>NW_028254734.1:0-584600 GCF_964263255.1 Lissotriton vulgaris
CCCCTGTGCCAAGAGACTTCCAACTCAACAGAGCAGACACTGAACACTAAAGAAAATTGTCTTCCTAACCCACAGAGTTATGATCATTGTTTATCAGCCATTGATAAGGATCCACCCATCTACACACTAACCTGGTCTGTCAACAGGAAGGCCCCCAATTACCGTACGCAACTTGAAATCGTCCACTCAACATTGCTTCTTAGTTAAAGGTTGTGCACTTTAATTACTTATCCATACACTGGTAAACCCAAAAGCATGTAATCCTTTCTAATTTTAACCGCCAAAGCCTCCCGTGCGGCACTTTGTGGCAAAAAAACACAGACCTGGTAACGGACAATGACAAAATCAGATTTTACCACTAGGCTTTTACAGCATTAACTGTTTTTCATACAGCTTAAACCATTTAGCGCCGGAAGACAGAACCTGAGACCACCTTCACTGTATACACAGCACCCGGGGCGACCTGAGGAAATATTACAATATTTTCCTATCCTAAAATATAGTTTAAAATATCAGCTTGCTCCATGCAAAGCCTACCTATATATGTATTTTGTAAGTTTAAAAGTTTTTTTAATAAAAGTTTTTTTTTAAATAAAAGGTTTTGGTTAACGCCAGACCTAAAACTGTGTTGAGTTTCCCATTTGTTGTAATTTTGAACCAATCTTGTCTTAACGAAGGTGTAAACAGCACAATACCTTCATTGCATGTGTTATTCCTCTCAGGTTTTTCAAACTATACGATAAACAAAAGCTATGGTGCTATGTGTAAAGATTTTACAAGGGGGTCACTATAGCTCCCAGAAGAATTGCCCTTCAGAGAGAGTTTCTCAGTCTCCTCAGTAGAAGGGATGCCCCCAGGCAGCCGCTAGGCTGCTAGCGGTCTTCAACGGTCTGGACTGTAGACCGCAGTGTTCTTTAGCTCAGAAAAAGGCTGGCAGAAACTTGGCACATCAAGCCTCAAACACTGCCTAATTACTGCCAGTTCAGAGGAAAAAAAACAATTTACTATATTCTGAGTGATGGCAGCAGCCACAAATTATGTATGAAGAATGGAAGAAATTATTTTGGACTTATCTATGTATTTAAGTTAATCAAAATCATCCTTCCCCATAATATAATATTGGAAGGATCATTATTCTCCTTGGGCAGTTTTGAATGCAACATTTTTCTTATGAATGAGCGAGTAAACTTCTTTGTGTACAGCACACTGCAGAGAGGTGCTTGTGAGAATTTCGAAAGTGACCTTAGTGCATGTGAAAAGGTCTGCAGCCCTCCGAAGTAGAATGAGCATCTCCCACACTTCACCGATGTGGAAGGTGCATTGAGTTTTTACATGTGGCTCCCAATGGAACCAGTGTGATGGGTGTTAGACATTGTGTGGGCAGCAGTGAAACCAACTGGGAAATTCAACTGGTAAAATAAACATTCAAAAAATGAATGAGTAAATCTACCAACGAAAAACACCTGACCCCAAAAAGGAATGCATAACCAATGGGAAAATGCAATTGGAATTTTCTCCATGAGGTAAAAAGACCTATATGTGGTACTAGGGTCCTGTAGAACACGTGTATTTTTTAAAATTTATTGCAGTTTATGTAGCGCAAAAGTGGACCAAGGGCATTAGCACAAATTAAAAGAGAGCCATATTACACTGCACATTTTTTAATGCCCTGGAACATTAAGAGATTTGCACGGAATATCTGGAAGTTTAGCTGATGTTCGAGTGATGTAAGTGACGGCAGAGATGTTGTCAATCTTCAGAATAACAGATCTCCCTTGAAGAGAGTGTCTGAAGCTCATTAGAGCGTAGAGGCCTGCTTTGAGTTCTAGATAGTATATATAATACAAAGTTACAAATGGGGTGGGGTCGCACACTACTAACACACCGGCGGTGTCGCCACTAAGGACTCTGGTCAATGTAGTAAAGTGTTCGCGAAGCATCATCTTTCGATCTTCTGCTATCTTCGCTGTCTTCGCCATCCCTGGACACGTGTTTCGGGGTATCACCCCTCGTTAGCAGGGATAGGTCGTGTACTGGGGTTGCCGATGGCTGCCAATATCTGCCAGGTATAGTACCACTCAGGCGCGCAGGTGCGGGATCCCAGGCTCGTCAGCCTGCTGCTCAAGGGAGCTTTAAAGTTACAAATGGGGGTGGGGTCCCACACTACTCACACACCGACGGTGTCGCCCCTAAGGACTCTGGTCAATGTAGTAAAGTGTTTGCGATGCATCATCAGGTCAGGTCAGGTTTGCCATGAATGTGTCAGTTTTTCTCATCATGTGCCAAGTATAAAACACAAAACAGTGAGCTTTGATGTAAAACATGAGAGTGACACAGACAGAAATACATCTTATGGCAGAATTTCAGGATTTGAAACCAGATAACTTGGAATCAATACTGGTTTCAATGATTGTACAAATTGTGTGATTCTAGGCAAACATTTTATTTTACAGAACCTCATTTTTCTTTATTATTAACATATGAGAGCACTTTTAAATACTTGAGTTCAAGACATGCACTGTACACGCACCTATTAAGTTTGATTTAATTGATGCTCCATATATAATAAGAATCTAGGCTACGTTTAGGGTTCACATGACTACTGAATTGCCTCTTAGATCACAAATAAAATTGTCATGGGGGTGAACCATTAATGTTTTTAAGTTTTTGCTTTAAAACGATCACTTTTAACAAATGTCTGTAAATGCAGTGATATTATCTGATGTACAAAGGTAAAACGCTTCCACATGTTAAAGAAATAAAAAATGTTAAGCAACTGTTTCATATTACATTGTGTTCACTGCACAATATACATACCAAGAGTTTTAATGGCTTGAAATGTGCACGGACTCTTAGAGCCAAGACAGACCCTTGGCTCAGCTCTGCCTTGCCCTATTAATTAGCTGGTGCTCCCACCTCTATTTGCATCTCGGTTTTAGTACATGGATACGTCAGAAACTTGAAAAATGATTTGTAAAATACGAGGACTAGAAACATGGAATCCTGCCGACATGGACCGATGTGATAACTCTACCATTAAGGCTTCTTGTTATCAGGGCCGGACTGGGAACGAAAACCGGCCCTGGCAAAGTGCTTGGCCGGGCCCCGCCCCCCTCTCCGGGGGTTGGGGGTACGACCTCGCTGTTCGCCAGGGCCGGTTTGCTGCAAAAACGGCCCTGTAACAAAAACGGCCCCTAGGGCCCCAAAAACGGCCTCCCACCCATGCGGCGCACCGGGGGATTGCCCGGTGCCCGCAACGGCCAGTCCGGGCCAGCTTGTTATGGAAACGAAGAAGAGTGTTTGCAGTGAAAATACATTTGAAATAAGCGATCACAGGGCAGGGACTCAATGCTGTCGTGTTATAGGTGACCACAATCATGAGTTCCCAGGAAGAACTACCAGGCCCAGCTGGGAGGGGAAAGGGTGTTTGAGGTGTGACACGTCCCTAGGGCATTTTTGTATTGGTATTTGTGCCTGGGGGCCCTGAGTCGGGTCTGCTGTTTCCATGTCAGTTTTTCTCATCGTCCTCATTTCACTAAGTTTCTAACTTGCCAATTTTTTTTAAGTGAAACTTAAATATATATAATGAATGGTTTACCAAAAAAGTGGTAAATCTGCAACCACAGACGTACTCATTGAACAGGGGCAAATGTATTACTTTTTAGAAATCACAAACATTGTCAGTAGTAGGCTTGGAAAGCTGCGCTAGTCTCAGTTTTCCAGGCATTCTACTGCAATCACCCAAAAAATTAGCTGAATGCTTGCAAACAGTCTAACCAGTGACAATCACTCAGGGTAATATTCCAAACCATGATTTTTCAGACACTGTGCCACTCGAGACAGAGGCCCAGCTAATGGAAATAAGTACTGACCATGTTCCTCATGGAAACAGTCGCCCTCCAATCTGGGAAACATCCTTTACAACGGAACCGTTACAACGCGGTACCGTTACAACGCAGGATTTACAACGAAAGTCGTTACAACGACTTTCGCTGGAGGGTGCTCTAGGATAGGGGAAAGTTTAATTTACTATCCAACACCTTCCCTACTATCCACGGGGACTGGAGTTGGAATAGTAAATTAAACTATTCACTATCCAGCGCCCCCCAACGCAAGTCGTTGTAACGACTTGCGTTGTTAAACCTGCGTCGTAAAGGTATGCGTTGTAACAGTACGCGTTGTACCGTCATACATCCCTCCAACCTTGCTCATTTCACCCCTACACGTTGAAGCGAACTGTTTTGTTTGATACATTTGAGAGTCACATAACTTGAATCCCATTGACTAATCTGCACATGTGCTGATAACAAGAGACAGCTTGTGCCAGTCATGACAGCCGCTCTGTGGACAGCGTGCCTGCCCACCCCTCACACCAATTAAAAAAAAACACCCTCATTACACACAGGCCTGGAACATTTAGATTATGACTGTAATGCATAATCTGTTCCAGTGGTTGCTGATGGTGGGGATGGTGTCCAAAAATTCCAACAGACTCCTCAAGGGTGAACATGTGCTATACAAATATACTGTTACGTATGTTATGTTGCATAAACTACTTCTGGTATAATTCCATCCATCTGCCCGAGGGGTAAGTTCTCCATCTTTGGGCAAATGAAAAAAACCTTTTAACGTATGCTCTCTATAATGTAGAATTGACATAGATATTGCCCTGTAGTAACAAAAAAAATGGTTTTCTTGCACTACATACAGCAGGCCATCGGTGATAGCCAAATACACGCCACCACCATGAAGCTCCACCGAGCATGGCTCCTTTGACCCAAGGAATATGCACTGGGAAAAAATTACACTGCCCCACACATGTGCAGATATAAACTCAGTGCTTCATTTGAGTCGGTGGTTTCTGGAGCTCAGCACCGGCACTTAAACTTCAACACCGGAGCTTGAACACCAGTTAAGAACACATTCATTTCTGGCTGGCACAGGGATATTAAGTGATATTTGCCCAGGATCACAGAATGTTGAACTGACGCCGAGACTCGGACCTGGTTCCCCAGCTCCTAAGTCGGCAGCTCTGCCATTACGCTATATTCTCTCCCCACTTGTATGGTTCGTTGGCTCTGTGTTAGGCAGCGCTAACAGGAGAAATGGGCTGGTCGAAGCTGCCTCCTGGCCAGAGCCCTGGTACAAATTAACCAATAAACTGGGTGCACATATAAATGGCTCACACGTCATGTAAACCTCTTTCAAACACCAGGTTCTGTACTGGAGTTAGATTATATGCTTTGTAGAAAATCCCAGGTAACGCAATGGTTCACAGAGGCAGGTTTCTCGGAACGCCTCAGTGAAGGCCGCGTTTCCGGTTCAAAAAATAGCTACGCAGCCTCTGCAGGCGGGAAGAAGACTGCGTCAAGCCTGGAGCTCCCTTGCACGTAACCCGATGCAAATGGCGGGCAGGTTTAGCAACGTTAACAAAATCCTACAGTTTATCTTCGCACTGCCAGGCCAGGATGGTGATGTCATTTCTAGATGGGCCATGGTACGATAAAGCAATATCTTTTATGTCAGCCAGGGGGATATTCCATGACTCATCATAAACTGGTATTGATTCGCTAACGTGCTGCAGTAGGACATTTATTAACGTCGGCCTGCAAGGCCAGGAGTGTTATGTACCACTGTATGTTCCAAAGAGGGTTAGCATTTGTTTCCTACAGACTGTGAGCTTCTGAACCTCTCATGAGTAAAGAAAGTGGAGTCCTTGCATTTCAATAGTGTTCGGTTAGGTGGGGGGAGGGGCTGTGAGAATGTAAATGTTCCCCATTTTGGCGCTGGAGGAGGCCGAGTCACTGAAGCCTGAAGCCTGGCATTGGTGCAGCTCGAGGTACTGTTACAGCCTCGAGCCAATAACAAGCCAAGCTTTCAAGTGGCTTCTGCCTGCCACCCTCGCTCTACTCAGGGTAAGGCATTACGGTCAGAGCTGCCACTTTGTTACTGGGGAACCAGGTTTGAGTCTTGGTATAGGCGCAATATCCTGTGATTCTGAACAAATCACTTAAGCCCTTGAATGCTGGTGACGGAACCACTCCGTCACCAGCCACGGACGCGCTGTGCTGGTGACGGAGTGGTTCCGTCACGGCTCGGCCCCGGCGCCTGCGCGGCACTAATACCGCGCCTGCGCCGAACGTTCCATTGAGCGGGCGGGGCCGTGACGCAACCACTCGGTCACAAGCACAGCGCGCCCGTGGGCTGGTGACGGAGTGGTTCCATCACCAGCATGGCGGTGCCACGCGGCCCCCCCTCCCCCCCCAGTGCCGCTGCGGAATTACCGCTGCGGCCAAGGGGTTAAATGTCCGAGAGCCTAGAAAAAAAATGAATGCAACCTTGTGTAATGTAAACTGGTGCTCACATAAAGCTCTCCAATACCTTAGTGGGGAGTCCGCGCTATGTATAAAACCTGAAGTAGAAGTAGAAGTAGTAAAAATAAAGGATTAATGTAAAAAAGAAAAGACAAGTAGGCACCCTTTTAGTGGCTGGTTTCTACAAAGAGAAACCAGAAATCCTGGATAAATCGTAACTTCTTAGCTTAAATTGAGTACCTTAGGCAAATATTTTATATCACTAGAACCCCTTTTTCCTCATTATCCCATATGGAAGCACTTTCACATACGTGAGTTCAGAATACCAGTTGCACAAAAGTTGCTGTGTTTGATTTAATTGACTATAATATTGCTCTATAATAATCTAGGTAACATACAGGGTTCGCGCTCTATAAAACAATAAAAACAAAACAAACAAACAAAACATGACAACGGTCTTGCCTCTTGGTTCACTAATGGTTTTGGTTTCAAACTTTTTATTAAGTACCTCTCAGTACAGTGATATAATGTAACACATTCATGTTAAAGCTTCCACATGTTAAAGCAATACAATTTATTGAATTCTGAAGAAACTTTATTATATGCTACATGATATTTATTGTATGATTTACATAGCAAACATTTTCAGGGCTTGACTAGTGTACAGGCTTTAAGAGCAGAGCCAGACCCTTGGCTCTGGTTCGGCTCTCCCACTATATTTGTTGACTTGCCCACTTCTGTTTGGTCCTATAATTCTGACACAGAATTATACATTTGGCAGGAACATTTCAATTCTGTGATGTTTCACTCTAAAATTTCGTCAACAATTTAGAGAGTAGCCCATTTTACAAAGGCACAGCGGATAGGGTTCAGCCAAACCAATACGAAAGCTTTTCCCCTGGACTTGTTGTTAAAACCTAATCTTTCGCTATGTGGATGCTTAATTATCAACCCAAGTACAACAAATATAACCTTGATGTCAAAAAATAACAAACAACTATGCTCCAACCAAAATATTTAGAATTGTATTGATATTTAATATAAATACACATACGATCCTATTAACATCTGTTGATATAATATATCATCCATTGGAACAGATACATCTGTATTCAATGTATAATATCAAAGTACTAAAAAAGGTTATTGAGTTGACGCAGCGTTTTGGTGGCTTCTTGACCTATATCTCACCTTCTTCAGGAACAATAACTGAATTAAAACCATTTGGGAAGAGGAGTTGGCCTAACAGCTAGGGCGGTCGACCTCAAATCTGGGGAACTGGGTTCGAGTCCAGCAAAGAAGCTGAACATCCTGTGATTCTGGGGAAATCACTTAATCTCCCCATGCCTAACAAAAACTAAAGTGTCCTCATGTAACGCAACAGGTACTATGTAAAGCGCTCTGATACCTTTGGGTCAAGGTTGAACTATATAAAACTCAGTAAAATAAAAAATACTATTCAGGATATGCATTTATTATCCTTCAATCATAACAGTATACAGTCTGTTTCTTTCCCAATTACATAAGAAACTAGTATTTAAAACGTTCTTATTTCCTACCATGCAGCCTAAATTTTGCTTTTAGCAAGTCTTGTTATTCCTGTCTTTCCCCGGGCTAGACAGCTGCTGGTGGAATAATACAGATCTCAGCAGTCAATAAATTGCTCCTTAAAGCGTAATTTTCAATTACCTGTCTGTTCAATGCGGTTCACACAATTCATTGTGTGTGCTAGTTTATGAACCAACAAAAATCGTGCAGGCTGTCAATACGGTGCCCCGAGTTTCTCTTGGAGATTAGGGTCTAACAGGAATACAAGCTATTGTTCCTTTTTTTAAAAAAAAGGTATAAAACCCTGAAGAGATTTGTTGTTCTTGGGTTGATAATTAAGCATCCAAATCAAATCAAATCAAAACAGCTTTATTCAGTATGAGATAAACAACCATAAAAGCATACTAATAATCTTTTCTATCTAAAAATTAGGCAAATAGTTAGCGAAAGATTGGGTTTTAACATCAAGTCCAAGGGAAAAAGTCAAGCATATTACAATTTTCCTCTCCGTCATGGTTTTCATGGCCGTGATCCCGCATTGAAAATCATGGCGGAGAGTACAATAGGGGCCCTACAGGGCCCCCTCGTGCCTCAGGGCCATGTGGTGCACGCAGGGGGGCACATGTTGTGCCCCCTGTGTGCGTGCACCCCTGTACCTGTAGGGCATTGACTGCAGCAGTTCATGCCATGCAGATAATGATTTTGATGTTCCCAGTGCTGTGCTTATTTCATAGGCACCGCCATTGGAAAGCCAAAGAACCGCCCATGAGCAGGAGAAAACTCCTACTCTGGCCGGCGGTTCACCACGGGTTTGGCAGTGCGGGAGCAGGGCGATACCGCTTCCGCACCGCCAAATCTTAATGAGGCCCTATGTCTCTGAGAAGAATACCAGGACAAAACACATGAAAATCAGCACTGTAAGTCAGATTTCCAAATGTTATTACCTAAAGACTCAATCAAACTGATGATTATTTCAGAGCAGCAAAATAATGGGAATTATTACAGGCCACTCATAATGAGCGTTTTTGAAGATAACAATGGTTGTTTGTGTTTTATTTATGAATAATTTCCCAAATAGTTTTTGACAGACGAATGATTCGTACTTTGGTAGTGTGAGATTAAAGCATTTTTAAATAAAGTCTACCCAGGGCAATTAGGTTGCTGTAGACCACAGATAGCAACACATTCTACCTTGAACAGAAATTCCTTTATATTTCATCCCTTCAGTGCAAATTACATTGACAACTTAAATTCACTGCTGGCATATTTCAAACCTGCAAAAGTAACATTGAATAAATATTGAAAAGGGGTGAATACTTACAAATAATCTTCATTACTTCAACTCTCCCTTCCTCATCACAGTACTTACATCTTCGAGATGTGCATTTCCACACTTCCCAGAAAAGCACGTTTGTTAAGCTTCCACTAACCTAAAGTTCCAAATCTGCAGGAGCGAAGATGCCCCCCCCCCCCCGAGTGTTAGCAACCGCTCCCAGGGAGAAAGGAGGTAGATGTGGGACAGAAGGACAATGTATTAACTTACTGCTCTACTGTTCTCCACTGTATATAATGTCTATGAAATCATAGAATACCTGGGTGTCTTCCTTTACCACAGACAACAACGGGTGGCTAGGATTCTTGACAACCAAACAGAAAGCTTCTCACTCTGTGATTCCCTTACTTTCTGTATGGGGTCTCTAGGGGAACATAAAGGCACCCATTAGTGCTCAATAGTTATAGTAAGCAAAATATCCATGCGTAAGTGTCTCTGTACTGGATACCCCCAATTTGCACTCACCATATAGAGACTAAGGTAGCTGTCACAGAGAGACAACTCACTTGCTAACCAATATCCAGGAACAAGTAGACAAACAGTAGAACCCAGCAGATTGAGTTCTACTGGGAGGACATCTTGATTATTTGAGCCACCCAGAAGCTACAAGGGCATTGCAGCCTATGTTTTTATTGGGTTGCAATATCAAATTGCAGAGGCACCTCTGAGCTATATATTCAACAATATGTGTCATAAGGGGGCAATTTGTAGGATAATCATGGCCATGTTGGTGACATAGCCAACATATACAGACACGTTTTTCATTATTCAAAACAAAATATGTATCTGAGTTGAAGAATTATCCTAAATCGTACAAATTATTGGCATCAGACGTAAGGGCATTGCAGCCTAGATGGCCAGAATCATCACAAGACACAGCTTTGGAGAACAGGACCTGCAGAGATGCATTCATGATTGTTAGTGTGAGGAGCCTGCATCATTGCTCAGTCGTTTTGTGCCATATCTGACCTCAGGGAGCCCAGCACCTGACAGACAGAGACATTTTGACTCTTCATACGTAGTCTCGGTGTGAAGATGTTGGCTTCAGCTGAGCGACTGATTCCAGAGCAGTTTGAAGGTTCTCCTAGTACTAACCATTTTAGAAGCATCTGTGTTTAAACTTATGTTTGGCCACGGATCCAACATCCAGGATCTGTAGATCCCAGTTTTTGTCCAGAAAATGGGGCAACTCAGTGACCCCAGCCAAATTAAAATTGTGACAGTTGAATCAGTTTAATGTACAGAGTGCTGTATTTTAGTAACCCAAGACGAAATTGATGTGGGTGCCCTCTCTATCCAGAAACTTGCTTCCTTACAGTGATACAACAGGTTGGCTCTTATCTGGTTCCTCCTCACTTTCTCCTCCATGAGCCACTCACATCTAAACCCATTAACCCTTTCAAAATGTACTCATCAAATTTCAGGGTATTCACCCTGGCCTCCTACATTTTTAAACTTCGTTTATTATGCATGATGTTTTTGTGCTTACTTGCTGTCACACTTCTTTCAAAGAAATATAGCTGCAGTGCCTCAAACACATTGAGAGACACATTTTACACTTAGGGCTACGCAAAACTAAAAACGGAGAGCTGGTGAATCCTAGCCATTGTTACGTTCAATCTGGAGCAGGGCATTAGTCCTAAGAAGAGAAGTTGGGGGAAGCTGTCACCGGAAGTGACGTCACGACAGGAAGTGACGTCCCGAAGGGTGCGCTCCGATCTCGTCTCAGAGACGCCAGAGTTAAGTCCAGCTGTTTGGCAGGGGGGACGGTGTCCCCCCGGTAAAATAAGTGGGGGGACGCCGTCCACCCGCATGGTACCCCGACTCGAGCCCTGATCTGGAGTCTCTGCCCACGCGACTGACTGACTAAGGACGTGCAATTATTGCAGTTGTGGTTCCTAACTAGTGGTCCGGGACCCCTAGGAGTCCGTGTAGCCTACTCAGGGGGTCAGCAACTGCTTAGAAATAATATTAACAGATTAATAAAAAGGTATATGAATAAAGAAGCAAAATGTACAACTACTTGTTTTTAAAAAAATCAGTAAATGTGAAGACATCTGAAATTGGAGGATACACATTGAGTTAGTGTCCTCAGATTGATTTGTGGGAGCAGTGCAAGTGCATCAAACAAAACGCATGGACAATGAGTGGCCTCAATTGAATTTAGAAAATATCCAACTGCCCCATTAAAATGTAAATGTTGCTTATTTTATACAGCTTGTGTGAATTATATAAGATTACATCAATAGTCTATTTGTTTGTTGGAAGCTTATTTCTATATGTTTGTGTATTTTTTGCAGTTCAGCTAATCGAAGATGCTTAGGCTGGGGTTCCTGGTTTTCAGCAATAACACAGTAGAGTAGGTCCACAGAAGCCAAAAAGTTAAGGATTGCTGTCCAGTGTTATATAATTGGCCATTTTCCCCTTGTTTAAAATAAATCTAGCATCTAGATAATTTGGGTTCATACCACAGTTGCAGAAGGTCCTTGTGTTTTTTGGGCCTGATTCACAAAGAGCCTCCACAGTTGTGGCGGAGACTGCCTTCATTGCAGGATCTCTGCATTTGTGGCAGGATCAACGCATTCATGGCAGGATCTCGGCAATGAGAAACTGCAGTGCAGAGATCCCACCACAAGTGCGAAGGTCCCGTACAGAATGCGGAGTCTCTGTCGCAACTACGAAGGCTCTTTGTGAATCAGACCCTTTGGATTTATCTCTATTTTACTACCTGTTCTTACTACTTGTAAATATTGATTTCCTTCAAAATATCATAATATATCTGATTTTGTTTTAACTAGTATCAACTGTTAGAGTAAGAAATCACTTCTTAATATAACTTTCCCTTTGGAGTCAATTAGATTAGGAAATCACTGCTTGATTTAACTTTCCCTTTGGAGTCAAGTGCCTAAAGCAAGTAACCTAGTAATCTAATTGGAGTACAAAAGTTCTTGTGGCCACAATACAACAGGTATAAATGACAATATCCACCACAGAGACTCACCTAGAACCTGCTTGACCCACATCCCAAAGTGCAAGCTCCGGCTTTAGCCACCTATGCTCCCAAGCTTTAAGGACCTCCCTGCAATTTCCTCACATCAGCCAACTGACCTCATACCATCTAAAGGTCATCAGAAGTGCACCTCAATTGTGTAGTTCAGAAAAAAGATGCCGCCTTATCAGGGCCAACCACAGCCAGCCAGGAAGTGGAACTACTGCATTGAAAACCAGTCGCAGGACTTTGTAGAACTGCAATAGATGACAAGACCAGGGACCCGAATTTCAAAGGCTCCTATGACCCACAACCCCATTAGGAAAATCAAAGATATGAGGAGAGAGACTGGGAAACATATCTACATGACATGGAACAAACTTAAACAACAGACCCCACCCTCCTTTATAATATCTTGCACACCAGCTTTTGCGACAGGAGTGGGTTGCGATTCAAATCCGTATATACAACTGGGCGGGGACAAGAGTTGTAAGAACCTACACCACCTTTGCTCTTCCACCGCTACGCAAATGCCCACACGCCACTAAATAGATGCAGAAGATAACATCATGATATACTCTGAGATAGTCTCAAAATTTGCGGCTTACTTTTACTCCAGCACAGACAGACCCAGCAAGTTGACTTTAACCTCCTTCAGAGATGAACTTGGGTGTTTGCTGCCTGTGGATTGTTGATGCCGGTTTGGGAGCTAGTGCAACTCCATTTGAAGGAGCTGTAGGAGCGTATTTTGCCGCCCTGCTTACTTTTGCCACATAACGCCTACGACGCGTTTTTCTCCCCATTTGTTTGGAAAAGTGGACACTGTACATTGTTGTTGCCCTTAAGGGTCCCGGGCACTAGTTCGAGAGGATTTTCTCCTCTTGCCCTCCCCATGTGGGAGTGGCTTGTTCATCGATATTTTACCTGCAAGTACCCCTGTCCTGATGAAGCCATAAAGAGACTACTGACGGAAACGCGACCGCGACTGCATCGACACTCTTGTGTTAAAGGAGTCCCTTTATTGTTATTCGTGTTTGTTTCAACTTCTCGCGCCCTTTATTAAATCAGTTTGTGAGAGAATTTTCTTCTCAGGCGCTATTAGGATTCCCTTTTAGATTTATATCACTCAGAAGTGGGAGTGAATATATTTTGAGAAAGGTTTCAATTATCTTTCTTAGGGTACGCTGTTGTATATATATTGTATATGTTGTATATATGTATCGTAAAGAATTTATGTACTGTGTATAGTAGGATCATTTAGATATAATTTTGTTTGTGTTATTTTTTGGATTAATTTTGTGTGCCACTTTTTCTTGTGATACGTTTATATGTCCTTATAAACTTTGATTAGTAAGATTTGTTTACTTTAAGTTATAAAGAACAAGATAATTAATTATTTCTTGGGTCATAACATTAAATGTGAAATGAATCCCTTAGTACCGTTTTTTCTACTTTCTCATCTTTTTGATGACCCTTGCTCCGGTATGGGAGGGTGATGTGGGCAGAACCCCTTTAGTATATCCATGTACTTAACCTCCTTCATGGCTGAAGTGCCCATCGAAGAGCAGACCTCCTTAAAAAGGGGTCTCACCATGGCGTTCAGGGAGGCGTTGGTCTAACTACAGTAGCGCAAAACCACAGGTCCCAACAGGTATCCAGTGGAATTCTACAAGTCCTATTGGTCCCGACTGGGCCAAACAATAATAGACATGTTCAGTGCTGCCCTAAAGGACACACAAATTCCACTAGACCTCCGACTAGCAGACATAGTTTGCATCCCCAAGCCCGGTCAACTCATGTCTCACTGTTCCTCTTAGCACCTAAACTCCTTACTTAATATGGAAGTGAAAACATGGGTGAAAGCCTTGCCTAATAGATTGTTAAAGATAGTGAGTACATTTGCCCACCCAGACCAATCCAGATGTATGCCAGGTAGAGCCACAAGACATGATATCAGATGCGTTCAAACTGCCCTGGTGCTTGTGCCCGGAATACTTTCTAGTTGACTTCCATAAGGCATTTGGCTTGTTGAAATGGACATACCTCTTTTCACATCTTACTCAAATGAATTTTGGTCCCAGCTACAAAGGCTTTGCCAAACTACTCTACGACAAACTAAAGGCCTGCAACCAAATTGGGGGATTACTGTCCCGCACTTTCCCGATATGGCGGAGTACGCAACAGGGCTGCCCCCTGGCAAGCCTAATATTCGCGGTTGCCATTGAATCCCTGGAAGAATGGATAAGAATAAACGCGTTGGTGCAGGGATTTGAGGAGGGTTCTGGGGTATCGGGTGAAATTGCACTATACAAGGACAACGTCCTCATCTTCCTGCAGACCTGCAGGCCTTTCAAATTCTGCGGATCTTTGTTCCGGCCTACACATTAGCCCAGCAAAATCTTCCTTATATCTGCTAGGAATACCCTGGGCAAAGTACCTCAAAATAAGCACAAAGTGTGTAAGTACAATCAAAGGGCCTGAGATGAAAACCTACAACCCAACTTCACCAAACTGCACAAAAACCTTGATTACTGGTCCACATTTTTCCTAGCTTTAATGGGTAGGTCAGCAATCTTTAAGATGATCGAGCTTCCCCACCTACTCTACAAAACTTCCCATAGCAATACCTAGGTTCTTCTTCAGCTGCGTCAACATGGCCCGGCGTCAAATCCTCTGGAGCCAACGGCACCCTAGGAAAGCACTAGTTAAATGCTTTAAGACCTCCTTTGAAGGGGGCCTAACTACACCCAACATTCTCCCTTACTACAGAGTGGTGCATCTGGTAGTACTAAACAATTGGTGGTTTAGGGAACCAACCTCGCCCGCATGCATGTCAGAGCTATGGATGATGAGGGCAATCCTGATTGCATACAGTCTGTACAGAGGTCCGATCTCCTCTGAACTCCCTCCAGTGAGGAAGGTGGTGTACCAGGTCTGGCGCAACACCCTTTGAGCATTAGGCTGGGTTAAACACCTGACTAGGGAAACTCCACGGTGTACTAGACATTGACTCGCACAGGTGACTGCGATGGAGGGTTTTGACAAGTAGGACCTTATCGGTATCCCCTCCTCGTGAGATGTAATGAAGGGGAAAATGATCAGATCCTTTGCTGACCTACAAGAAGAATATGGCCCCATAAAACACAGTTCTACCATTTTCTGCAGATCCAACACGCACTGATGCCTCATATCTCTGACTTAAATTAGCTTCCACAATTCAGCCCTCTGGAAGCTCAGGTGTTGCTGACAGTGCCTGTAAACCACCAACTGTCATTCATATATAAATCGCTAGTCACGAATACTCCTGAGTTACTCCACACCCTGAACGAGACATGCTCGCATAACCTGGGTGAGCTAGACGATGACTGGCGGAAAGCCCTGAGCTCTTCTTGCAGCCCAATATAGAATCATACAGTTCAATTACCTTCACAGGGTCTACCTCACCCATGTCAGGTTGTGGCGAATGGGACCGATCACCTCCCCACTCTGCCTATGCTGTTCCACACAACATGGGGACTTCCTACACATGACCCGGAGCTGTCCAGTCCTGACCCCGTACTGGGAGTGCGTCACAATCTTGGGACGGATCCTACCATATGACCCCAAACTCACTCACCTGCACATCACAGACAACCTAGTTGGCAAGTGTTACAACTACTATGGCTAGGATGCTGGGTAGCAAACTGTGACATAGCCAGATATTGGAAAGCCACAATAGTCCCTTCTCCGATGGAATTGATGGTAGGAATGGACAGATGAATGGAACTAGAGCAACCAGTCTATGTAGCCAGAGGTTATCCAAATAAACATGGGAAAATCTGGGGAGACTGGGCTCGCTATAGAAGGATAATATTAGCTCCAAACACTACCACACCACACGTCGAGACAAGTGAAGAGTTGGTCTGAAACACTTGAAGAGGGGGTTTAATAAGCCAACCGCCAAACAAAGGTAGGGGACTCAGTGTGGACACACCATTACTGGAGCTCTAGGGACATGATCTTTGTAGAGACCATATGCTATTTCCTATGTATTTACTGTGGTGTCAGGGAATGGGAAAGAGCAGTATTGTGTTGACTCTTCCGGACAGTGTTTTATTTATGTATGAAAAAAACGATAAAATGTGTTATAAAAAAAAGAAGACCAAAGAAAATATCAACACCCAGCAACACACAAGAACAGAAAGTTTCACCAGGGCAGGCAACAGTAAGTTAAAGGACCAAGGGCCAGATGTACGACCTGTTTTTGCATGCGCAAACGGGTTTGCAAATCCGTTTGTGCACGCAAAAACATCATGGGCCATGTACAAAGCCTATTCGGTGAGTCGCAATTTATTTGCCACTCGCTATATAGGTTTTGCGACTCACTATATGGAAGGGGAGTTCCCTTCCAAATAGCAAGTCTCAAAACCATGTACTAATGTTTTGCGACCGCAATTACGGTTGCAAAACACTCGCAATTACCACCTACTTCGAGTAGGTGGTAATGCATTCGCAAAGGGGAAGGGGTCCCCTACGGTCCCCAGGGGATCCCTTCCCCATTGGAAATGCATGCGAAAACATTTTTTACTGGCAGGCAGTGGTCCCAGGGAAACGCTACATTAAATGAAACCGGAACGCTACATTTAAAAAAAAAATGCATACCGTTTTCCTTTAAGGAAAACTGGCTGCATTATAAAAAGAACTGCCTTCTTTCAAAGCAGTCCCAGACATGGTGGTCTGCTGAGCCCAGCAGGCCACCATCCCTGGGCGGGCCTATCATTCCCAATGAGCTCGCAAATTGCGAGAGGCTCATTAATATTAATGAGCCTCGCAATTTGCGACCCCATTGGGAATCGCAAACGGTGTTAAACACACTGTTGTACATTTTATTTTGTGCATCGCAATTTGCAACTCGCAATTAGTCGCAAATTGTGAGGCGTAAAATAAAATGGTCGTACATCTGGCCCATACTCTCTTGCCTGCTCAGGTCTCTGGAGGTCTTTGAAATTGATAAGAGACTGCGCCCATTTGTTGCCTACAGTACTTTTTGGCGGGTCAGAAACTCTGAAACAGGAGAAGCATGATCTAGCTGAGGATACATTGAGAGTTTCTAGTTTTCCAGAGTTGCAGTAATACTCCACTTACATGCCACATCCCCAGCCGAAGCAAGATTTTTGTAACATTTTGGATAATGATGCAACCTGGTTGCTGTCAGATTTCTCCAGGTCAGTGGCACGGTTTTCCTGCCTCCAAATCTGTGAATCTGCACCTAGTAAAAACCATTGCTTGGCCTGGAATAGATAGAAAGCACAGGTGATGCCCATCACACACCAGACCCCTTCTACAGAATGAGAAGAGCAAGCAACACTCTGCCTTAGCACCACCTGAGCCTCTTGTGCCCTGAAACCCTCCTAATACCAACTCTCAGTGGCATCCAGTGCCATTTACTTGCAATATAGAGCTAGTAGTAAATGTGGCTGGAGTGGAAAACAGTTGGGTAGTCCTCAAGTAGGTATGATATGGTGGTATGATAAGGTGGTATAGTAGGTGATCAATGTATCAGAGCTGCATCTCTCAATTTCGTTCCAAAGTCATTGTAAATTAACAATTGTCCTAAAGTTGTATCATAATTTTGGATTGAGATTGTGTTTTCATAATGGGAGTAGTCTAACCAGTTTAACACCTTGGCTGAGTGATGCAGGAATCAGATTGATCAGGCTTGCTTTATAATGTTTACAGGAAGGATGTCTGAGAAGTAGTTGGGGTCAGTTGTTTTATAATTTTGGAAAAATGTAATCTATGGCTATTGGAGAGAAAGCAGACCAGATGATCTTTTTTAGGTAGTAATGATTTTCTGTGAGACAGATTGGTCACACTTTTATCTTTTTCTTGGATATCTTTATTTAAGCATGGATTTGCTTGAACATGGATGCTAAACTGGGAGGGGAAGATGAGTCCCTTTCTTTGTTGTAGACTGATTGGAAGAGATAAGTATTTAATTCACTGAAAAATGTAGTTGACCCCACCCAGGTCTGAGATGTGCTGTTAAAGTATTCCAGAGTACAGAACTTGGTGATGGGGTGGTTTTGAGTGCTCTCCACCCTATCACTGCTCACATGAGTGTAACAAGCCCAGGGCTTATGAGTGGTGATATGTCAGTTTGAGATAAATGTGCAATATTCAATGATATGGTGCCTTCTAAATAGAGACGATTGATCCATTTTGTTACTGGAGATAATGATCTAAATTATTTCTCACTTGGTACACGGATTCACCAGCATACCTGAGGCTCTAAATTCCCTCACAGTGCACCCTTTACACATAACTCAAAATGGCAGTTGTAGGCGTATACAGGCCAATAAAAAATAAGTGTTCTTTTAGTTTGTAATTAAATTAACAGGGAAAATCTAGATAGAATAATTTAAATCACCCATAATAATTATGATATTTGTGTCCATTGAGAACACAGGGCCTGTTGTACTATTCTGATTTGCAATGGGAAGGGGTAGTTTGCTCATCGACTGGTCTGCGAAGGTGAAAGCAATTTGCAATGTGGACTATGTACTAATTGGTTGCATCAGAAATATCCATTTGCCTAATACATATTAATTAGGCAGGTCACAATTTACGACCCCTTAAGATTGTCTGCGAATGCAGGGATGGAGGAATGCGAGGGACAGCACGCCGCGATCCCTGCAATCACTTCTACATCACATCCTATACAACAGTGGTTCATTACGCCCAAGATGGCACCGGATGGCACAAATCTACCAAAAATATCCAAGTTGGTTAAAAACTGCTGAGATCGGTTGGCAGTCAGGCAAAACCGGGCACCCCTGTTTCACTGGTGCAATCCAGTTGCTCAAATGGCATTTCAACATGGCAGTGGTTGCTGTTTCACATACCTTCTAGCATATGCTCGGGTCAGTAAGATGGGGAATTTGATCAAGGTTCAATAGATGTGCTGAGGTCAAAAAGGATGTTCTACTGTATGGGAAGGGAGTCAGAGCCGAAAGGGGCACTTGTGCTCACTGTACGCTCCAGAGTTGCCGTAATAAAGAACATTCTATCTTATTTAAGACAGTTGTGGAATTTAGGTTGCACATTGAGAATACTGCGGGAGGAACGTCGGCATGAGTTTCACCAAACTAAACATGAATCTTGAGGAATGCTATATTTAAGTATATTCAGTACATCTACATACATAGGAAACATAGTATATTCATGACCACAGTAGGGCAGAACTAGATTTTAGACACAACACCTGAGTTGTGACCTAGAAGTCAACTTGTAGATCAGGCGTTTTCTGCCTGATATGAGGATGCGGGCCAGTGTGTCACTTTTGCTCTAAAGTTACAGACACACTGACATATATGAGCACTTTATGCTCTTCAAAGGTGTAGGAATGAAAGTGAGACGCAGACATTTGACTTCATTGACCTGACAGCAATACATGCAAAACGCAGAACCTCAATGACATGGAAGTCATGCAGGCGTCCTTATTCATTAGCTATCTAACCGTCTAGAGTGCACCACGGGGGCACTGTTAGTGATAATCAAACAGTGTCTTGGCTGGGGATGAATCGTTTGCAACTACATGGGATTCCATGGTGTAAATGTTGAACTACTTCCTGGGATGAGAAGCCCCTTGAGACTTGGATCAATTGATATATTAAATATGAGACAGATAGAGAATCTAAATATGGCTGCATGGATGAGCTACAGTGACCTTAACATTTTCAAAACTGAAGTCTTACTGTTGGGCCCAGACCAAGCTCCACCCTCACCTGATCAGTTTACACCTCCTCTGAAGTTGTCCAACCATGTATGCTAAATGGCACACAACTGGGTTGAGAAACACAGTTTTGATGCCCATTTTGGATCAGTGTTTCAGGCCTGATATTTAGGTCTAGGCTACAGACATCTTTAATGTTAGTGAGGACTTGAGGAGTTATAAAAGCTTGCCCATCACCACCAAATCCTTTTTTATTCGAATCGTATTAATTTACTGGCAAATAAACAAAAGGAAACTTTTAAGATACTAAATACACTCGCTTGTTTCAAGCAAGTAACCTGTGACTGAACCCTCCCAAACTCTGTGCAATGCATTCAGAACTTTTTAAGTGAGAAAATAAATCATTTAAGGATAACATTCAGACCACTTCTCTGTCTCAACAACTTGGGGAGAATGTGGACAGCTGGACTATTATTTCTCACTCCTTTGTTCAGTTGCTCTTTTTAAAATAGCCTGTATTATTTACAGAGCCATTCATGACCAGAGTCCAGCCTTTGAAGCAATTAGAATTAAGAAGTATGTTCCTCATCAACATCTCAGATCCCTTGCCAAACAATTAAGGCAAGCAGGGGGAGCAGGGGGTTCTCTGTCCTAGCTATCATCTTATGGCACTCTCTCCCTTCCTTGATCAGGCAGTAACCTAACTTCCTGGGTTTCAGGAAGCTTTTGAAGGCTTGGCTGTTTAGGCAAGCTTTTGATTAGCCTGCACCCTCTCTCCTCATCCTATTGGTTGTCACAGCACCAAGAAACCGTTGGGTGTAAGTGTGGTCTAATCGTTTTTCTAACATAACATAACAATTGTATGGTAAGAATACATGTCATCAAACACCGCATAGCCTCATAACACACCCTAAACAACACAGCACATATACATGCATACAGAAAGGGACTTTTGGCCAGCCATTTTCAGCCACTGTAGCTTTTGGCTATCATATTGCTATCAGCACATGGCATTTTGTGAATGTGAACAGCAGATCACAAAACATTTTCAGATTAAATATTAATGCAAATGAATTTTAATAAACCATGCTCCAGCCCTGTTAACTTAATTTTAATTAAATCTTTACTTAACTTAAATATATTAGCTTAAATAAAAATATTTATCCGAAATCTAAATTAAAAAATAAATTCCTACTTAAAGTTACATTTTTATTTTTATTTTGCATTCATAAGTATTACATTTGATGGACCGACTTAATTGATGTAATTTAATTATATTTTAATCAAAACGTATGTTGCGTCAATTTATAAATTCAAAAAAGGTTGGTAAAATAGTTTATAATTAAATAATAAATATGTTTTCTTTTTAGATTTTTTGAACATTAAATGATATTTATTTATATTTTTTACCAATGGCGGGCCACGCGCAAACAAGGAGGCAAGGGCCAGGACTCAAAGATCCAGTTTGTCCTGCTTCTTTGTCACACAGGAGGCGGAGCCACCAGCGCTTCTAAGCGGGCAAAAGAAAATTACCCTGAGGGATTGACCCGTGACTCCCATTCCGTTTGCTTGAAAATCAACTGTTATTTGGTTACTTGCTCTGAAGACCCATGCTCTTTAACCTATGAGATTTTTTCCATGATACTAAGTTTATCCGTGAAAAACTTGAGAAAGCCCAGGTCGCACTGACCAGAGTGGGCGAAACACGTGTCAGATGTTGTACATCCAAGAGCACAAATATAAACATTTCACATGGAGAAAATAAAATGTAATCAATAAGGTTTTCGATCAAGATATCATATAATAACTGTCTTCTTCGGACACAACAGACCGAAAACAGTACACTTACGGAGTGATCGTAATCACCTACATTACGCAAACAGGAGCATATGCTCAAACCTTTACCAGATTTGTACCTGTCACTAGGCACAATTGTTAAAGGTGAGAATGCAAGGGTGAAAAACCCATTTATGATGTTTTGTAATGCTAAAAGAGAAAGTAAGAAATTGTAAGAAGTAACTTTAAGAGATTATGCTGCCTTTTAATAGAAATAGCACTGAATCTTACTTGTTTCTGGTTAAAATGGTATGGGAAAAAATGTGTCTAACCAAATTTTGTTTAGGTAAAATCAGAAGCCACCTTTGTGCCAGTATGGTCTCAGGACTATCCACATCTGTCTAAGTGACGAAACCTAATCTCACTCATCCATTCTATTCTCTTCTATAAATATGATGAACCTTTTAAATGCAGCTATTTATTACCCATTCTTAAATAATGAGATTTTTATCAGCACAACCCTGAATTTTATTTTGTGTGTGCTATCTAATCCAGTTGTCTACAATTCGGTGGGGTGCTTTTTTGAAAATGCTGTACATTGGCGCAATTCAATGAATTAAAACAAATTTAATGACTTTAATTGCCAAAGTGTGATTGCTTTCCTACAATGTACTGTTTTTTTAAACTCTTACACTAATGTATGCTTTTAGGATTATTTACAAATAATCAAACATATTTTGGATTAATAGAACTAATTTAAATCATTTACTTTAACATTATTTCCTCTGGTGTTTTATTTTAAATCCCTACCACCATTATTTTCCATGGGAGGGTGCTGCAATACCAGTGGTTGGCTATGTAAGGCGCCTTCAGCTCTGAACTGGAGTTATTTGCTCATATTTTGACTCCCGTTTCGGGCTGTAGTAACTTTAGAGGCGCTGTTTGTGTATAGAAAGGGCTTACTCTTTTGTGGGTGGGTGTATGTCCCTCCCTAAAGCTCTCGAAACCCCTGCTCACTCCTCCCTAAACTCCTCCCATTTAGGAGTAAGTATTCCCATTTTTCCAGCCTCTTCCTCAGTCCCTCCCACATTTACTACTAATGTAATGTAATGTAAAAAAAGATTTATAGAGCGCAACATACACCGGACGGTTTCTTGGCGCTGTTCACTAAATCATAAAGAGACAAAGGAGGGAGGGAGAGGGACCTGAAGTGAGGGTAAGAGGAGGAGAGTCTAAGTTCCAGTGGAAGAGAGTAGTAAAGTAGTAGTAGTAGTAGTAAACTTGTGTGAGGATTTCCCAATAGAAAGGAGAAGTGGGGATTTGTAGCATTTTAGTACGACTAAACGTACTGCAAAATGCAGTTTGCCTTTCATTTTTGAGAAATACTCACGCTAGTTGAAATTTTACAGGCAACAGGTCAAAGGAACCTCAAAGATGGGATATAAAGTTGATAAAGTAAGCTTTTATAAGAAGATGTGCAAAGAGAAATGCTCGTTTATAACAGTTCATGTGAGTAGAAGCAAGCAATGCAATTAATCAAATGACATCACAACCTTTGGACAGGTCTCCATGTCCTTATTGGTGGATGTCCAACCCCATCCAGCAGACTTCCCTCCCTCCCTCACTCAGCCACCACCCCTTGCAGCAAATGTCCACTGTGATGATTACCATCATTTTGTGCAGGCCACACCTTCCAGAGACTGCAGTTTTGAGCAGAAGCGCGTAGCCTGTCTAACTAATCCATAATTGGCCATTTAATATGATGGGTGTTGATGTTTATCACTCTTACCCCAGACCCTCTGGTACTATTGAAATGCAATTTTATAGCTTTTGTTCCTCTCTTGGCAAACTGGACTTTTAAGACTTTTGAGGACGAGGCAATGGCTGATAACTCTAGGAAGTGTTTAGCAGGTTTGGAACACAGGTATTGTAGCTCACAAAATTCACATGCAATAAACTTAGATTGTTGTAACATCTATACCTTTTAATCATATTAGGTATTTATTTACATAAAGGAAATATAGAAGAAATACACAAAACGAATACCCTATCATATTCTGAGGTCTAGGGACACCACCAAGAAGTATTATAGCACTTTTGTGGTGAAGCACTATAGTTCAAATACCGCAGACAGTACCATCATAAGGGACAGTTTTTTGAGTTCTCAGACATCCTCTAATGGTTTACAAGATGGCCATTTGGGTGAAACTGCTCAGAAACGTTTGCGATTAGGAAAGGATGCCTGGACAATTCTAAGGTGAAGTAATTCACAAAGGCATATGCTCTGGTTGAAGATAGTTTATTCTTGGAAGACAGCTTAAACAACCACCACCAACAGATCCTTGGTCATAACAGTACTCACACACCATACAGAAGGTTGGGGCAAGCATGAACCATAACAATTCTATTGGAACATAGAGAAAGGAATGCAACAACATGGAGATAGGAATGCTACATAAGGCTCCCCTTTGAAAAGAGCCAGACTCCAGTGACTGCAAGGTGGGGACAATTATTCAGTTGAAGAGCAGAGGCAACCTGTTTTAACTCAAAATTGTGTAGGGACTTGCTAGAACAGGACTCCTCTGTTTGTTTTACTGTTATACATCCCTGTCAGGACCACCCAGCTCCGCTCCTGCATCCTAATGTACCTGCAGATCAACGTCTGCGGCCAAGACAGAAAGTGTGAAAGAGGCCAGCACCCCCAACATCAGCGGTAACCCAAAGCAGAAAGGGCTTCTGGAATCCACTTTTGTGTTTGCCATGAGGCATGAACAATGGTTGGAAACCGAGGCACCTGCGCCAGCAATCTCTTTACCAGGATGGGGGGAAGGAGTAGGAGTAGTGCGTTGAGACATCTGTCTTTGAGATCTGGGATCTCTGATCATCTGCTTCCCTTCAAGTTGGAAAACAACTTCAAAAGTCCTGCATCCCACTAGAAGTGTTGTTTGAAGAAACCCTTGAAGAAAGGGGCCTGCTTGGAACTAGGAAGGAGACCTGGATTTACTCTTTGAGAAAAGTGCTGTCTATAACAAGAATGGGCACCCACCAACTTATGGAAGAGAAACTGTGAAGGAAAGACTGAACTGATAATAAACACTAGCACTACATATGGCCCAGGAAAATCCAGCCTACTTGAAGATGCAGTGAACTCCCATCATCCTTGACCTCTAATGCTCCATCTGGTTTTGCCCACTTTGATCTCAAACCTATGTACTAGTCCCCCTTTCTGGCCAGAAGCAATATCGACAAGACAGCCAGGGGTCCTGTCGCCACATCAGAGGCACTGTTGCTGCTGTATCGTGCTCTGTCAAGCGATTTTTAACCTCTGACGGTGTCTTTTCCAAGGCTCACTCACTTCTGAGAGTGAGGATCCTAGTGCATGTGCACTAGAGTCCCATCTTTTTTCCTCCATCGGACTCCCACCTATTCGAGCACTGGCCCCAGTTTCAAGCGAATAGTCACAAGTGTGCCCGATGTGAGATGTTTGCTCTCACTTCGGGCATTGAGAAGCCTGGGAGATGCCACAGAATATCAGCCAGGTCCCAGAATGTAAGACAGCTCTACCAAGATTGTGTCTACTGGCCCCCAGGCTGCCACTCCTCTTCCCTACAACTGCTTTGTGTGCCTGGCAGCTGTTTATGCATGCCGGCAAGGCTGACATCTTTTACTTAGAACTCCTGAGCATGGAGGTGTTGGTGGGAAGATCTCCTTAGAAATCAGTCAACATGATTAGCGCTCTTGAGGCACATACTTTGCTATAAGGTTACAGTGCCAAGAATCCTTCAGATAAGTAGCCAATCTCAGTACTAAGTCAGCGCGGCAATTTATGAAGACTGAGGAACATGTACCATAGATCCCCCTTAGGAATATCACTGCCCAGATTACAAAACTTGTATATGCCCTCTTTATCAATAGTATTGTTTCCTATGTGTAGTATTAAAGTGTGTATTAAGATAAAGGTGTTTTTATTTTAATATGACAAGCACTGGCCGGATATTGACTTATTACGTATCATTGTATGCGCATGGAGCTCTGAGTTCCTAGCCCACACCATCTTCCTGACAAAACCTTGTGCTGCTATTCTTCGCGATCCTGGTAGACGAGTGCTAAACGGGTGCACTCGTAGCTAAGCTTTCGGCTAATTAGCAAGGACTGCCCGACACCAGAGGAAAAAGGCTAAATCAACACAGTGAGAGTCTAGTACCCCTTGGCTCTCTGGTCTACATCCCTTGTGCTCTATGCTCAGTTTAATTGGTGCTCAAGTGCACGGTGAATCCATTCATTTGCACACAGTGTGCAGACAGTTTGGCCTATGGGCTAGGACCTAAGGTTTTGTCATCCATTACTAAGTGCAAGGCATAGCATGCAACCATGCTCTATGTTTGCTACTTTTAGGGCTCAGTGCATTATATACACATGGCATGGACTAGCAACAGTGGGCAGGAACATTCAGAGAATGGCCTCTGTGGCTAGTTACACTAAGTGCCCTCTCAATTTAAAAAAAAAACCTGGATAAGGGGATCAGTAAGCCACTCTCTTAAGCAAGGGGCCTTAGCTTGGTAAGAAGTGGTGAAGATTTAAATGCAGTGGAAAGCAATCATGGTGCTGTTAAAATAATTTTCACATGATTTTCAAAACCAGAATAGAGATGGAAAACACAGCACAAAAAAACATGCAAAAGATAACTCACTCGATTGTTGTGCGGTCCAACACTCCTGTTACAGGAATCCCATAAAACTGCTGCATTGTTGCCACAGCTGACTGCATTGCCTTTTCCGAATGCAATGCGGAGATCCGTATATCATATGGAAGCAAATAGCCATATGTTTTCAACCAACTCTGAAAATATAGGAGCAAAAAGCAGAAATCAGTACATGTCACTGCAACAAGAAAACACGAATCAATCTTCATGCTAGCCAGGAAAAGAGTAATCCTGGTACTGTTAGTTTAGTTTGTGATTACAATTACAGACTAACTTGACATTTTACTGGCTAAGGTCACCCAATAGTCAAGCTTTGGCAAACCAATAAATCTGGCACAGGGTCGGACTGGGATAGATTTAGTCCCGGGCACCAAAACAAAATTGGATCCCAGATAGCCAAAAACGGGCAACATTTGCACATTGGGGTAGTTCTGAATTTGTAAAGACACGCAGTTTAGCTGTTTTTCAAGGTATGGGAGGCTGCATGCATTTGTGCTTGCTGCAGGCAATGTTTGAGGTAATGTTAGGGAAATCAACAGTTAAAATCGACCCACCATGCCATAAAACAGGCCCACAATCTGCTAAAAAACCAGCCCACACACAGACCCGTCAGATCAGCCCATTAGGTCACCCTGTAGGTCAGTCTGACCCTGCAGAGACATAAATAGCCGGCCTTTTTGGGTTTGTCAGTGCTTGTTTTTGTGTGACATGGTTTTTGTTGGGAATGATGCTGGGCCTTCATTAATCTAACATAAAAAATACTGACTAACAGCAAAACTATTGTTTATCCCAAAAAGCATATATTGCCTGAGTCAACTCAGTCATTGAACCACTGTGGTTGTGGATCAGCTCATTGTGAAAGGACAGACTGTCATTAATAACATATTCAAGTTAGCCAAAAGCTGAAGTTGGGTGTCGCGTGATGTATGCTGTTGAGGGCGGAAGAAAATATTAATGACACAATAACAGACCAATGGCTGAAGAGGACTGGCGGTTGATAGGCTTTACGTGTATTTCCTACATATAACATTAGTAAAATCAAAAGGTCTTTGGTTAATGTGAGGATGGCCACATCTCCTGGACTGAACTGCCTGGCCTGGCTCGACCTGTTGTTTCTCAATGCCTTACGGTTGTTTCATTGTGATTGTTTTCTAAGTGCTGCTGTTACCGTTCTGTTTGCATACGGATATACATTGCCTATCCTTTTGTTTTTCCAGTGGCAAATTGGTTGTTTTATGATGTTTGTTATCGGGACTTTTAAGTGGGATGAAAAAACTGGGGGGGGTCTCTGAAAGGGGCATGGCAAATGTAATCAAGGGTGTGGCTTTAAAACACGTAAGCTAAAAATCTGTGCTTAGCATAGTGTGCCGCCTGACTTGTATTTTGTTATTTCTGTCATTGCATTCAGATATATGATACAACAAGTAACATTATACATAAAACAAGTCAGGACTATTTGTGTTGTCAATGGTTGTTAGTTGCATAAGATAACTTGGCAGCAACTGTGGCTTGTATATAATATTGAAAAAGCTTCCACTTAAAGCCCTGCTGACACCATGACAATGATGCTGCTCTTGAGTTTCAAAACGAAAAGGGATATCCAGAGAGAAAATTACACTTTTTAATGGATTTCCCTTTCCCTACAATGTTCACCTGGCATGACGTCACTAGTGAGAAGTGAGCAGGCCCGGACTGGCCGTAGCGGGCACCGGGCAATCCCCAGGTGCGCGGCACGGGTGGGGGGACCGTTACAGGGCCGTTTTTGCAGCATTGCGGGGTTGGGGGGGGGGGGGGGGGGGTTCGGGGGCTGAGGGCGGCCGAGTACTTTGCCAGGGCCGGTTTTTGTTCTCAGCCCGGCCCAGGAAGTGAGCAGTGTGAGCATATGCACATTGGTGTGCTTCCTGTCACTGCAGTCTGAAAAAAAACAGACCACCGGTGCCAGGACACAAAACAGAGCCCGAAAGAGAACCGTTTAGAGAACTCCTTTAAAAAACTGCTGGTGCTCAGCACCGATGAGACCCGGCCCACTTAAAGCCCTGTTTGTTATCCAAGAACATGTCAAGTCAAGTAAAGCTCTATAATGCCCTTGGCTGCTATAGAAAACGGCAAATAAATACATTATTACACAACGCAGATTACATCTTTTTTGCAACAAGTCACAAGGACTTGTTGAACACCTGCCAGAGGGAAGGTTCATGGATTTAAACACAGCGGCGTGAGCCATGTGTACAGATCCATGTTCACTCAGTGCCACACTGTGAAATGCTGGGCGTGTGCCACGTGACCCCTCAGTTTGCCTTCTACCTTCAAGATGCGCTGGGAGATCTCCAGCAGGGGCCATGGTCAATTAAATACAACTACTGCAAAAGTAGGGCAGGTTACAGAACAGAAAGAGCAAATTATTTTGAACCACAACAAAAAACCCAAGACTTACAGCAGTCATTAGCTGCATTAATTGGCTCTGTCGAGGGCAAAATGTCCAGCCTCCTCATTTGTGGCGGAGAAATAATGAGGATACAGATTGCCGACGCTCGAGTCTACCCTCTCTCTCCAGTAAGTATAACAGCAACAGAATTATGGGTGAAAACCTTTGCACTTTCCCGCCCACCTACTATTCCCCCAATTTGGGTCAGAGTTGTCCTGCTGAGGCTGGGGTGGCGTGAGGTTTGCTACCACCCCTCAATGGAAGTATGTGGCAAGCTTCTGGAGCATGGCGGATGACATTTTGCGAGCCTTTAGTAACAGAAAATGGTGCAAAATTCAGCGGTGGCTCCTACACTATGGCGTCGCGCTCCCCCGCCCCCCCAGCAGTAACAAAACTTGAAAAATAAAACGATACTTAACCATGTTTAGTATTGTTTTATTTTTTTCTTACTGTGGAGTCTTGGAGGTGGAGCCAGGGGATACCAGTCACTGAGGGGGGAGTGTGGACACTGTTATCAGTGCGCATGATGGTTTGGCCGGCAGTCTCAGGCCAGCCAAACGCCATTCGCACTGAAGCTGTCTTCAACCTGAGCTGCATTGCCGGGTTGGATACAGCAGGCACAGGCTCCCAGTCTCCCTAGGGGCACAAACCGAGGGCGCTCAAGCCAATCCTGATGCTGCTTCATCCTGTGAGAGCTGCATCAGGATTGGCTGCCGAGCAGTCTGGAGCCTGTGCCTGCAGTCGAGCTAGAAGAGCGGCGATGTGGAGGGATTCAGGTAAAAAAACAAATCTAGGATTTGTTTTTTTTCTGGTCCCCCCACCACTTTGCCCCGACACCAGTGGCGACTGACAAAAATAGGGGGATATCCACACAATCCAATATGTACCGCAAATTGTTCTCATTGCTGCTAACCATTGTTTTCTAGTGAAACTGGACCAAAAGCTATAAAACATGGTATACAAATAAACTGGCTAGTTTGGGCAATTCACTTTTGTTTGAAGACCAAAGCTCACACTTATCAGCAGCTTTAAAAAAGAAATAACCACTAATTTAATAAAAATAGAACAGGCAGCAGTAGACCGTAACAGGGTTAATGAAATGGAAATAAATGAGATAAGGGCGGTGACAAATGATGAGTTCTCTAGGAATATAGAGTTGCTAGTAAGGACACCATAACCTGTAGGAAACTGAAAATGAGAACATCACAAATCATGAAAAATAATTCATCCATCTTTTCTCAAAGAAGAGCAGAAAAATGTGTCCATCCCTTACAATGACTAAGTGAATGGCAAAGGAGAAATCCATTACTACAAGTTGGTGAGGAGGAACAAATACTAACGTTAAATGAACATTTAAAAAAGTATAAAACATAGTACATACACATTCAAGAAAGTTTACTGATAATTGGTACATTGTGTAGGAAATTGCCCCTTTTGTCAAGGTCACCCCCACTTTTTGCCACTGGTACTGATGTTTTTCAACTGAAGTGCACTGGGTCACTGGTAACCAGGCCCCAGTGCCAGTGCTGTCTCCCTAGAAACAAGGTAAAATTGTTTAATTGTACTACAATTGGCATACACTTCAGCACCTCTGTAAGTCCTTAGTACTCGTGGTACCTAGCACATGGGTATTAAAGAGGTTCCATAAGGGCTGCAGCATGTTTTATGCCACTCTACGGGGCCTCCATACAAATTACATGCAAGCTGCCATTGCAGACTGGCTGACATGGTGTAAACCATGTGTGAAAACATGACATGGCACACTCTCTGTGCGCCATGCCAATGTCACTACATATAATCTATGTAAGTCACCCCTACAGCAGGCAGTGTGCCCTTAAGGCAGGGTGCAGTATATTACTTGTGAGGGCATATCTACAGGAGCAGCTATGCCCTTGTGCTTTATAGTTCAATTACTGGATGGTACAAGTGAACAGGGAATCCATCTTAAGTATATGTACTGCTCACTGGTCTCCAGCTACATGATGGCTTAACTGAAACCTATGGTGTTTGTTATCGAGCACCTTGTCTTAATAAATCTGTACTGTTACAAGTGCTAGATGTATTATGTTTTACAAAGCAAGGGAACCCAATTTATTGGTCAGGGACATTTGGGTGTAAAGTATTTTCCATAAACAATGGTCCATCACAACAAGAAATTGGGGGGGGGGGATGACATACAGAGGTACAATGATGTCTATATTTAACTGTCCTTCTGGACACGATCATTTAATGTGAGCAAGTAAACAAGAAGATACAAGTGGGGCCACATACAATGTAAAAGAAGAACTCAGGCATTTTGAGTAGCGAGCGAGAAACACAAATCCTTAGTTAGGCCAATGAAAATGCATTACAACACCACAGCACATCCTAATAACCAGAAAAAGAATGTGACAAGGTGTGAGAAGTTGACGACGTTTCAATCCCTCTAGCAGAATACTGGGATCATCTTCAGGACATGTAAATAGGTGCCTGAGACAAGCACTGAGAAGGCACCTTAGAGGTGTCCATTGAAAACCCTACCAGTATCTAGGGTGCTGGCTGACTGGTATCATCCATCCTGCCCTCAGAGATAAGTTTCTGATCCCTGCAGGTGAGAGGCCACACTCTCTGATGTAAGAAACAAGGCCTGCTCTGGAGGAAGGTGTTCCCACCTCCTCCAGCAGGATGGCTGGTGATATAGCATGGCTTCCCCCAGACCTGGCTTCTCCCAGACCGGGGAGATGCCACCCCATACCCTGAGGCCCATTTGGCACCTGGACATGTGGGAAATTTGCTATGTCTAGTCACACCCCTAAGGTGGGCTGCCTGATGTGCTCCACAAAAGGGTTTCACCATCTTGTTTGGAGGAATTAGGAATTCTGGGACAGGATTATGCCCACTCCCCACAGGAAGTGGTCATATAGGGGGAGTAGTGACACCAGGGGCAAGTTGCCCATTGCTACAACCCTTAACTTCCCCCTAACGCCTCTAACTTTGGTATTTAGGTGGCCCCTGACACCAGGAACTCAGATGCGCCTGCCTGAAAGAAGGTCAAAGAAGAGTTGAAGACGTGAGAACCGTGGACCAGCATTAATCTTGGTGCAAAACCCTGACCGACTGCTGCTCTTCCGACAATCACCGACACTGACCCATCCAGAAGCAGAACAGCCAACAGCCTCGCCAGAGACTTTGGAGTTCTGTCCCGCACTTACTCTACCCAGCAACATCTCCCTTGGAGTGGAGGTGCAGAGGAGCCACTTTCCTACAGCATCTGTCTGGTACAGTGTTCTGTCGACTGCCGGGCCCACAAATGGAGCAGCACCCCAAAAAGAAGTATGTGTTGCTCCATGTGGTTAGATCCGTCTCCCTAACGAGGTTGGTGACGGCAGGACCCCCAGGAGTCGCCCAAACTTACCTGCATATCAAGGTACTTCAAGAGAGGCCAGCCCCACACCAAGTGGCCCTGCTGTGTTTCTTTCCCCTCTTCTAAAAGTACACCAAGAACCATGAGAGCCTCTAACTTACTCATCCGCCGAACAAAATGCCTCTTGACCCGAGCTTCCCGGCCCGGGTTCACATAAACCGACAGTGCCTCTGTGGTCCTGGGACCCTCAAGCGTCTAGCCCCCCCCCCAGGATTCTGCCAGACTGGTCCTCCCTTGCAGCCACTGTCCCGAATTTAGTGGATAGCGTTCAAGGCTACCACTGCGTGAAAGTACCTCTGCACCAGGATACCTCAGGGTAGGTAAACTTGAAACATTGGTACTTTCTTGGACCTTGGCCCCTACTTACCTGAAGTCCAGATGAACAGTCCTGTAAGTGTGTCTATATACCTGTTTCTGATCATCTTAGTGTCAAAATCTATATAAAAATCTCTGTTATTTTTCTAGTTTGGACTGGAGATTCTTCTTGAGTGTGTTTCATTTGTTGACTCTGTGTGTACAACAAATGCTAGCCACTACCGTCTGATAAGCTTAAAGTGCTTGCCTACACTAACCCAAAGAAAGCATTTAGGATGATTAATGTAAGCCCTGCAAGCCAATAAGGGTCGTCTACATAGTCTACCTCTTTTTGGAACACTGCATGAAAAGCCAGCTTCCTACACAAATTTTGCAAGAATAAGCATCGCAAAACTCCTAGCCATATAGTATAATATTGTCGCAAAATACAATTAAAAGACATAGAGGGTACGTTTTATAAATACTGGGTCAAGAAGAATTCACTGAAAAGCCTTCACACAACATAAAAAAATTGTCTTGTGCAAGTGTGTCTGTGCCAGGAAGTACACTAACGCCCAACACAGATCAGCAGATAAATGACTGATATTCAAAACTGTCAAGTTCGCTTTAGGGTCCCCAGGTTACCACTTATGGGCAGGGTTTATTTACCAGGAATAGCATTAGCTAACCTAAGGTTGGTGATAGTAAACTTGATGCAGTTGTTTTTAATCCCCGTGTTTTGGCATTTGTAATTACTGGTCTTTTATATGTAGATATACTTTTAGCTTTGGCGAATTTCAGTAGGGGCTGGTTTGTTGTGCCTCTTGTCAATCAACATTTTGATGTACTGCAGAAGAATACAAAGCAAGGGCTAAGCTCATAAATATGAAGATTCCGAAACAGGCCGGAATTAGGAGCGGCCTGGTAGGAAGTTATGATATATCGGTCACAATAAAAACAAGTACCTCAGGGATCGGAATTTATAGGTGGTGATAAATACCAGCCATCACAAGTTGTACATTTGTTCGTGCTTCCTTCAACACAATCTGCATGTACCAATATATGTACTGGGCATTTCACCGAGCAATCATGTGCTTGCACAGGGGTCTGAAAGAACAGCCTCTCATAATGAGGTATTAAGTATTCTGCTGCCTGAAAACGAAAACACTCAACTTTGTGAAAAATCCCAAGGTTTCACTTCTGGTAGCCGTTCTCTGAGACCTCCCCTCACAATGGTTTTGCATCCCCAGGCCCTCTGTTCCTTACTTGCATGACAAGGGACTTAACGGCATTGAACCAGCTTATAGTCAGTCTCTCCAGATCTTTTAACCCCTTAGCTGCGGCGGCTATTACGCCGCAGTGCTAAGTGTGGGGGGGGGTGCATTGGGGCGCTCGCGCTCCCGTACTCGTGACGGAGCCGCCCCGTCACGATCCTCGGGTGTGCTGTGCTTGTGACGGAAAGGTTCCGTCACGGCCCCACCCGCTTAATAGAACGCGCACAGCCTACCCGAGGCTCATGACAGAGCGGTTCCGTCACGAGCACGCAACGGGTTAAATAAACGCTTCATTTTACCCTTCCCTTCGGTGTTTCACCCAATGGCGTATTGTTGCATAATTTACCACTAAGATTTCCCCATTTCTAACACAGTAGCTCCTCATTGGATTTAGACTCTTCCTTAAATTGGACCTGATTAATCGGATTCTGCTAAAGGGGATTTGGTGATCAGGTTGAAATACCCACAAAACTAGAAAATGATTCAATTAACGGCAGCTAGTCTTCATCTCCAAGCAGTTCATCTCCTGGGCATTAACTGAAAGCCCAGGACCAGCCTTCTGGTATTCAACTCTTACCTATCCTGTAGCAGTTTCCACTGTAAAGTGTTTCTAGCAGAAGTTAACAGAACGTTGGCCACCAACTTACAGCAGTTTCCCAATGATTGGGGGGAAGGAGAGGAAGGTAAATTAGATTGGCCTTGAACAGCAGGTGTTCAAGTCCCTTTTAGGATTCAGATGAATTTGTGGTAATGGATAAGGAATGGTTGTGTGAGAAGCAGGCCCTATATTGTTGGGGAAAATACGTTATAGTTTTTTTTAGGAGGGTTCAATTAAAAAATGTTTAATGGCCAGTGTGAGGATATTGACCTGGACGATGTTCCCACTACTTGAGGTAGGACTCCCCTGATGAATAATGCTTTTGTGTTTGAGATCTTAACATATCAGGGTAAAGAATTGGGAATATCAAAAGGTTTTCGAGGTTCTCTACCTCTTTATTAAGCTTTTACTGGTGTTAGAGTGGACTTCAATCCGATCAATAGAGACAGCTAGCTGCCACATGACATACCAACCCTTTACCTGAGTTGCATTGAGCTTTATATTCCAACACCATGGTGAAAGTAACCTTGAGTTAAGAATGCCTCCAGAAGGATGTATGTCATTACAATGCATACTTTTACAACGCATACCTTTACAACGCATTTTTTACACCGCAACATCCATTACAACGCATTCCATTACAACGCATGCCATTACAACGAAATCTTTGAAAGTACCTTTACAACGCATTCCACTACAACGCATACTACATTTACAACGCATACCATTACATTGCATATTTGGTAAGTATTGGATAGTGTAGGGGTAAAAATTACTATTCTAACTCCAGGGGGTGCAACAGTAGGGTAAGGGTTGGATAGTGTAGGGGTTAAAATTACTATTCTAACTCCAGGGAGTGCAACAGTAGGGTAAGTGTTGGATAGTGTAGGTATGCGTTGTAATGGTATGCGTTGTAATGACTGCGTTGTAAAGGTATGCGTTGTAGTGGTTTGCGTTGTAGTGACATGCGTTGTAATGGTTGCGTTGTAATGGCATGCGTTGTAATGGATGTTGCGGTGTAAAAGTTTTGTTGTAAAGGTAGTGCGTTGTAAAAGTTGCGTTGTAAGTGTTGTTTCCCCTCCAGAAGAGTGCTACTGCTGAGAGGAGTAAAGCAGGAATGTGTGCTTACCCCACTTCTGTTTAATGTGTACTTAGCAGAGTTGCCTGCAGGTCTAACTTGTTTAGAGGCATTTTTATTATTATTTCACGAAGCGCAGCAAGGGAACTAGATTCACTGCATTGCGTGAAAGGGAGAGACCCGTAATGCTCCATATAGTCAAATATATGGGGCCTTTCTGCTCTCTCCTTGTGCTGGCGCACTGTGTCTTGCACCGTTATGGTCAGGATTGGGCACTCCATATGCCCTTCGTATACTAATTTCCATATTTATTTCCTGTTTTGTGGTGCCCGAATCTGGGCAGGGGCACCACATATTACAGACGTGTTGGAAGGTCCTGCATGAGAGAGCAGCAGCTTGTTGTGAGGGCCACTAACAGACATGAACTTGCTGAAGAGAGCCCTCATGGCATGAGGCTACTTGATAACTGTGATATAGCTGTAACATCTGGTAAAAACGCTGAGCCACTTCAGATAGATATTCCCTGTAAATATCCTATTAGAGGTTGAAAGGGTTTGTAACTCTTCAACCACATCTGTTAAAATATAAGTCCTGAGGTATGAAAACATTAGAGACAAGTTAATGTTTGGAAAGTTTGGCAAGCATTGTGTAAGTATATAATTAAAAGTTAAAAGTTAAAATTAAAAGGCCACAAATGTCTAAACTCAGAGGGACCTATCTATCTGGAACGGAAATTTATTCCTTATGCTCCAGTACGGTCTCTTAGATCTAGTAGTAATCTCCTTCTGGTGGTCCCCCACATAAAAAAAGTAAGACATGGAGGCAGAGCCTTGTCTGTTACTGGCCCTAAGTTGTGGAACAAGTTACCTTTGGCATTAAGGCAATGTAAAGAACATCTGACTTTCCGCAAACTTTTAAAAACAGCTCTTTTTAAAAATGAAGTCTAACTCATCCCCTCACTGTTAATATGCTGCTGATCCCTGGTCAAAAGCGCAGAGATACTCCTGTAGGAGTGATTCTAGCGCTATATAAACTTATAAATAAAAGTTCCAGTCTTTGATGAGGGGTACAATGGTGTGGTAAATAATGTATCATACATAATAGACACAAATACACTCATTCAAAAGCAGAGATAATCACACACAACCCTCTCAGTGTTAACCGGCCGAGCTTCCACCTCTTTCTACATTTGTTTTTTCCTTTGGTCAAAAAGACAGTGAAAGGCACCCACAAACACAAGGGCTGGCCTTTAAAATACATGAAGCGTGTATTTACTATGACTCCACATTCACTTTGACACTGAAGTTCCATATTCTGAGGACTAAAGTAAATCCTTTAGCATGAAAACATTTGGAAAAACACACACTTTTAAGTAGTTAAAAATGAAACACCCATTATAAAGACCAGTCCAGCAGTGAAGTCAGTACACACTTAGATGTCATTTGTTTTTTTCAGTCAGAAAATTCCAACTCTATCAGGATGGATACAAATGGAGCCACATCCTACCTCTTCTTCTAAACCTTATTTGATTTGAAAGAGCTAGCCAGAAAGACCCAGATGTCCTTTCTGTTGAACCTGAACTAAAGGCAAAGTTTTAACAGGGGGCCATGAAATCTAGAAAATATTTCACTGCTGACACCCTTAGCACTGTTTTACTCCCAAAGTGTTGCCTGCTATCCTTCTGTTTTTGCTAACTTCATTTTGCTGGCTTTAGGACTCTGCACACTTTACCACTGCTAACCAGTGCTAAACTGCATGTGCTCTCTCCTTTAAACATGGTAACCCCATACTTACACCCAATTGGCACATATATGTCACCCCTGGGGTAGGCCCTAAACAGACCATAGTGCAGAGTGCAGTATAGTTAAAAAAAAGATGGACATGTACTTTTAACTTTTATATGTCCTGGTAGTGAAACACTCTTAAATTTGATTTTCACTACTGCAAGGCCTACCTCTCCCATTAACACTCAGATACCTTATTACATTTAATAACTGCTAACTTTCAATTGGGACCAAGTAGGATTGTGGGGTTTGGTGTCTAAAGAATCATAATTTAAAACCCTTTTCAATGGTAAAGTCAGATTTTAAAAATTCTGAAAATGCCACTTTTAGAAAGCTGTCATTTTCTTTTCCTAACCATTTGGTGCCTGTTGCTTGTATCCTGGGTCACATGACTAGGTGTAGATGGCAGTTGGTATTTGTGTATTGCTCCCAGACAGTGAGACAAAGGTGGAATAGGTGCTAGCAGGATGGGCCATCTCAGATTTGATGAGGTGGAGGAGCTGTCACCTATCACACTTGCACATCACCAAGACTCTGTCCAGCACACTCACAAAGAGTATGGACACTAGTCCTTTGTGACCCCAGACAAGCTGGGGGCATGACAGGGAGACAGTATGCCTGTGAAAAATAAGATCTACAGGCTATCTAACAAGGTGAGAGCCCGTAAAAAGGCAGAGGTTTCAAAAATTCTAGAGCTAGGAGTAAGTGATCCCTCAATCAGCCGTTGGTCAAGCCCAGTGGTTCTGGTTCCAAAGACTGCCCCTCCAGGTATCCAGGTGACAACTCTGGTTCTGCATGGATTACCGAGGGCTCAGTCCAGTCATTTAGATTGACGTTCACCTCATGCCCTGGGCTGATGAGCCAGTTGATCGGTTGGTGGCTGCCAAGTTCCTCCACACATATGAACGAATGTCTGGGAGCTGGCAGATCTTCATAACTGAGGAGGCCAAAGACAAGTTGGTGTTCTCTACCCAGAAGGCCACTTCCAGTTCTGGGTGATGCCCTTCTAGTTGAAGAATGCCCCTGACACCTTATAGAGATTGGTCAATCAGGTTCTGACTAGGTTGGAGAACTTCAGTACGGCCTACCTAGATGACATTGCGGTCTTCAGTTCTAGCTAGGAGGAAGACCTTTGCCAACTCAGGGAAGTGCTTCAGGCTCTGCCAATAGCAGGCCTGACTACCAAGGTCAGTAAGTGCCAGATAGGGCAAGGTGCAGTGGTCTACTTGGGTCAACAAGTGGCAGGGTGCAAGATGCAGCCCCTCCGGGCCAAAATTCAGATCATTCTGGCTTTAGAACCCATCAAGGCCCAGACAGAGATGAGGGCCTTATTGGGCCACAGTGGATATTACAGGAGATTTCTCAAGGGGTATGGCATCATTGCTGCTCCCTTGATAGAACTGACTTTGAAAAAGCTGCCTAGACAGGTGATCTGGACGGAGGCGTGCCAGACTGCTTTTGACACCCTGAAGAAGGCCATATGCATGACACCTGAGTTCAAAGCCCTTGATTTCTCCCAGTAATTTTTATTGTGCAACCAGATGCATCAGAGCATTGTACAGGGGCCATGCTCTCACAGCTAAATGAAGAGGGACTAAATCAACCAGTTGCTTTCATTTGCAGGAGGTTAATTCCCAGGGAACAGAGGTGGGATACATTAGAGAGGGAGGCATTTGCAGTGGTCCTAACACTTAAGAAGTTGAAAGCATACCTGTTTGGGGCTCCCTTCCAGGGCCAGACAGACCACAGACCCCTCAAATGGCTAATACAGATGAGTGGTGAGAATCACAAACTGTTGAACGGGTCTCTCTCCCTACAGGGAATTGACTTTATGGTGGAGCATCTCCCTGAGTCAGAAGACGACAGTGCTGATGGTCTCTCTATGTTCTTCCTACTTTACCACTGCGAAAGTGCTTGTGCTGTGCTCTCTCCTTTAAACATGGTAACACTAGCTTACACTCAATTGGCATATTTAATTTAAGGTAAGTCCCTAGTACAGTAATACCACATTTACCCAGGGCCTGTAAATTAAACTCTACTAGTCGGCCTGAACCACTGATTGTGCCACCCACTTAAGTAGCCTCTTAAACATGGCTCAGGGCTGTCATTGCAGCATTTGTGTGCAGTTTTAAATTGCCAATTCAACACAGCAAAATAAATATTTTGCCAGGTCTAACCCTTCCTTTTTAATACATATTGGCGTAGGCCATAAACAGCCCAAATAAGCAGGGTCTAGTGTATTTAAAAAGTTGGATATGTACTTAAGTTTTATAGTGAAAAACTCTTACATTTATGTTTTACTATTGCAACTCCTGTCAGTCTTGTAGGATAACATTGGGTTACCTTATTATATTTAATAAGTGCTTTCTTCCAATTTGCGACAAGGAGGATTATTGAGTTTGATGTCTAAAGAATTGTAATTCAAAACCCTCTAAGTCACAAACGGAAAATGGCACTTTTAGAAAGTTGAGATATGTGTTCTGAACATCAAAACACATCACCAAGCTTGCACTCAATCGTCAATTTTCAAAATCAGGTATGCATACTCTTTTTATCTTCAAGTTGTATTTATTTGTTCATGATTTTTGACTATTTCAATCATAGTCTTTTCATTATTTTCTTCATTGATTTATATTTCAGATTTGAGCCCAATGCATTTCGGGCGTTCGAAATGCATCGTCGCGAACGAAGCACAAGATACAGCCGCGATCCGTCTAAACAATCGAACGAGCACGTTCAGAACTCAACAAACAGATGCTACAAAGTCCCCCGATGAATGGCAGTGCGCCCGAAATGCATTGGGCTCAAATCTGAAATGTAAATCAATGAAGAAAATAATGAAAAGACTATGATTGAAATTGTCAAAAATCATGAACAAATAAATACAACTTGAAGATAAAAAGAGTACGCATACCTGATTTTGAAAATTGACAATTGAGTGCAAGCTTGGTGATGTGTTTTGATGTTCAGAACTCACATGTCAACACATAATCCTTGTGCCCAGAAGGATTTCCAGCCCACCACCACCCACCTTGAGAAATAGGGGACGTCTAGACATGGGAGAGTGCGACCCCACATACCAATTGGCTTGACACTTTTAGAAAGTTGACATTTTCTTGTCCTGACCATTTGATGCCTGCAGCATGTATCTAGGGTTGCATGACTAGGTGTAGCTGACAGTTGGTCATTGTGTATGGCTCCCAGTCAGACAAAATGTCAGGGGTAGCAGAAGTGACATCATACTATTTGTGACTCCTTGATGACATCACAGGAAGTGACATCATATAACCTTTGCCCTCATGGCTCGACAGGAAATGATATCACATTACCTTTGACCCTATGACATCACAAGTGACATCACCAAAGTACAAACACCCTAAACTAAGTGCAAAAGTTAGCAAAAAGTTCAATAAAATAATATAACAAAATAGTTGCTATATCAGATAGATGTAAGCATATTTTAGTTACCACACATTTAGTGATTGGGCTTCCGCAATGACATGTCCGGAGTCTTACCAAGTACGAGCCATTATATGCCAGCCCATCAAAAAATGCCTTACAACAGCCTCAAACAGTAGGCTCAGACCCAAATACCCAAGCAAAACTACAATTGAAAGCTTCCCTCAGGCACAGCAGAGGCAGCAGCCATGCAAGTGTCCTTCACCAAACCAAGCAGTTACAGAATAGGCATCAGCAGTAAAAGCCCCATGCTGAGGCTAGCCTATGAAGCAGAACTTCCTTGGCTCCCTCCAGCAGTAGAAAATAATCTGTGCGATAAATTCCAGACAACAGCCTTTATGACTAGAAGCAATGGCAGCTACCATTAAAGCATAAATAAGCTGTATTGGTTTCATGAGCTGTGTTCTATTCTATTTTAAGTGATTGGAGCTACCCTGTGTAGCATCGTAAGGTAAGACACAGACAATATTGGTGTGCAAACATAAACACTTAAGTGTTCAAAAGGGAGTGAAGAAACATTCAACAATACACAGATCCACCAGTCATCTGATTACACTGAAAATAACAGTAATACAAAACTGGCATATAGAAATGTGTCTCGGTTGAACACTTAACATTTTTGGGGGAATGGACGGAGGGTTAATTGGTCGCAGGTGTAAAGAGACTGGTATATAAAATAGAGATTACTTGTGTAAGCATTGGTATTTCCCAATGGCCATAGAATTGACAATGGTTAATAGAGAGATTTAAAAAGGTGAAAAGAGTGAAGTTTGAAAATTACCACTACGAGGGTTAATTTTCATGCAAGAAATCTCCCAAAAGTGACCACCTCCCAAAGGGAGCCCACCTTGAAGTGGAGCACATGGTGAGTACTGCCAAAGTGTAAAAGTCTCCTAAGAGAGTGACTGGGAACATGAGTGACCTCAATGAGACAGACCCCAGAGTCTTCAAATTTGGAGACCTTCAAATTAAGTAAGTATCAAAAAGTGAACATTGACAAAAGTCAGTGAGCACTCAACTGTGGAGATGACCTCCCATCCCAGAGCCATTCACCTACAGCCTGTGTGTTTAAGCACAGGTCAACCCCAGGCTCATGAGCTGTAATTGCCACCTCCATCCCAGGTTCAGAAATATCTCTCTGGGTTTCTGCTGTGCAAGCCTCATCCTTGCTAATAAGAGGCTCCATAGAAGACCTCAATTGAACTGAAAACGACACAAATTTGCAACAATATTGTAAAGGCATTGCTCTGCTTTTCTTAGCAAAGTTCCAACTTTCAGACCAGGAAGTTTACGTTGACATTTATCTGCTGAGAATGCGGATGAAAGCAAATTTTAGATACTGGATAACATCGACTAGGTAAAAATACTCGGCAAGTAAATCCAGGATCTGAGGGCCACATGCATCATCCCGGCCTTTTGCGAATTCCAAATAGCGAAAAATAGGGAATCGCAATTTGGAATTCGCACAATGGGATGCATGTATATTTTCGTAAAATATTTGCGATTCGGTAAAAATCGCAATTTTTACCAAATCGCAAATATTATGGGAATTCCAAAGTGCGTATTCGCAATTCCCATTGATTCCTATGGGCCAAAAGGCCCATAGGGATCAATGGGAAGGCTTTAACAAATTGCAATTTTCTTTTTGAAAATCGCAATTTGTTAATGCATTCCAAGGGTGCAGAGGGGGGTCCAAAGGACCCCCTCCTGCACCCCAGAAATGTAATTTGAAGTGCATGTTTCACACACACATGTCCTAAGGACATGTGTGTCTGAAACATGAAAGTTTAAAAAATGCATTTTTGAGCATTTTCAAAACTTTTTGCAAATTACCACGAGGTTCAACCTCGTGGTAATTTGCACCTCCTGATTGCTAATTCGCAATTAGAAAAACAATCATGCATTGCTTTTAAGGAATCGCAAATTTGCGATTCCTTAAAAGCAATCGCATTTTTGGAAATCGCTAAAAATAGCGATTTTCACAAAAATGCATGATGCATCCCAAAAACTTATTTAGGAAGTGCAAACGGCCGAATTTACCGATTCGCACCGTTTGCACTTCCTAAATAGGTTGATGCTTGTGCCCCGAAAACCATTAACTTCTCTCTTACTCTAACTACGGTAAAACAATGTCCAAAGAGATAAACAAGATAATAAGACTGGAGTGATGCAGATGGGTGTCGCTTTTAGTGGTTTTCCCTATGGGGCGTACACACATGTAAATCCTGTTTTATTGATAACCCCTGTCTCTCTCACCAAAGTTTGCAGAAGACACACCTTTTTAGTCCAAGTTTTCAGGGCGTGGAAGTTGAGCCCTATACTCACTGTTTGTGATCCTGCAGTACATTAGAGCCACTCTACCCAGCACTGCCTAGTTAGACATTATGGAGCAGGTGTGCTGAGAAATAAGCATACTCTTTTACTGCGCCATCCAAAAACCTTGCAGTTTACTTTAGATGTGCAAGAGGGAGAGTGCTGTACTGTTCCTATGTAGAATAGAGAAAGGTTTAGCTGGCATGACCAAAGGTGTAAGAGTGGCACCTTGGGGCATCCATTATGTTGGATGTATTTGCCTCACACACCCCGAGGGATGTCATGCTTCATCATCGGCGTTTGCTCCTCGTCGGGGAGGCGGTGCAATCCCCGACGGGCTCACCTCAAGAGGGGCTCTTTGGCGGAGATCTTTTATCCAACAGCCTTATGGTGAAGTGGGGGTGTGTGGGCAGGATGGTGTATGATGATAGGATGAGAGCTAAAATGTAGCTGGGGGTACCGGAATTTACTTTATTCTGGGGGTCCCCTGGCTACAGTTAAAACGTGGAACTAGCTTACTAGGTGTCAACACAATTAGGTTGAGTGACGCTAGTGAAGACTAGAGGTCATAAGTGGTCGACATGTTTCTCGCAGTGGGTCAAGTTACCCGCGATTCTTCAGGATCAATTAACAAGTGAAAAGAGTGTAAAAAGAAGGGAGAACATGCTCATGTCATGTATGTGGTGTGTGTTACCTCTGTGGGGTATCCTATGCCTAAACACAGAGAAAAGGAACAACACTGATTAGTACATTTTGCAAAAGTCAATAATGAATATCATGTCAATGCCAGAAGGTGGGGAATAAGTGGCATGCTGGCAATATTGTGAACTATTGAGCACAACAATTGCATGCCTGAAAACATTGAGTGAGCAACGTGCATGTGCTGGGCACACTCAAAGACTGTGTGAAAAGGGAGAAAGTGGTGTATCAGGGTGATGTTTAAAAACAGTGATTAAAACAGCAAAAATTAGGAGGGGTGTAATACCCATTCAGCCTTAATTCATATTGTAGGCACCCTTGACAACAAGTGAATGCTGTATAACATTGCTTATGGCGAGAACCAGACAGGAAATCATACACCAAGTCAAAAGCACACACTGGTATCTGACAAGCGCTGTACACGCCAGGGATGCACTCCCTACTCACCATTAGGTTGGGGACTACATGCCACATGAGGGTCGGCGGGAAAAGATATCAGGGAGGGCCCTTAGGTGAGGCTAGAGAAAAATATTAATAAGTAAATAAAGCGGTGGCGCCGCTGTATCAGAAGCGCTATTTAGTTTGCACCGCCTCATTAAGTAAATGCTAATGCGGAGACTGTGCTCGTCCCGCTTGTTGATTTCACTCACCTCATCCTTCCTGTATCCTTGCTGCGTGACCTACCCGTCCCCGCCGAGCTCGAGTAGATGAAAGAGCTCGGCGGTCGGGATCATTTAAACAAACGCGGTGACCGGCGTGTGTTACGCGTCATCGCCCAGGGGTAGGATCACGTGATGACCGCCGAGAAGGTGGCGGCCATTTTGTAATGGTCATGTACTGTTGTGGCGCTAATAGGGAGTAAGAATCTATTGGCTCATGTTGTTTCTTAACAGTGAAAGAACGCTGATTTTTCGTGAGAAATATGATGTAAACAGACACACTTTGCAGAGCTGGTGTACTATATACTATATGTGTGTTAAAGGGAGCCAATGGGTCTTAAACTAGTTACGATCATGGCGGTCATGATATAATAGGCACATAGGTGGATCTTGGAGGATGAGATCATATGTTCTCCTAAGGTGTATTGCTCATAAGAGATGGTGTGAACAAGGGGAGCTTTAGGTGAACAATATCCGGTACACTTGAAGGGCCCTCCCTGATATCTTTTCCCGCCGACCCTCATGTGGCATGTAGTCCCCAACCTAATGGTGAGTAGGGAGTGCATCCCTGGCGTGTACAGCGCTTGTCAGATACCAGTGTGTGCTTTTGACTTGGTGTATGATTTCCTGTCTGGTTCTCGCCATAAGCAATGTTATACAGCATTCACTTGTTGTCAAGGGTGCCTACAATATGAATTAAGGCTGAATGGGTATTACACCCCTCCTAATTTTTGCTGTTTTAATCACTGTTTTTAAACATCACCCTGATACACCACTTTCTCCCTTTTCACACAGTCTTTGAGTGTGCCCGGCACATGCACGTTGCTCACTCAATGTTTTCAGGCATGCAATTGTTGTGCTCAATAGTTCACAATATCGCCAGCATGCCACTTATTCCCCACCTTCTGGCATTGACATGATATTCATTATTGACTTTTGCAAAATGTACTAATCAGTGTTGTTCCTTTTCTCTATGTTTAGGCATAGGATACCCCACAGAGGTAACACACACCACATACATGACATGAGCATGTTCTCCCTTCTTTTTACACTCTTTTCACTTGTTAATTGGTCCTGAAGAATCGCGGGTAACTTGACCCACTGCGAGAAACATGTCGACCACTTATGACCTCTAGTCTTCACTAGCGTCACTCAACCTAATTGTGTTGACACCTAGTAAGCTAGTTCCACGTTTTCACTGTAGCCAGGGGACCCCCAGAATAAAGTAAATTCCGGTACCCCCAGCTACATTTTAGCTCTCATCCTATCATCATACACCATCCTGCCCACACACCCCCACTTCACCATAAGGCTGTTGGATAAAAGATCTCCGCCAAAGAGCCCCTCTTGAGGTGAGCCCGTCGGGGATTGCACCGCCTCCCCGACGAGGAGCAAACGCCGATGATGAAGCATGACATCCCTCGGGGTGTGTGAGGCAAATACATCCAACATAATGGATGCCCCAAGGTGCCACTCTTACACCTTTGGTCATGCCAGCTAAACCTTTCTCTATTCTACATAGGAACAGTACAGCACTCTCCCTCTTGCACTCCTTGTACTAGATACGGACACAAGCTGTTACTGGACCTTCCACCACCCTGAGTGGTAATTGGTGTCCGTTGATCAAATGATCAATCTTCCTCCCTCTTTCTTGATAAAAAGTTTACTTTAGATCCCTTAATGCCACTGCTGCACAAAGCACTACATTTGCACAAGTTGTTTAAGCAAATAAGGTCAACACAACTCTGTCCTTGCAAATGACAACTACGGTCTTTATACTTTATATTTTATTTTAAATATTTAATTCGGCTTTACCCCATTAGCGAACAAGAGATACAAATCATAATACATAATACATATAAAGAAAAAAAATAAAAGAATAAACTTACATTAATCAAAGAAAAACAAACCAATATGCAGATTTCATGGCTTCCATAAATACATTGCATATATATAACACATCCAAAATTCAATAAATGTCGTAAAATACCATTTACAAGCTGATGTCATGGTCCATAAAAATAAATCAACCGTTTCATAATTTGTACAGGGACAACAAATGCAACATATACCTCATTATAAATCTTAATAGTCATGCAAATGACAACTTCGCTCGTTATACCCCGTGGCCGTATTATCTGAGGCACTTCTGATGCCAGGGAAGCGCTTCTGCCCTGATAGCATGACAAGACTACAGCCCAGAGGCACTACTGATGCCAGGGAAGCACTTCTGCCCTGATAGCGCTTCTGCCCTGATAGCGCAACAAGCCTGCAGCACAGAGGCACTACAGATGCCAGGGAGGCACGTCTGCCCTGGTAGCATGACAAGCCTGCTGCACGGAGGCACTACTGATGCCAGGGAAGCACTTCTGCCCCGATAACATGACAAGACTGCAGCATAGGGGTACTACTGATGCCAGGTAGGCACTTCTATCCCGATAGCATGAAAAGACTGCAGCATAGGGACACTACTGATGCCCGGAAAGCACTTCTGCTCTGATAGCATGATAAGCCTGCAGCATAGGGGTACTACTGATGCCAGGGATGCACTTCTGCCCCGATAGAACGACAAGACTGTAGCATAGGGGCACTACTGATGTCAGGGAGGCACTTCTACCCAGAGAGCATGACAAGACTACAGCACAGAGGCACTACTGATGCCAGGGAGGCACTTCTGCCCCGATAGCACAACAAGACTGTGGCATAGGGGCACTACTGATGCCAGGGAGGCACTTCTACCCTGAGAGCATGACTAGACTGTGGGATTGTGAGCGGTCTAGTAGTTGGGTGGGCGGAGTTAGTGGGCTGGGGGGAAGAGGAGGATCGAGGGGATGGGCTAGTCAGTTAGAGTAGGGACGGGGACCTGAGAGCACATGTTGAATAAAGCTCTTAGATACATGAAGAAGTAGTCTGTCGTTATTACGAGGAAGACACGACAAAGACTACATCACAGAGGCACTGATGATGCCAGGGAAGCACTTCTGCCCCGGTAGCATGACAAGCCTGCAGCACGGAAGCACTACTGATGCCAGGGAAGCACTTCTGCCCAGATAGCATGAAAAGACTGCAGAATAGGGGTACTACTGATGCCAGGGAGGCACTTCTGCCCTGATAGCACAACAAGACTAGAGCACAGAGGCACTACTGATGCCAGGGAGCACTGGGGCACTACTGATGCTCGGAAAGCACTTCTGCTCTGATAGCATGATAAGCCTGCAGCACTGGGGCACTACTGATGTCATGGAGGCACTTCTACCCAGAGAGCATGACAAGACTACAGCACAGAGGCACTACTGATGCCAGGGAAGCACGTCTGCCCCAATAGCACAACAAGACTGTAGCATAGGGGCACTACTGATGCCAGGGAGGCACTTCTACTCGGAGAGCATGACAAGACTACAGCACAGAGGCACTGCTGATGCCAGGGAAGCACTTCTGCCCCAATAGCACGACAAGACTGTAGCACACAGGTACTACTGATGCAGCACAGAGGCACTACTGATGCCAGGGAAGCACTTAGCACGACAAGACTGTAGCATAGGGGCACCACTGATGCCAGGGAAGCACTTCTGCCCCGATAGCACGACAACACTGTAGCATAGGGGCACTACTGATGTCAGGGAAGCACTTCTGCCCCGATAGCATGACAAGACTGTAGCATAGGGGCACTACTGATGCCAGGGAAGCACTTCTGCCCCGATAGCACGACAAGACGGTAGCATAGGGGCACTACTGATGCAGCACGGAGGCACTACTGATGTCAGGGAAGCACTTCTGCCCCGATAGCATGACAAGACTGTAGCATAGGGGCACTACTGATGCCAGGGAAGCACTTCTGCCCCGATAGCACGACAAGACTGTAGCATAGGGGCACTACTGATGCCAGGGAAGCACTTCTGCCCCGATAGCACGACAAGACTGTAGCATAGGGGCACTACTGATGCCAGGGAAGCACTTCTGCCCTGATAGCATGACTAGACTGCAGCACTGAGGCACTACTGATGCCAGGGATGCAGCTGTCACTGGTGCAACAGGTGCAGTGACACAGCAGCCCAGGTGTGTGAGGTCCTACTTCACCCCAATTATGGCTGTTTATTATTACCTAACCTGGGTGGGGTACAGAAAGCCTGTTATTTTTACTTACCCTGGGGCCTAAAGCACCCTTACTATGTCACTGAGCGCTCCTGCCGTGCAGTGGTGATGCTGACTGCATTAACTGAATGCGGCTCGCTTTGTATGCATTCACGTAATCCAAATCCCAGTTACCATGCTCAAACGCAGCATGGGAAAACACTGATGGAGAAAATGTCAGAAAACAATAAATACTTTAGCTTTAGGTTAGTGAACAAATTAAACGTTGTGTGTGAGCTCACATTTATTGTGTCAAAAAAGGCTGAAATGTATTTTTAATTCCTCAATTCCAAATAAATATTCTGAATACCATGTTAGACAAAACTCAGAATCCTTTATAAATATGGGGAATGTTTAAAACTACTCAGACTCATGTCTTTACTATTGATCACAGCTATGAACTGTGAATTTTATGGCAAGAGACACATATTAGAAGGGTGTGGTAAAACATAATATAATACAATGCCAGAAATACAGCATATTCTAAAACTATAGCTGAAACTACTTAAAGTAAAATTTACTTCACTGTGAACATGTGAGAGCAGATCCACCAAACTTGACATCTAAATCATGACACAGCACACAGAAGCTGTAGGCAGAATGTCGACTGAGGTTGTATGAGAGAGGCATGCATGGATAAACCAAGCATGCCTCTACAACGCCGCCTGAACAATGAATGCATCTGAACAATGAATTCCTATATCACGCATGCCTTTACCACCCAATTTTGTGGTAAAGGCATGACTGGTAAAGGGTTATGTGTGGTACGGTTCACTCCCCAGCGCCCCCGTCCTGAGACCCAAAAACGACCCAGCCCTAAAAACTACCCGACCCCCCAGACCTAAAAATTACCTGAGCCCTAAAAAGTACCCTGACCACCCCTGAGCCCTAAAAACAACCCCGACTCCCCAAGCCCTAAAAAACTACCCTAATCCCCGAGCACTAAAAACTACCACAAAACCCCCCTGAGCCCTAAAAAGTACCCCAAACCCCTTAAAAACTACCCCACCCTCCCAAAACCCAGCCCCACTTACCTGATCGCATTCTCTCCGGATTCTTCCTCTTCCTGTGTTTGCTCATTCCAGCATCTAGACCGCGCACTGCCTTAAACACGTATGTGTGTGGTTAAGGTATATGCGTGGTAAAAGCAAGCAGGTTTTGATTGCGGGTAAACGCCACGTGCGGCTCTGCTCGCTTTGTAAAGACGGTTTTCCGTCGACTGAGCATGGCTCCATGTGGCGCTAGTGCCTGGATCAGGCCTATATCACTTATTGAACAGCGTAATTACGCTGGTTAATAATGTAATGGCCGTAACCGCCTCTCCATTTGTATTTGCTTGCAGCTGCATTCTTTTGTTTGCCTTCTGTCCTTTTAGTAAAAGCAATTCAACTGTCCACAAGTCACAATACCGTTACATTTTTATTGCAGGGCCTTCCACTGCAGCCTGCAACATCTTACTCAACTGCTGACTTGTAGCAGAACTAATGCCCCACCGGCTTCCCATTTAAAAGTTGTGCGCTCTGTGATCATAGATGGCAGGCAAGCAGGGCCGGACTCGGAACCAAAATCGGCCCTGGCAAAGTGTTCGGCCGCTCCCGCCCCCGGGGGGTTGTGGGTGCCGCCGAGCTCTTTGCCAGGGCCGGTTTTCGGCCAATTTTGTTGCAGAGCTATGCTGCAAAAATGGCCCTGTAACAAAAACGGCCCCCAGGGGCCTCAAACCGCCCCCCCCCCCCACCTGTGCGTTGCACTGGGGGATTGGCGGGTGCCCGCTACGGCCAGTCCGGCCCTGCAGGAAAGTGCTACTATATTTTACAGTCGTATTAGCTGTGTGTGTCCTCGTGAGGTATGGAGGGAGTGGGTAGCACCACCTCTTACCATGCCTCTATCTTTTTTGAGTGTGGGACAATTGGTTACAGTTATAAAATGTGAACATTGCTCTCCAAACAACAGAAAGAAAACTTGAATCTCTGAATCAGAGAACCATGTTTGTTTTTTGTTCTTGTGCCGCCCAGTGCCGTCTGAGCCAGGGGTTGCAAGGTAAATGTCAGGGGTTGCAATGGGGAAGCCACGGGACGCCGCTGCGACCTGTAGCAACCCCAAATTGACGTCCATTAATAGGTATCGGCAGGATGGACCAACTCTGACTTAATGAGGGGGAGGAGCTGTCACCTACCACACTTGCACATCACAAAGGCTCTGCCTAGTACACCCACAAAAGATTTGGACACCAGTATTTTGTGACCGAAGACAAGCTGGGGCAAAGGCAGGGAGTAAGGAAATTTCAAACACCTCTGGAGGTGGAAAACTCCAGATCCTTCTCCTAATTCCACGTTGCCTGGGTATAAATAATGGAACCTCCAACCCAACACTTCACAATGGCTCTGGACCTATGGAAGACTCAGAAGGACTGCTGTGCTGCGATGCAAGAAGGACTGCTACTCTGTTGCCCTTCTGCCTGAGTGAAAAGGACTTGGCCTGCATCTTGAACCCAGGACCATCAGAGTGACACCAATGGCTAGTTGGCTGGGATCAGAGCCTCAGGGATCAAAAAGGCTCCCACCATCTTGAACCCAGCACCTTGACTCTATTCTCTGTGAGTCGTGCAACTCCAGTCCTGGACCCCTGAAAGTGGGCCGGAAACTGCTCTGCAAGCCCAGCTGTAGTCCTGTGGGCAGACCCAACACAGTGAGATGTATCTCCTCACAGCTTCTCTTCAGAATTGCTGAAGTGCGCTGCATCACCAGCGCCTGCCTACACATTCCAAGCCCCCTTGCCAATGCCATTCTTGACGACGACGCAGAACTCTGCATTGCAGCCCGCAGCTTCTTCAGAACTGTTGCTGGGCAATGCCTCTTTGACGTAAGACTTCATATTGCAAGCCCTTCGTCGACGGCATTGCAGCCTCCTATGAACCACTGCTGCGTGATGCATCCTCGACGCAGGATCTCACAACTCTACGCAAAGCAGGATTTAAGGTAATTTGTTAAGCGGGCCTAACTTGGCCCCTGTAACCAGCCCACGCTCCATCAGGGTCAGCTTAAACTTGTAACCTTGTCCCGGTCAGCCGCAAGCAGAATGCCACAGTTGGCGCTTTGTGCTTTTAGGCACTATTTTCACTTCTAGGTTTAAAATTGCATATCTCTGGTTCTTCTGATGGATTTTTGTCATTTTGGGCACAAATAATTTATTAAATTTAACTCTATTTTTCCAGATTGATGTGGGATTTTTCTTGTGTTGTGTTTTCACTTTATTACTGTTTGAAGTGCTGCATAAATACTTTACAGATTGCCTCTAAGTTAAGCCTGACTGCTTGTGCCAAGCTACCAGAGTATTAAGCATAAGTCAACTTGGAGTTTGATTGTGACTTCACCCTGAGAAGGATTGTGGTTTCTGCTGAGTAGGGTTTCACACCCCTCAACCAGTAACCCAACTTCCTCAAAGATTTCCTCTGAAATGTGAGTTTCACCATCATAACACCTTCAAACTCTTCTGCAGACCTTCAACATTTTCGGGCTACTGGGATTACATAACCTGGATATTTAAATTATGCAGCAAGGTTATCTAAATTATTATTTGTATAAAAGATACAAATTATGTGGCTAATTTCAATGGTAGTATTAGTTTAATCCATTTGAGCAATAAACAACATTTTTGTAGAATCTGAAAATTATAAAATTATATGGCAGATTATATGGCAATTGCAGTAAATCCATAATTTTGCGGAAAAAACTCCTGCCACAGACTCACATAAAACCACTGGTCATCTACACAGTCAAATACTTTTATCAACAATTTATGTATGAAAGGTAACAAAGCCTAAACAGTTTAATCAAATCTTAATCAGTGCCCATTGTTATCTACACTTTGAAGAGAGTAACTTAAAAAAAAGTGAAAACCCCACAAATAAACATATAATGTAAAAAATAGGTAATAGGTAAAATGTGTAATATGGCCTGGGGTGTCACATTTGGGTTCTGGTGACATTCACAAATCACTTGGCCTAGTGGTTTCTGATGTCGCCCGGTCCAATATTGGAACGTATTGCAGAGTTATCTGTATGTATTCGCTCTGTTTATATATGAGGTCCACTTTTTTGTGCAATATAATTTGATTTGAGGTATGCAATTTAATTTCACTAAAAAATGCTAAGCAGCTTATGTCATAATGTGTGCTTTTGACCTCCAGCAAGTGTTGGGGCTAGGTCATCGTACGCTGTGGAGTCAAGGGAAGTGCACTTCTGAAGCCCTTGTCAGTTCTCCTAAATGCACAAGATAAATGCATTTTCTGGGGAACTGAAATAAGTCCCTCATACCAATCAATCAACCAATCGGGGTTTGAGAGCTCACTACTCACTCGTGAGGGTCTCAAGGAGCTGAAGGAGGAGGTGTGAGCAGCTCAGTTGGGGTCATTTGAAGAGCCAGGTCTTGAGGTTCCTCTGGACATTCTCCTGCTAGAAAGTACATCTGACATGATGGGCAGTTGATGTTTACTGGAAGGCAAGTCTTTCTGGTAAGACTTTTCAGCTCTGCAGTCAGCGCGCATTCCTAGCACACACACCCATGTGGTTTCATTAACGGACAGAAACATTCCGCTCCGCTGGCCTCAAATGCGTCCCCAGTTATAGGCTTTCCAGCTCTGCCGGCAGTGTGAGTTTCTAGCACACCCCCCCAAGTGCGTTCCTCCTTTCTGCTGTGCCGGCATTGACCACAGAACTACTATTCATGCAGCCTCCTCTGACGGCCCTTTGTCCCGGCCAGGGAGATTTTAAGGCATGGCCAAAGTGGGCACATTCCAAGGGCCCCCCCTGGGAAAGTGATCTTTCTCTCCATCTCACTTCTGTGTATTTTTGCATCTCAACTCTTAACAATATTGTAAGACACCCAAGGGCTTGAATTTGCAAAAAATTGGTAATAAAATTCAAAAATGTCCCAAGCCAGGCCCCCCCAAAATATTTCTTGCCCAGGGCCCCTAAAATCCTTAAGATGACACTGCTCCTGGTGTGTGTATCATGGTGTGAGGACCCACAGGCACAGCTTAATTTGAGCCGATCATTGCTTTGATTCAGAGCAAGAGAGAGTAAAACACAAAAGGGGAAAGAGGGGTAAGAGAAAAGCAGAAAATAGCGAAAGCAGGTATGAAAAAGAACATGGCAGAGCGAGATAAAGAGGGAGAAAGTGTCTGGTGGGGGATTAAAGAGGCATGAGGTGAGCTCAAGAATACCCAGCCCTCAGATTTGGCATCCTAAAATTCTTCAAAACTTTGGGACCCGGCACTTGTTATTTCACAAATTAAGCACTGCGCACAGGAGCATGTACGGAATGTTTTTTTATCCTATTAGGACAGCTTTACAAGTGCCCCCTTCTCTTCAAATAGGGTGTTAGCAGTAATCTCTTGGACAGCACCCGCAGCTGATCTGAGACCACCTGACCTATCCATTGACATTTTCTAGGGCTCTAATTAAATTAACTGAATAGTCCTGATGATCAGTTGCGTAACATAGGCCCCCGCAGCCCCTGTGGTGCGGGGGCCCGAGCTCCAGGAGGGCACCCTCAGCATAGTACCCTGGAAAGAGAGCTCCTAGGTGAGTCCAGAGGTTGGACCCGCCATGTACCTTGCAGAGAGGCTCACTCAAGCTTCTCTACGTCACTGCTGATGATGACCCTTATATCCTGTTTGATGGGAATGCCAATGCAATCGACCTTCAATCTTAGGAACCAAAATCTTACAATAACTGTTATGAAACACATATTGTTTTCATTTAGTCTTGAGGCTTCCTCCCTTGCTTTGTCACACTTGAATTTTTAAAGATACTGTGTGACTCACGTTTTTGAACATCAAGCATGTATGTGTCACTTATTCAATTGTAACTGCTTCTTTTCTGCATATATTAACATTCTTTTCTGTGTATTTCAGTATCTGGAAATGTTCTCCTTAATATTTTGTATTGGTCTGTATGTAACCTTTTCAGTGAGAGTGACTGCACCATTGCCTTTTTAACATTAATTGTTCTTAGAAATATTAGTCTTTAGCATTTCCAGGAACCACTGTTCTTTGTTTGGAATCAAGCACTGATTTGCATTCAGCCACTCTGGGAACAATGCTATGAAATTCATGCTGATGGACCATGCAAATCATTCTATTGCTATGTGGCTAATGTTTGGCTTCCTTCAGGCATCTCAGCATATTATTGCCAAGGGCAGTGTCATTATGGGGTTGTGGGGGGCATTTCCTTATGTGAAGGGCTCAATATCACTAGAGAGGTGTGAATGGAAGAGGTGGATCCACAGCGTCTTCTTGAAGGTGAGGTTATTGTCGAAGGCTTAGATTATGGCCAGAGGAGACATATTATTGCAATATAGACATTCATGAGGATGCAAAATAACAAGCATCTTGGGTAGTATGTATGAAGGCGCCTCCTTCTAAAAAAGAGGAGTGTATTTTCCAAGCCTGTCCGGTGACCCCTAAATGGCCTTGAGAACCTCATTACCCCCACCTGAGAAGTGACAGCATCCTGGCTCAGGTGCACACTTGTAAGAGTTTTCTTGGACTGGGACCTCAATCTTCTTGGAGTCTGCTAAACAGAACATTTTTGTATCACAATTCACAAATAAGAGTGAGAACCTGTCTGTCTTTGGCACATATATTCCAATCAAATGCAAAATGTATTTAAAGAGCAAACTTGTACAAGTCTTATTTGGTTACACACTGTTCGGTTTGCAAAAATAAAATAATAAAAAGTTTGAATACATCAAAAAATGTAAATTATTGGGATGTTAAGGGACTCAATGCCTCTGCTACCTGTGGGATTCCGGCATGTCTCAAAAATGTGAGTCCCCATAAGATTTTATCAAAGACTGTCTTAATGGTGTCCTATTCAAGTAGAAAGGGGTTTCTCTTCACACACAAATTTTGCTTCTCCTAGAAACACTATTGCTATGAAAGTGGTCAATTGTTCAGTGATTTGTCGAACTTTGGGTAGATTTTACATATGTGCGGTCCCTTTTATCGTCGAGCCTAGGCAGCGCATGCACTGCTCTGCGAGGCATGTTGTAGATGGACTGGGGGCTTGAAGCACCTCCCATATTTTCCATTGGTCCCTATTCATGCCCTTCATAAATGCCTGCTTTTGTTTGGTCAGTATGCTTAATTAGTCCCACCTTTTAGTGTTTCGTACCCTCCCAAGAGACTGCCCCTGTTACATTTTGTCTTACTTTTTTTAAAATGTAGGTGCCGTTCTGCGCACTATTTTTTTATTGCTTCTCTCGGCTCGTGTATCAGCACAGCACCCGCTTCATGGATGCCGCACTTCATGTTTGGTTCTCAGGTTGCAATCAAAAAGAAAGCTGAGTGAGTGCTGGTCCGACTGTAAAACAAGCCAGTTAATCTTTCTTTTGAGGAATTTCCCTGTGCCACCCGACTTGTTATTTTCAGTGATTTAGCACCCATTGCCGTCACTTAAGATCCCCATGCTGTACTCTTCCCCACTACCGTCTCACGCCCCTCTCTGCATGTTAATTTCAGTGCTTCTGCGCCCATCACGTCAGTAGATGCCATGCTAGAAATATACATAAGGGCTACCTTCTCATCAAATATCCTTCAGGGACAGCGCCATGACATGCCCAGCAGATATTATACCATGGAAATGATTTGCACACCTTGCCAGCAAACACAGAAAATATCTCGAACAAAGATTAAAGCATGTCATGTGCTTTGAAACTCTGAGTTTACGTCAAAGAAGCGCACAGCAGAGTACTTTACACAGCTGCCTCCCGAACAAGCATAGCGTAAATGCACAAACTCAAAGCACATGACATGCTTTAATCTTTATTTGAGATGTTTTCCCTGTTTGGTTGCACGGTGTGCAAATTATTTTCATGGCATATTATCTGCTTGGTATGTCACAGTGCTGTCCCTGAAGGGTATTTAAACGACTCACTAATCCTAGGAGGGTTATTTCTCATGGTCAAACCTTATGGCAACCTTCTTAATCTAGCACTTGTGCGTTTCTACCTGGTAGACTTGATTGTAGGTTTACATAATTCAAGCGCGGCAACGCAACCTTTCTCTGTCACATACAAATTTGGGGCCATATGTATCATACAAATTCGCATTCGCAAAGGCCAAAATTCGCAGAATTTCGGCCTTTGCGAATGCGAATTTGCTAAATGGGATGTATGAATGAAAATCTGGTGCAAAATAAGGAATCGCAAAATTTGTGATTCCTTATTTTGCAATTGCATTTAAGGAATCGCAAATATTGCGATTCCTTAAATGCAATGTATGAAGCTAAAAAAAATTGCTAATTATCCCTAAGGAATCGCAAATTACCACCAACTTCAAGTTGGTGGTAATTTGCGAATTTCTTGAAAAATGCCAATTTTTGCATTTTTCAAAGTGCCATGTGACGCACTTACATATGTGCACCCATACTTATTTCAGGGGTGCAACAGGGTGTCCTTTGGACACCCCTGCACCCTTGAAATTATTCTCAATTTGCGATTTGCAAATTGCGAATCGCAAATTGAGAATAAATTCCCATTCCTTCCTATGGGCCAGGAGGCCCATAGAAATGAATGGGAAAGTATTCCTTAATTGCGAATTCGCAATTTGCGAATTCGCAATTAAGGAATATCAAGAAACCGCAAAAAAAATAAATTTTCTTGATACATACCAATTTGGGATTCTGAAATAGCAATTTCTTAAAAATTGCTATTACAGAATCGCTAATTGGTATCTTTTGGGTGAGAACTGTGCTGGCAGGAGGCTGCAACCTTATTTTTGTTTTGACTTTTTGTAAATGGACACAACAGACGTAATTAATTGGTTTTCCACAGTTCAGACTTGCTATTAATCGTTCATGTGTCAGAGCAAGTGTGGAGTTGTCTTCCCCGCGTCTGCGATTTCTACGCTGATTTATTCGCAGAGAAGGACTGTGCTGCTATATGCGTCACATCCCCCATTCCCTTTAGGGCCTCCACAGTCATGAATGTGGCCTACCAATGCTCTTGCTGACGTGCCCCAGTTTGTTGATATATATATACAGGGCGAGTGACAACCGCACATTTCCTTTCCAGTACCATTAACTGCAACTCGGTAATCTAGCGCCTCAGGGCCAGTAGGGTTTTCAATATACCATTATTTCCAAGAACATCATTACCATATTTTTCAGAGCCGTCCACAGGTTCTGACAAATGAGAACACAATTTATAAGGCTACTTTAAACATTGTCTGCATTCTTCAGTTGGTTTATGTCTATAGCCTTTTTTTCTGTGTCTGACAGTGCCAAAAACGCACATATCAGCATTGGACTCAGTCTCTCTTAAAAAGGTACAGCAGTCTTGGTGGTCGACGGGAAGGTAGTGCGGTCTGCTCTCCTTACGGTAGCGGGGTATCAGCTGCAGGATTTTGTTTTCTTCAGTTTCTGCCTTTTTATCTATAGTTTTCTAATTTTTTTTTTAACTCAGTCAGGCCCTTTACCGAACCCCCCCTTAAAAAAGTATTGTTGCAATTGAAGTGTGCTGTGTTTTATTAAAAGATGTGCATTTTTTATTGTTCTCAAGGCAGACAAATTAATCCCTCTCCTTTGGGTTCACCATACTAGTGATCATTGCCCACTGTTGACTGTGAAAGAAGACCCTAGATAAAAGCCTTCTCCATCTCTTTCACTTGCCATAGATAACCTTATAAGAATGCCCACTTGTGCCCTCATGTATGTTCATCTCAGCTCTGCATGTAGTAGACATTACTAGGTGCATCCCTCGTACCCCATACGTGTGTCTCACAGTCTGAGGGCCATCCAATAATGCCCATCCCCAACCCCAGAAGGTTTTTCATTTACAAAGGTATTCTTCATCTTGTAAAAAATGTTGCACATACATCACTAAAATCTATGCTTTCCTGCAACATTCATGGTTTGATTTCTGTCCATGTTTTCTATTTTTTATGCTAACCCCGCTATCACACCTTCCCCTTAGAAATGTCACTCTCGGTTACATGCGCTGCAGTTGCATAGTTTGTGCCAACCGCCGCCCGTGCAGGTCACAGAGTGGTAGGGGGGTGGGGCGGGGTGGGGGGCGATTTCGACAGACAACGGGGAGGGAAAACGAATGACTTCTTTAATTTTCTCTTGTCATCGTCCGTCAAAATCCAACCCCCCACATGGCCCCTCCGCTCTTACCTGCACAGGCCACGGCTGGTTTGTGCCTTATATATGTAATATTTTTATTCACCACCAGCCTCCCCTCCCCCGCTGCTCTCCGACCAATTCGCCGAATATAACTTTGAGCACGTTGAGTTACTGTTTTATTTTGTCTTTCCTTGACACGTACCAACCAAGGAATGACAATAAACAAAAAACTGGTCGGAAACCATGCCCTGTATGGCAGGATTTTGGTTTCAATGATTAAGTTGTTTATGTTTATGTTTACTGTGAAACATTGAAACCAGAGTTGTAATCCCGGGTTAGATGGAGTGATCCTGAGCAAGTTACTATCTGCTTTTGCTCACCAGCCTTCTCCCCATCTCTAGTTCAATCAATCAATCAGGGAATTTGTAAAGTGTGCTACTCACCCGTTAGGGTCTCAAGGCGCTGGGGGGGGGTGCGGGGGGGTGAGTCGCTACTGCTCGAACAGCCAGGTCTTGGGTTGTTTCCTGAAGTCGAAGCGGTCCTGGGTCAGCCGGAGGTGGGTGGGGAGGGAGTTCCAAGTCTTGACTGCCAGGTAGGAGAAGGATCTTTCATATACCAAAACAATTAAGATCAACTTACAAAAATACTGAGTTACAATAGCATGCTAAGACCCTTTCCTAAGAATAGGTAGAACAGTCTACCAGTGGGTACATCACCCCTTATCGTAGTGTGGTCTCAAAGGTGTCGTCTGCTGTCTTCACTTGCTTTATGTACCCTAGATTTTAATAGCTTTAGGACCATGCTTCTCTAACCACCATACCTCTTTTAGGTGGACGCCTACCAGACAGTGCTGCTATCTGGTTGTGAAACACTTCTTGGGGTATTTCTAAAAGCCTCCCCGGGAATGCATGATGCCCTTTAATTACCATTGGCTTTGTGTTTTGTAACTCACAGTTGCTTGCTTTCGGTTTGCTGGCTTTATTTGTTTTAGGCTGTCCAGCATGTTTTTGCCCATCCCGAGAAGCATACCCTTTTTATAATGTGCTGTATAACTAAACACTTATAAGGTTCCAAAGGTGAGTCCTTTTGGCTATGCCAATGCTTGTTTACACCTTCCAACATTCTCAGTAGGCTTTTGTACACTTGGTTTTCAAGAGGTTGCCCTATCTACAAGGTGTGCACTTGTTCCATGAGTTAGTACAGGATGTCTAGACATTGAAGATGAGAAGCGCATAGCTACATTCATCGCTCGTTGTTTTCGAGCTTGGTCTTTTCCAGTGTATGTACCAACTAGCCGAGTTTGCGTAGACGATAGCATTATTGTCTTTAGAAAGAAATGGGTGCACAGCTCTCCTCTGTGCCTACACGTATGCTGAGAACAGGATCATGATACTGCTCCTGGTGTTTAGTCAAGAAACGTCAAATTACCGCCATTGTTTGATCAGGGAGGTTCTGAATATACCTCACATCCAATAAATCACGTTATTTGGTATAAAAGTTATGGACAAGGAGAGAATATGGATCTCACCCAGGTTTATTTATAGGAAATATCTGGCAACTAGGACTTCCAACATTTCAATGTCAACAGCTTTGCCAACCATTAGTCATTAGACACAAAACATGTGTGAATAGGGACCACATGAAAATAACTCTTCAGTGGAACAGGAAGGAACGGGGAACACAAAGATACAAAAAGAGTCAGCACAACCGGGGGGAGGGGTCAGTCTAATACGTAGTTGATTGGGAACCCAAAAGAAGACAACTGCACAACGATTACCCTCAGGATGTGGGCAGATTGCAGAAAAACTGAAAATTCATGATAGATCGATCTTGAAAAATGTTTTTGCCTTTAGAGCATATTAACACAATGTCAACATAAAAAATGTAAAAACTGTGTGTTATTAATAAGGCAAAGCGTTTCAGAGTTTTTACTTCGCAGCAGGGTAAAAGAATCCACAATCCAAAGCCAATTTAGTTTGCCATTTCGAAACATATTGCAACACTTTGTTCATCATTCGCAGTGGCCCTGGATTTCTGATGGGCCCTGTAATTCTTATAAGAATTGCTAAATCCACAGCAATTGCTAAATCAACAGTAATTCTGTGGATCGTGTGTGTTTCACTGAGATATTTACATGGTTGAAATCAGACCAAATGATCCTTTGACGCTGAAGGTAAATGAGGAATTGCCGGAGTAAGGGTCCGATATTCCCAACTCTCCCAATAATTCAGACTGGTAAATGATGGTAGGCATGATTATTCTCCCAGTAGTGAATAACTCCCATCTGCCTATGATATCAGTTAATGTCAAGAAGGCAATCAACAGTAAACAAAAGCCGTAACATCAGTAAAATAAATGCCTGACAATATTTTCCACCATATGCCCTCAGTCAATCAACAAATCCCTACAAATCATAAATAATACTAACTTGCAACTCAGGATGCTCAGATGACTCCTTCCTACATTTAAATTAGAAAATTGCCATCACAAGAACCCTGGTCCTGACTTCACTAGACTATTGCAAAGTAGCCATCAGTGCCTCAAAGACAGACACAGAATCTACAAATCATACAAAATCAAGAGACAAGACTCCTTCTCAATCTAAGGAAACATGACCAAATTACTCCAGCCATGGAAGAGCGTCACTAGCTCCCAATGAAACAAATGTTGCAATTCAAAGGTTTTTGCTCAGTCATAAAATTATTTTGCAGGGAAGGTCTCAATTATTACCTGGTCCAGAGTCTCTACAATGCCCCTAGAAAATTTCATCTGACCTCCAAAAGATTAGAGGAAAACAAAATGTCAGAAAAAGCAGCACAGCACAAGCAGCCAATCTTTGGAAAACACCGGATCATCATCTGAGATTGATACCTCCCTCAGTATCATTCAAGAAAGTAAGTAAGCAAGTAAGTAAGTAATGTTTATTGTTTAGTTAGTTAAAACCATAACAATTTAAAACAAGTAGCAAAAGCGCAATTTTACGATAAGCAGTTAAAAGCAGGAATTTAAGTATAAAATCATTTTGTTTCATTAAAAGTTCAATGCAAAAAGTTAGACCTCGTTGGCCCAGCTTCCGACCCTTTTAACAAAGCTTTTTAAAGGCTTTAAGAAATGTGATCAGTCTTCAAGAAAGCTTTGAAAAGCAACCTCTTTAAAAAGTCATAGAATTAACGATCGGGCTCCGCTTGAACCATACATTATTGAAGTAACCAGGTGACACAGTTTCACTGTCAGCTTTCCAGAGTCTGTTGCACACTATCAAGGAAGTCAACCACAGGGCCTTTCCTTACTTATCTAACACTGTGAAATAGCAGCTGGTGATACGCTTAGCACTATTCAAATCAATTCACGTCTCTGAATGGCTCTATGAAATGTTGTATGGGTCTCACACATTTCTCAAATCATATATTGTATTGGAAGTCACAGACATTAGTAATGGTTCAACAGAGAATGTTCTATAACACTTCTGGAAGAACACAGACGTGATATCGTCTAAATCATTGAATTTATTGACTGATCGATTAATTAAAATCATTTCAGTAAAAACCAACGCAGATAAAAGAATTATATTTGTGCTTAGTAAAAGCCACCCTCCTTCCCGCTGAACCCTCCCCTGCCATCCATATCCTGGCTTTGTGGTCGGCCGTACGCCCTTAAAAAAGTTAAACAGTCCCCAGTGTTGTTTGCAATTCATTTTTGATTAAAAACACCTCATTCGAAATTTTTAAAATGAATGGACTTGATGGATCTAATAAAAAGGGGCGCACTCCTCAGTGCCTGTCGGACCAGTCCGCTTGCTTCAGCAGGGTTTGATGTATCAGTTGCAAGAACTAGATTGCGTTCATGCGAGACCTTTAAGGCAACCCTGATCAGATTCCTACAGTTCCCCAATCTTGCTAAAGTCACACTTTTTGATTTGGAAAAACATAAGGCTGAAGCTTCACTGCAGGTCTTTGCTCCATTGTCAATAAAGTAAACTAGGAGCAGCTAATGATCAACAAAAACAAAGGATTAAAAACAGAACATTATAACACATCAAAATTCACAGCGGAGTGAACGGAACACAGAACCCACGTCGCGGCCAGTAGCCCACACGAGCAGGCTGCGGGCGGTCTGGCTCAGAGGAGAATTGAAGAATTACTTCTGCCTATTTTTACAAGTGACGTGACTCAGCCGTTACTAAAGATAAACTGCAGTATATTTTTATACGCATATCGGATACGTATTTTAAGGTACTTGTGGAAGGCAGATGACCCTAACAGTACCGCTGAAAAATATCAATTTGCTGATCTATAAGATATTGTATTTGTGGGATACTATTATTTTAATCCTGAAGAAGGTTTTTGGCTCTGAACATTTACATGCCTTAACCGAAACGCGTCGATGCAATTGTTTGGGTGGAGAAACACTAAGCCTTTGAGGAAAAATACTCCTAAAATTGTGAAATTAAATTTATAATTTGGAGTAGGAATCATCAATCAATTCACACTAGTGATTTCTTTTCCCCCTTTTTTAACTGGAATTATTTTCCTAATGTGTTGTCCCATATTTTGTATTATGAACTTTTGATGTGTTATAATGTTCTGTTTTTAATCCTTTGTTTTTTAATCTACCAAAATAAAATGTACATTTTTGTATGACTGTTTCATGTTGATCATTAGCTGCTCCTAGTTTATATGAGTGTATGTTTTTTATGTATGCTAAGTGTTAAATCTGTGTTCACTTATAAGTTCACCCAAAGGGGAAAACTTTATTGACAGTCTGTCTTCTGGTACCCTACTCCTTTGGGTTGGTTTGGGTCCCTCTCTTTTATTAGAGGTCTTTGCTCCATTGACAATACAGATCGGACGGAGAAGTCGCTGACGTTCATTGTTAAGATTGGGGCAGCAGCATAGGAGGTGCAACCAGGATTCCTTTGTGAAGGAGCACAGCCTAAATTCTGTGCTTTCCCCCTTACAGGCCCATGCTGGATTAAAATCAGCTATACATAATGTAGTAAGTCTCATAAAAAGAATTTTCCTTCGGACTTGCGGTGTTAGGGCCTCCCTTCGCCCAATGTTATGCGATATACATGTAGTAATAATGGGACAGCTAGTAGAGACCTTACAAAAAATACTTCTTTAAATATTCATAAGTGGGTGAGGAGTATTTCTGTGCATGCAGATACCTATCCAATTTACACCACAAACTTCAGTTCCACTCCAGAAACACTTAAAGAAGTAGTGGCTAACTATGCTGCAGTGTCTAGCTATAAATGAGATGCGAATTGCGTGCTGAAATATTAGTTAGATAGCATCTTATAGTGAAATATGGATTATATAACTTTGGACTCCCAACAACAGAAAATGCACAAAAGCATGCAAAGGTAAAGTCTGGTATTATTGCAGAGGAATGAACAAAGTCTGATTGAGAAGTGACCAAAACTTCTGTTGACCCTGGCCGGTCATATCAACGTGGTTAAGCTGGTGTTACTGCTTCAACTTAATATCTTGTTTGAGAATCCCCAGTCAACTTAAAATATTGATCTGTAATGATAAAGAGCCTGTGATTGGCCTTGAATTTAGAAGACATATATATGTTTGTATTGATGTCCTTTCCCAGACTTGTACATGTGTGATATTTGGACAGCCTTACGAACACATTGGAATTATGTCTGCATGGGAGAGCAGAGAAAGTTGTACAGTGTCACATGCCATGACCAACCCTCCTCAGTTCAAAGATCTTTTTTAACCTTGATTTCTCAAACTTTTACAAACCATTGCTATTGATGCCCGTAAATTGGTCCTTTAGCGTTTGGCATTTCCTATAGAGATGCTGAAAACAATCTCCTATTGGGGTAGCACTAGCTGTTCTGTGGCTGCCAGGAATGCCAGAGATCTTTCAAGATAACCATATGCTCTTATATGGAGGGCTACTCTCAATGCACGGGACAGTTTAGGGTATCTGGCAATAATTCAAACTGGAATAACTAAGTGAAATAAATTAGTACATTTAAATACTACAAAATTAAAGATGCCTATATAAATTAAATTGATAAATTATCTAAAAAATGGTGAAAGAATTTATGAAGGTTGTCATCAAAGTCAAGGATCAACCAAAAAAAGATGTCAAAATAATGCAAGTCCCTCCCTATGTGCTGGTCTCGAAGGAGAAATGATCAAGTCCTGTAGGAGATATAAAGGAAATCCTGACAGTCCATCTACCATTCTACTATCACATGGCATCTCTCGACTGGTCTCTCTGCTGTAGCAATGAAAGAATCAACCAGTTCAAGACATGACTATGGGAGTCTGGAATCCACCTTAAGAGTAGCATGAGAAGGACCCAAGGTAGGGCTTTGATCAAGCGCTACCTTGGGATCTTCTCGGGTCTGGGCATCTTTGGAATAGCTAACGGAACCTTATACTCTACTCTGCACTACTCGATTTTCTCCTTTTATCCTCTCCTTTCTTTCTCTCTTTTTGTTCCCATGCCTTCATATAACGCCAGGGTCCCATAAGGTCAAAGGGATGGGAAGAACTCAGGATTTGGTCAAGAACATGGACGTGGTTATTATAACTGGAGCCCTGGCATTGAGCATGCATGTCAGATGTTTTTGGGGGGTCTTTCGAGGAGGAGGGCGTGTTTCAAAATCTAAAAATATGTCCTGTATGGAAAGGCAAAATATGGCAGATCCAGCATCTGGTGCTGTCAGACACTGTCTGGGGGACTGGAGGGCATACAGGGGGGTCAGGACCACAACGGTGGGTCGGTCATGTGACTTAGGGGTTGGAGGTTCGTCCAACTACGGCTCTGCAAACGTGGACAAGTACAACCCTTCTGCACTTGTCTCATGTTAATGAGGGCAAATGTTCAAAAACTTCTCTGGGAGGTAGTGCAGGGCTTGAACTCAGAACTCAGCAGTAAACTAATCGACATAACCTGCTGTCCAGGCCAGTGCTTTACCTGTAAAAAGGGAAGTACTTTAATAGCATGACAAGGCATAATATTACAAACAGGAATGGGGTTCAGTACAGAGTTCCACCAACGTCATGGGTTAAAACCAATCGTAAAGCTTCCACTCCCTCCTGAGGGGTCTAGGCCATGGACACTAACTCCTGCCCAGCTTTGTCGCTCTAGTACTGTGGCTTTGGATCCCACCCGTCTAAGGCAACATGTTACTGTGGGGACACAGGCATGAATCAGCACAGGTGCAAGTACAGTATTTGGGTATGCAGGTGATCACCCAATGTGGGCGGGACCCATAGGTCATTTCAAATTGTATCTTTCTAAAGAGTATGTGTTATCAGTTGTGTATCAGTCATGCCAGATTCTAGGATGAAGTTCTATTGCAAGACACAGTTCTCAATCTTTTTAACACAACTTTGTGTTACCTGTCTATGCATAGTGATGTTCAGAGTTGCTGTGATTCAGCGGTGTATTGTATTTTTTAGGCACAAAGCAGAGTCCTCAAGCAGCAGGACTAAGGATGTGGGGGTGGACATGCCTCTCAAGTCAAGTCAGATTTGCAGCACAGCAGACTGGGTGTCAGCCACCATATTTTATTGGCAGATGTAGCATCAGGGCCATCGAGGAAGGCCTCAGCAGTAGTGGCAATGAGGTTTGTATGTGTAGCATACCAGTGGTGGCAGGCAAGCCCCTCAGGTCATGGAGATGCTGGTTGGGAAACTGGTACTTAAAGTTGAAGTCACTTCATGTAGTTTATTCAGTGTCTTATGTTTATAGGCTAGGAGACCCCTCCCAGCTTGGATTTGCACCAGGAATGCTCCCAAATCCAAGTGAGCTTTTTCTTAGGGTTCTATGCACCTGGTACATGACTAGACTTTTCCTATTGGATAGTCTCTCCTCCTGCAGGGCAAGGCACTCTCGTTTCCTCTCTGAGGAGGCAGGTATGCTGCTAGGCTCAAGATAGGCCCATAGATTCTCAAGCAAGAAGAACATGGAACTGGAACAAAGTGTGGTGGTTTGAACCTCATCTTTATGCTCGTTTTCCAGACAGGGAGTGTGGATCCTCTGTTTACGGTCCTAGAACCAATTTGAAGAGGCTCATGTTCAAAAATAATGTCCTGCCTATAGTGCTGCTACAGCCTTTGTTAAAAGTGATGGCTATCACTGTAGATAGTAATGATGTTGGCTCCAAGTAGGAATATTCAAAGCAAGGGTGCTATGAAGTGCAAAGTCTCTGCACCTGGCTGTCATCAGCCTGTGTGAAGTGGCAACCAGGGATAGACAAAAGTGAAGGGCCTGCTGAGAAACACCCTTACTTTTAACAACAGAAACCGCTGGTTCGCCCGTTCCCCCTACCATTCAAACAATTCCAGTGCTCTGGAGGGAATAATCGCCAACTGTTTGCCAAAAGGTCTTCATACAATTTTTAAAGATAGCCCTGTCTCTAATCTCCCCCACTTCAGTATCTGGGTGTTCACCCTCCAGCCACAGGAATGCAGACAATACACTTCCACTGTCTAGGGAAGTTGCATCCACCCTCAGTTGTGTGCCATACTTTCAAAGGAGCAATTCAAAATGTGTCCCACTGTTCCCAGGAATCATACTCTCACCACACACACAGACTTGCTACTCTACATACACCACACATCCACCATGCATACACACACTGGACATACCCACAGAATGCCAGCACATGGGACTGTCTGTTATATTGCAGTGGAACTTTACACGAGTGGGGCTTGTAAGCTGCACCCTCTCTTGAAAACAGAAAAAAGGTCTGCTTAGAACTATACACCTTTAAAAAATAAGTATGTAGCCACCTCTGTTGTATGTTGAAGAACATAGTTCATGCATGGACAGTAGTCTCATGTCGCTACAAGGGATATACTTGGTGCACTCCTCCTCATCTCAGAACAGGTTCTGGAACTTGGCTTTACCATGGACAAGCCTAGGCCTCAGTGCATACGAGGGCCAAAAATAAGCGTGGTTTCATGCAAGATACATTCCAAACAAAACAGACACCGTCTGGTGGTGTTATCCATGTTAGTACAAGTGTGGAGTCCTCAAAAAACAAGGACCCGGGGAAAAACTTCTCCACTGCCTCGCCTTCTAATTGGCATTAAGAAGTGCATCGATAGATATGTTAATTTGAGTGTGGGTTGTTTCAGATTGAATCATGAAATCACAACATCAAAACAATATGTAAATGCTATCATTGATTCTGAAAAACAGTTAACCATAAAGACAGATTTCACAACACACTTTCTGCATTGAGATGTAGTGGTACTTATTAAGACTTCAACGCATCCAGAACGCCTCTGCACGCCTGATCCTCGACATCCCTTGCCGCAGCCACATCACACCCCACCTGAGACACCTGAAATGGCGCCCTGTTAGCAAGAGGATAACCTTAAAGCTCCTCACCCACGCACACAAGGCACTCCACAACACCGGACCAGCGTACCTCAACAGACGACTCAGCTTCTACTCCCCCACCCGCCAGCTACGCTCCGCCGACCTCGCCCTCGCCACAATCCCCCGCATCCGAAGAGCAACCTCCGGCGGCAGGTCTTTCTCCCACCTCGCCACAAAGACCTGGAACACCCTCCACATCCACCTACGGCAGACCCAAGACCTGCTGACCTTCAGAAGACTTCTCAAGACCCGGCTATTCAAGCAGTAGCAGCATTCCCCACCCCCCAGCGCCTTGAGACCCTCACGGGTATGCAGCGCGCTTTACAAATGCAATGATTGATTGATTGATTGATTGATTAAGAAGACTCTTGGAGAGTCCAATATATTGAACTGAAAAATGGCCAATACAAAATTAAACCAGCTTGGAATTCCATATTAACCTAATATATTTAAAATTCACTCAATACAAGCTTACTCATAACATTGGCTATGAACATCTTTCATCTGTTAGAAAATCATAACCTTGACTTATGAACCATCATGTAAACATGTTCGAATGATAACTCAGGACCAGGCATTTCGATGATGCTCCCAGATAATTATACTTTGATAAACAGCAATATGGATTTGCGAATTCGGAGAGGAGTTGCTATGGTGTATGAGAAACCTGTAACAATCAAATTGGTAACTCTTGTCCCTTTTAAATCTATTGAAGCTATAGTCGTAAACTCACTATTTTTCCCATGTGGAACCCCTATAAACTATTAGCATTGATTAATAGATTAATTCAAATCGGGTCCTTAATCAAATTATTGCCAGAGATTTAAATCTCTGGCTGACAATAAAGAAAATCCACAATCATTAATGAAACCCTTAGAGGCTTGGTGCTTCAAGCAGTCTCTCAAGCTTCTCATCTCAGGATCCATTCATTCTTGGCTAGTACTTAATACATCTGTTGAGGCGTAGAAAAATAGCACTTCAGTTAAATAGACGGACAGTGTTATGATCAAACAGGAGATATGATCAAACAGGAGACAATAGAAACAGTTTAGGAATTGTGGAAACACCTAAACAATATCTTTGCAAACAGAAATTTGTAACCATTTACTGAAGTTGAATCTAGATTTGAAAAGCTTACAACCCAGCCAGATAGAAGTGTTGAATGGCACTTTTTTGCTGATTAGTATTCTAGAATGGCACAGTAAGGCAAAGAAATGAGACCATGTCTGATTACAAAGATTAAAATAGAGCTGTAAAAGATGTAAAAGTGATTGGGAAGACTGGTGACGTTAATCTGAAGATGGACCTTAACGACTTGAATTCGAAATTAAGACTCAGAATCGTGACAGCCAGATATAAACACCGACCGATGAAGCAGCTTCACCTTGAAAATATTTATTTAGAGTACTAAAACACAGTAGAGACTTGTAGGAAAGTACAGTAAATGAAAGATAACTCCAGAAAAATTGCAGTTACATCAAAACAGTTTTAGGGAGAAGATTGTCAAGATTAGAGATGGAATACTGAAAAGTTAAAGCAGGGTGCTCCATTTAAGAAGTGCAACTTCAATAAGATGCACTGGGGGCAGTATCAAGATTGGGGTCAATTTAGCTGCAGCCCTTGTCCGATGGAAATATTTTTTTTTATTCTTCCACTATAAATTCATACTTTTAAGGGCAAGCCCTGAGCTGGAAAAGATATTTTTGAGGATCCCTCAATTTTTTTGCACCTTTTTTCTCGGAGATCATGAATCCATTGTTATATGAACTGGAGATCCTTGAAAGTCTGCTACTTGTATGAGCCAGGCAATTACTAAATAAATCATTGTCAGGAGTTAAGGAGCCAGGGTCTTAAAAAACTTAATTTAGTGCAATTGTTTGTGAATATTTTAGAAAAGATGATATCGGCACAGCTGGTCATAGAGAATGAAAGTGTTTTTGACGATTGCAAGTTGATGACTCTCCTGTAGAGGTTACAGAGACAGTGCTACTAGTTGCAAGCTGGATATTAGAATGAAATGAAGCTCAAATAATCTCAGTAGGACATGTACTGATAAAACTTTCTTGAAAATGAAGACAGATACTCTTGCAAGAATTACTACTATTTTCATTTTAAAAGGAATGTTCTCTGGTAAGGCTGCAAGAAGAAATTAATTAATAGATTCAAAATGACTAAAAAAATGCTGCAAGCATAACAGCAAAATTTGAAGAGCAAGCCATGTTCTCCCCAGAATGAGAAGCATTCGCTTATGTGAACAAAATGGTTATATTTAAGATAGCTAATTTAATCCATCAAGCCCTGGGGAAATATCATGTTCTTTACATTATTAGAACATTTGAATGTTGAGCGCTCAATTGAAAACCTCTAACCACCAGTACAACGCCAGAGCATCAATATTCCAATGTTTAACAAAGTACTCAGGGAGCCAGAGGGGATTTCAACAAATTTGAACATTCTGCCCTCTAGGTGCAGAATGTTCTAATAGCCTTGCAGCCTGATTCATCAAGCTGATTTGCACTCGCAAAGGGCCAGAATCTGAGAATCTGGCCCTTTGCGAGTGCGATTTTAGCATTTGGGATTCATCATCCCAAATGCAAAAATCGGTAATAGCGATTTCGCTATTTTGCGAGGAATTAAATTTAAGGAATCTCTATTTGAGATTCCTTAAATGCAATTCATCATCCATTTTAAAATTGCGAATTCGCAATTTCGGCCCGCTATTTACCGCGAGGTCAAACCTCGTGGTAAATAGCAAAAACTTGGAAAAATGCTTTTAAAAGCATTTTTCTAAGTTGCATGTTGCACACACACATGTCCTTTGGACATGTGTGTGCGCAACACCTGTTTAAATTTGCATTTAAGGGGTGCTACAGGGTGTCCTTTGGACACCCCTGGCACCCTTTAAATCGCTATCTTATTTGCGATTAGCTAATTGCTAATTGCAAATAAGGAATACTCCCCATTCATTCCTATGGACCTTTTGGCCCATAGGAATGAATGGGGAGTTATTCCTTATTTGCGATTAGCAATTTGCTAATCGCAAATAAGGAATATGTAGGAATCGCATTTTTTTTGTGATTCCTACATGAATCCCGTTTTGCAAGCCTGTAATAGCGATTCCTTATGAATCGCTATTAAAGACTCGCAAACCGGGTCTTTCATGAATCAGGCTGATAGAGCTTTCTGTAGCAGGCCCAATGGGCCATTAAATGCTCCCTTGTTGAAGGCTGGAGAGGTCCTTTAATGGCCTATAGTGGTACCTCACTCCATGCGAGTTAAGGTAATCTAGAAAATGTGATATCATCATGCCACCATTTAGGAAAAAGATAATCAGTAACGCAGTGGGAACCCTAGAAGCTTTAGAGATGGCTTTACCAATTCCCAGAAGCCGCAAAGTGGAAGACTATCATGAGAAGAGTAGGCAGCAGTCGTGATTTTTTTAATTTGCCTTTTGACCTCTTGGGTGCCTTTTTACATTGGAACACTTTACAAATAAATAGACAATCAGAAACAGGCGATTTAATGAGTGTGGGTTAGTTAGGTGTATCAGTGTGGCATAGATCGTACAGCATTAGTTCCAGTGATCAAGACTCCACATATTATTGAACAAAGAGAATCAGGAGAAAACATGCGATGTGGGCAGAACGTTGAGGCTCAAGCACGAGTCATGCAAAACTGGCTCATATATTGTTGTTTTGAATCACGACACCTAATAAACACGCTCGCGTACTTTTACCCAGCGCACAAACAAATAAAACCCACGTAATACGCAGGAAAGCACATTAGGATCTAAAGAGTCCAAAAATGAGTCTGCTAATGTTTTAGCACTGCATATACTTGCTGAAGTAGGTGACATAAATACTGCGCAGCCTCCCACTCGCGTTCCAACCTAAGGCGCGAACTCAGCGAGACAGTGGCTGGGTGAAACCGCTGTCTGGAGAACTGTTTCCATGCCACATCATCAGTGACGAGAAAATGGGTGTTAATGTGATTTGTAATTTGGCTGCGGATGCCTATCGAAGCTATGACGCCTTGTGTTTTTGGAATAAAAAACAAATTCTCCACCAAGCTCCTATAAAAATGGCTCTGAGTCAGGTTCTGCCTGAAAAGAGTGCTCTGAGGCCGTGGGCACTGAGAGATAAACACGAGCCATGGGTACCGTATAACTGAGACAAAAAAACATAAAAGCATAAGTGAAAACTAGACCGCAAAAACACATTTATTAACAAAAACGACACACGTTAACAGAAAAACACATAGAATAACAGCTCTATGTTTGAAACTGCTGGGAGCTCGAAAAATGATTATGTCAGGAAATTCTGTATGTTCATACTGCAGTGTTGTAAAAATACTGGTCTGAATTTGTAGTTAGATATTTAGATGAGCTTGTTCAATAAATTCTTCAAATTAATTCAAGTGCAGTTGCCCTTAAAAGCGCTTACTGGACAAGGACGAGTGCTAGAATAGCGCGCGCCGCCCTTATGGCGGTTGAGCCTGTCCCCGGGGGGAAAGGAGGATTTGGGGAGCACTCCCACCTCCCTCCATAAGTTCCAGTAGGCGGGTTAGTGCAGAGCGTGAACCAGAAACACTTTAGTGCTTCCGGTTCACATGGACACTCAGCAGTGGGGTCCAGACAGTTTACACTGGCCCGTGCCCCCCTTTTAAAAGGCGGTGGGGGAGCAGAACAGTCTCTTGTTCTGAAGCTCCCCACGGGCACAGCACCCGGGCCACCAGCGGCCCGTAATTTCTTTTCTTTTATTTTCCTCCATCTCCCAGCTTGTAGCTTCCATTTCACTTTTAAGCTCTAAGAATTCAACTTTCCCATTCTCACCAACTCCTCTGGAAAACTCTCACCCTCCCACGAGATGCACCTCAACCCCTCACACCATTATAGCCAAGCACAACCTGTCGTCTGCAAACAATGCTCACTCACACGAGCCCTTGAACCCCACCCTTCTTCAACCAGCATCTCCGAGTAACCCAGTTATCTACCCTATTCCAACCATCTCCTCTGTCAGAACCAAGCATCCACCTAAACCCTCCCGTGCACCCCCATATAGATTTAATGTCCCTATCACACTTCTTAGCCCAAGTGCCCCCGTCACCAAAACAGTCTCGACAGAACTGTGATGCCTGCTCCACAACTGCAGATCTGCAATAAAACACAAACTCAAAATCTCTGATACCATCAACCTTCACAATATTGACCTGTTTTTCCTAACAGAGACCTGGTTCAACGATACCTCTCAATCTATGTTTGATCTCCTTCTACCCACTGGCTACTCTATTTTCAGGAATGACAGACCTATCAAAGTTGGGGGAGGTGTTGCAGTCATCTTTAGAAACTCCCTTCAACTCAAGGCTTTTCCCATCAGCGCCTTCCACACTTTTGAATGTCTATCTCTTGAGCTTCAACTTCACCACCGCTCACCCCTTAGACTCCATGTCATATACCGCCCACCTGGCAGTGGCCCTTCGTTTATGGAGGAACTCACTGACTTCATCAGCGACCAATACGCACAAAGTGACAATCAGACCTTCGTGGGTGACTTCAATCTCCACTGGGGCTCCCTGCAAGACTCTTCCGCAAACTTGCTGGCCTCCTTCCTCTCTACAAACGATCTTACCCAACACTGCACAGAATCAACACACTCTAAGGGCTCAATCCTGGACCTTGTTATTTCTAAAGCAGGCATGCTTTCTATCGCTACCCCTATTCACGTAGACTGGTCTGACCACCTCCTCATTCCATTCTCTCTTCTCCTAGCACACTCTATTACTCTTGGCCAACCTAAGAGGGCTACCTCCTGGTTACGAGACGCTAAAAATATTGACACTGTTTCCCTCTGTGAATCAGCTTTGCTGTCACTTCCAAGGCTTGACCCGAACCTAGATGTTGACGATCTCACCTCACAGTGCCTCTCAGTCCTTGCAGTCGAAATCAATAGCGTCGCTCCTCTCCAAAGCAAAAAGAAAAGGCCCATTCCCTCAGCACCCTTGTTCTGCAAATCCCTATATGAAGAAAGGAAGCACCTAAGACTCCTGGAGAAACAATGGAGGAAAGCACCCTCCACCGATAATTTGGCCACGCTTCGTTCAGCAAGATCCAAGTACCACAAGCACATCTTCCTTGGGAAAGCATCACACTTCAGAACCCTCCTTGACTCAGCCAAAAATAGACCCAAAAAACTATTTGATCTCATCAAAAATTCTAATTACTCTCCCCAACCTCCAAATTGGAGGATTCTGCAAAGAAAGCTGCTGAGTTCGCTGTGTTCTTTGAGGAAAAAGTGAAATCACTTGTGGTTCAGGTCGTTCATCCTACCCCTCCCGAGGAGCACAAATCACTAGCCATCTGGCAGAACTTCGACCCCATCTCTAAAGATGTCCTCCTCAAGTGCATCCTCGAAACAAAGCCCTCCAACCACTCGCTCGACCCCATCCCTAGTGCCATTGCCATTGACTTCTACACCCTTTCTCTTCCCTATTGGACCACTCTGGTCAACCTCTCCCTCTGTCAAGGCTCCCTTCCTGTTCCCTTCAAAACTGAGCAGGTCACCACTCTGCTTACAAAACCCATGGCGGATGCAAATGACCTCAACAACTTCCGCCCCATCACTAACCTACCCTTTCTTGCGAAGATCACAGAAAGATGTGTTGCGAAACAACTCTCTCGTCATATCAAGGACAATGATCTTCTTGACAATTTTCAGTCCGGCTTCATTCAAAACTGCAGCACTAAAACTGCCCTGTTGCAAGTGATCAACGACGCACTGCGAATACTAGACTCGGGGGGTCTTGTCTTCTAATTCTCCTTGACCTTTCGGCAGCCTTTGACACTGTTAATCACAACACCCTCCTCAACACTCTTCAACAGAGAATGGGCATGGAGGGGACTGTGCTTAAATGGTTTGCTTCTTTCCTTTCTGATAGATCCCAAATGATCAAAATAGCGGACAGTCTTTCATCGCCTTTGGCGGTGGGTCAAGGTGTTCCCCAAGGCTCTATTCTTGCACCCACATTGTTCAATCTCTATTTGAAACCTCTGGGAAATCTCCTAAGTGAATCTGGGGTCAACTATCATCTCTACGCAGACGACACTCAAATCTACTTTAAGGTTACCTCCACTCACGATCTCTCTGTCCTAAACTCTACCCTCAACTCCATTCATAACTGGATGTCAACACATCAACTGATTCTGAACCCCTCCAAAACCAAATTCCTTCTCCTCTCCTCCTCACTTTCCCCTCCCCCGGTTCAATCATGGATGGACCAGATGAATCTGCTGAACAATAAACCCATCATTGTCAACAGCGCAAAATCCCTTGGTGTCATACTCAACACAAAACTCAATCTACTCTCCCACATTAATTCAATTGCAAAGTCTGCCCGATACCAACTGCGCCTTCTTTGGGGGATTCGTCGCTTCTTCCCAGAGCATGACCTTAAAACCCTGGCCCAATCGCTGGTCCTCTCCAGACTGGACTACTGCAATTCTCTTCTGACTGGCCTCCCCAAATCCCACCTATCCCCCCTTAAGTCTGTTCTACATTCAGCAGCTCGTTTCATTTATGGGGCCAAAAGAAGCGACCACATCACTCCCATGTTATCCTCCCTCCGCGGGCTTCCCATCGAGGCTAGAGCTATCTACAAGACTGCCTGCATCACCCACAAAGCCTTGCACTCCTCCTCTCCGCGCTACCTGGCGAATAAATTAAAACTCTCTGGAGGCTCCAGACCATCACAAAATGCGGAAAATCTACTGCTTGAACCTCCCACTTTCAAGAAGGAAAGATCGATGGCCCAATCCTTTTCAGGCAGCGCAGTGAGAATCTGGAACTCACCTCAGCTCCGGACCACCACCTCCTCCCAGGCCTTCAAAACTGACCTCAAAGTTCTCCTCCTTCAAAGACACTTCCAAATGTAATCCATGCCCTCTCTATTATCTGAAGGAAGCCCTTCAATTATTGAAAAATCTACTTTACATGTCTATGGAAGTGTCTTCCCAGTGTGTTCTTGTGGTTTGAGAGTCTGCCATTTATTGCAGTATTATCCTTCTACCTGTGTTTGGGACTCTTGTATAACATGCACCCGTCACTTTCTCTTGTAACACACTGTTTTCTACCTCTTACTTTTGTTTGTTTTCGATACCTGCACAAGTGACACCAGTGCCTACGTAACGTTTGTTCTTGTGCTTGAGTGTCCTCCATATTGCAGTAATATACCTCTGTTTATTTTGTATGCTTTTGTAACCTGCACACGTCACTTTTTCCTCCTGCAATGTACCGTTTGCTACCTCTTGTATTTTGTTGGCTCACGATTGTCACTTTTGTAATGCACCGTTTGCTACCTCTTGTATTTTGTTGGCTCACGATTGTCACTTTTGTAATGCACCGTTTGCTACCTCTTGTATTTTGTTGGCTCACGATTGTCATTTTTGCTTCATTTAATGTAACGTTTGCTTTTGTTTTTTGTTCACTTGTAATATTCTCATGTATCAGTTCTGTTCCTTGTGTGAAGCGCTCTGACACCTTCGGGTAAAGTCCGCGCTATATAAAAACGCATAAATAAATGTTCCTTCTACAGGTCTCTTACAGCGCGGGAGAGGCGAGGACCTTTGGTCTCGGGGAGGAGCGGACAACGGCAAACGGAGGAGGTTTTTCAGCCAGAGGCCCCGCGGCATGGTGGGCCGCTTTATCCACGTTGGAGCAGCGTTCGTCGCGGCGACCCCCGTGGCATATCGTTTTGCCCTGCGGAAGGCTGCAGTTGGGCGCAGTTGTGGTGGGTATTTTGGTAAAGTTCCCCGGGCATGTTTTGCTCGTTTGAGCGGACAGTTGGCTCAGTAGTTTGGTGCTCATAATGCCAGGGTCTCGGATTCGATCCCCATAAGGGAGCACTCATTTTAAGTTGCGCTCTTTCTGGTAGAGGTCGAGGGGAGGATGATAAAATGCTCCCACCGCTTTTTAATTGGTGCTGCGCCTGTAGTGGAGTGACTCCCTGTCGATAAGTGCTGAGTTCCCCGGGTATGTTTTGCCCGCGCTTCACAAAGGTGCTGTTGGCGCCGGCGGTCGGTGGGCGAAAGGCACATGCTCCCGCCACGTTGTTGCTTGTCGGTGACTAAATAGATAGCGTGGTTCATTTAGCGGTCGTTGGGCTCGAGTGGTTCGAGACTGCTGTCCCGGTTTCCTTTTAAACTATGCACCCGCCGCGTATTATACTTCTTAATGCCTAAGTACATAGGGTTGTGTGGTGGGCGAAGTATGTATCCTCCCGCCGTGTTTTACTATTTGATAAATAGGGACAGCCAGATTACCACATTCGACAGCATGAGCAACTTTGTCAATTTAAGGTTAAGTTGCTGAGAGTGCCCTCTTTCACTGCTGGAGAGCATCATTATAGCCCCTCAATGCTTTGATTTAGTACCGATATAGGCAGGGAATCACCCAGTGCCTGAATGTGTATTGTAAATCCAGCGCTCAGGTAAGCGCTCCAATACCTTTGGGTCGAGTTTGCGCTATATAAATATGCAACATTTTTGAATAGTTTGGTCAGCTGTAATTCCTGTAATCGTGTTTGTTAATGCTTTGGCGACTTCTGAGCAAGGCACCGAGGCGGAGCTCCACCTTGCGCCCATAACCTCCTCCTCAGAAGCCTAGCATTTTCGAATTGCACGGGCAATTTTGTAGAATGGGCAGGCTGCGTGCAATGGTGCAGAGTATGGCTGAATGGTGGCCCAGTTGATTAGATTGTGATGGTGACGATGCTATGGTCGCGGGTTCTATCCCCGTAGTGGGCAGTATGTTCAATTATATTGAAAGCATTCGAATGGCGTGGCCGGCTAAAATAACTCTCTTGGAGATCTGCTCTAATGGGTTTTCAAGAATGGTAATCTTCATTTAAGTTTGGTTTGGAGTAGTTTGTCTTATTGTGACAAAGGGCACTGTGTGTAATAAATGGAGCGCACTAGTACCCATCAGTGAGTACTGTAATTTAGATTGGATTTCAGATTCTAGCAATAAAGAAAATTAGCTATGGCAAGCAAACTTCACGCTGTTAGCACTATGGTAATTTAGATCAGATTTCAGAGTCTATCGTCAATGAAAAAGGCAATAGAGCGTGGTGCCAATATCTGGTTTAAATACTAAATTATAGTGCAGAGTATCAGTTGTAATGAAATACTGATTCCCTATACCGCATGTGGGGAGTATTAGTTTACTGTACATCACACACAGTGCTTGTCATGAGTGCTGGTTTAATACTCACTCCTTGGCTTACTTAGTATGAGTGCTGGATGAAGGCTCAGTCCCTACAGTGCATGGTTCTGAATAGTTGAATACTCCTTAGAATATAAATTGGGAGAAAAAATTTAACACGCCCTCTACAATGCATGGTTTACCCAGGGATTGTCCTGCTTGAGGCGTAAGGGTAGGGGGCTGTCCAGCACCGCAAGCCTGGAGGGCAAACAGATAAGCAGTAGAATAGGTTCATCCGTCGCCCTCCATCACATGTATCAGGTTCTACCATGCGCGTCAATTTTGCGTAGGCATGAGAATGGGAAACAGTGCTCTCGGCGAAAGGTCTGATTCCAAGGTTCATCGTGTAACACTGTCCCTCATGTGATACAACATGTATTGTGCTAAGTACTAATTTGAGAGGGTGATTATCATGTGTGGAGAAGTGTGGCTCAGGGGTTAGAGGCGGCAGACCCGGAAGCTGAGATCGGCCCTGGACCAGGGTTCAATTCCCCGCCTCGGCGGGTCTTGGGCTCAAAAATTCCAAGGACTCGATAATTCTCGCTCCGGTGCCTTCTCGACTCACGGGTTCACACTCTGCAACTCTGGGCAATAGCTTGCTTAATCTCCACAACGGCCCCTCGCGGCGGGATGCCTGGCTTTCACCTTGTGGATACCCTGCCGGGGTTATCTCACAGGGGAATACCAGGACGGGTTCCCTAAGCAAGCGCCGGGAAACCCACTGCGGGTAGCTGTGCGCTATACAAGTACAAATACATTTACATCATTTAACGACGGCCCAGGTGCCTTATCACTACCTCCACTGTCTTCATCATATGCTTTCCAAGGAGCACTACTGTACAACTTGAGGTTTACTCTTTAGTTGGAATAGGAGCACCGCAAGGCGCCCCACCTTCAAGGGTCACAAGTATTCACTCTGCTAAATCATAGTGCCAGGGACCCTGCAGCTGGCACCCCCATTGCCCAATTATCGTGGCCAATACCGGTACCAGAACAACTGCTAACCATCTCTCTGCATGTGCGACAGGGCAGCTTAGGTCAGGCCCCCAAGAGCTAAGGGGTGGCTGGGTGAGCAGGCAGTAATGTGTTTATGATTTTGGTATCGTAAACATTTGTTGTTGCCCATATCTCAAGTAGTTAATTCAAGCGCCAAAGTGTGGCAGAGACTCATAAGGGTGGCGATGACAATTGAGGGCTGGTGTCGAGAACTGGAAGACGATTAAGTGCGACTGGTGCGCAGCGGAAACCACCAGCATTTTCATTCCCAGAACGTCATGGCTTATTTTTTCAGCTATGCCATTTATCAAAAACACTCAGTCCCGCAGTTGCATGGAGATTAGAATCTCGCCCGGCAAGATGGCTGTTATAATTCGCTGGTGATAATGCTAACAAACTAAGGTTCCTATAAGTGGAAGGCCATGTCGTGGCCAAGTTGTCCAACTGTGACTTTAATAAGGGTATGTTTCCTGGTCAAAGACTAGGGTACAAGGTAGCAGTCAGAACACACACTGTACGAGTCGGTGCAGATCTTGGTGTTCTGGCCTCCACTATGCAGCGGGACGTGACTAAGCTACGCTAAGACTTCCCATTCGAAAACTTTGATGTCAATGTGCTGCAGGTAATGCGACTAGTACTACGCTAAGCGCTCTCATTTGACCGTGCGATGACAGTGTTCCTCATGTAATAAACTGGTAATATGATTAGCGCGCTCAAAGTCTCGCTAATAATCTGATTTCAATGTTCTTCAGGTAATACAACAAGATATGCTAGGATATGCTAGGCGCTCTTAATTGTCTGATGTCAGTGTTCCTCAGTATTAAGTTTGCCCTGGTAGCATAGGGAAGTACTGTGTGCACTATAGGGGCCTGTGTTTGACCTCATGGTCCCAAGGTCAATTCTCGGTGGTTCGCATCCAGCTTTTAGCCTTCTGAGGTTGATAAATGTGTACCATTGAGTTGGGTAACAATAAACATTCTGTGAGAACATTGCAGCATCAGATTTCCGACCCGCAGCAGACTTCCTAGGATCATCAACAAGGCCAAACAACTTCCAGAAAGGGTCAACTGTAAACAGAGGGAGTCATATTTTCACAAGTTGCAATGCAGGAATACTAAAACTGCATTAAAACCTGTGAAAGCAGAAAACAGAAAGCAACTGATTTAACACAGATAATACCAAGCAGAAAGCAGAAAGCAACTGATTTAACACAGATAATACCGAGCAGTGTAGATAGGGTGTATGCCCTCTATCCGGTGACAGTTGTAACACAACTGAGGCCATGCTAAGCGGTCAGAATTAAAAGTCTGAGGCCCTACGGTTCCTTACTTAATGGAACTGGTGCTATGCTAGGCGAATTCATTTATAGTCCGATAGGCACTCTCACTGAGAGTCATATGCAATGTTCCTTATGTATCGGAACTGAGGCTATGCTAAGCGGTCAGAATTGATAGTCTGGTTTCAATGTCCGTCAGGTAAAGCAACAGGTGCCATGCTAGGCGTGTTTAACCCCTTCGATGCTCATGACGGAACGGTTCCGTCATGAGCATCGGTTGGCCTGTGCTCATGACGGAACCGTTCCGTCATGAGTCCATAAGCCCAATAGAACGTTCAGCACAGCGCAGGAATTTGGGCCGCGCTGAAGAGGTTAAGTGGTAATATGATTTTCTATGTTCCATACTAAAGGGAAATGGTGCTAGGCGCTCTCAATAAAAACACATACCATGTCCCTTAGAATTGAAAGTCTGAGTTCAGTGTCCCTCAGGAGAATGCAACTGGTGCTATGCTAGGCGCTCTTAATTGGTTATGAATTTCAATGTTCCTCACCCAGTGAAAATGGCGCTATGTTAGGCGCTCTCATTGTAAGTCGCATGCATTGTTCCATATGTAAGGAAGCGAAGGCTATGCTAAAGCGGTCAGAAGTGAAAGTCTGATGTCAACGTAAAGTTTTGAAAGCCCAGTTTTGGGTCAGCCAGCAAGGTGTGTATATACGGTATTATTACCCGTTATTCCTGGAGTTCCACAAACAATGCCTTGCGAGTGCGGACACATCCCTGCTTGCTAGAAACGTAGGCCTCTTTTTTCACACCTTCAGGAAGGCAATAGGCATGGTGCCCGAACATTTATACAGTGGATGTTGGTGTTTGTGTTTCGGTGCATATGCTTGGGCGCATTCCAGCATTAGATGCCTAGGTCATAGCATTCAATACCTAAGCACCCTGGTCTTGTACACCTTTTTTCACATCTGACTCGTATGTGGTGGCGCACAGTATCATACCTATGTGGATTGGGCTGAGGGTGTGGGCGGAACAAGAGGGGTGAACTCTCATAAGGAAGGCAATAGGCCTGGCACACAAACTGCACCCCTCATCCAAAGGCTAGGAGCACTAACCATCTGTGTTATAACTGCTATGTGCGGCTGCACGAGCTGCAGCCCATTGATTCTGTTTCACGTGAATTGCAAGCTTCTTGACCCTGTGACTTAGGGAGAAGTTTGCAGCAGTACACTGTTACGTAGTATCATGTGCGGTAGTGTAAGTTTTTAGCCTGTCAGTAGGGCAATACACTGACGGGTGTGCTATTTTCATGTGCGCTTGCAGTTTCCCCAAGGCCATGGTGCGGTATTTGGAAACAAGAGCATAATTTATAGTCCTACACCTAGGGGGTAACGACCCGGTTCGCCTGGGACGAAGGGTTGTTGTTGAGTCCAGGGGCAGGCGAATTACAGGGCATGACCTTCCTAGTGGGCTGGGGGGAGGACAGATAGTCGGGCAACTATGCTGTCCTGTGGCGGTAAGGTCATGATTGGTAAGCATAGTCTTCGGTCCTTAGCGGTCAGAAACATGTACCTCCAGGGGCAGTGACAGCCAGTAGGTAGGCTGTCGGGGTGCGGGGCCGGGGGAGTCATTCTTCCCAGTGGGCCTGTGGCCACCCCCGCACTCGCATGCGCATCAGGGCACAAGTATGCAGAATTTCTGCAGCCCCCGTTATGGAGTTTAAGGCACAGGGCATAGGGGGGGCCCGGGGGAAAGTATCCGTCCATAAGCTGTATCCCCTGCGCAAGCCAACTCCGGTGGAGTAATTTCTGGTAGTTTGCTGGGATCAGGAGGCTGCCAGTCATTGACCTTGCGGTACGCTCTAGGAGGGACACTCAGAAAGTGTATATATGCATTGTTAGATTGGCAGTAGGAGTGTCGTGTGTATTAGAGTTAAGGTTAACCATGTGACATCATTGGTCTAACAATGTATCTCGCCTTTCTGCGTAATTTGTACATAATGTTAATAAATAATGTTTTAATTTTGTAATAAATCAATACGGCCGGGGGGTTACACCCCCTAATCCAAAATTGGTGTGGTTTCAGTACTTGCCTTGAAGGATGGAGAGAGACCCCATCCGGGAAAGGGGTGGCTGTAGATACCAAAGGTAAAAAAAAGGGGACTTGGGGGAGTACCAGGCCATATGGACAAGGACGAGCGCTAGAATAGCGCGCGCCCCCCTTATGTCGAACCTGTCCCCGGGGGAAAGGAGGAGGTGGGAGCACTCCCACCTCCCCCCATAAGTTCCAGTAGGCGGGTTACTGCAGAGCGTAAACCAGGAGCACTTTAGTGCTTCCGGTTCACACGGACACTCAGCAGTGGGGTCCGACCAGTTTAGACTGGCCTGTGCCCCCCTTTTAAAAGGGGGTGTGGGGAGTAGAACAGTCTCTTGTTCTGAAGCTCCCCACGGGCACAGCACCGGGCCACCAGCGGCCCGTAATTTCTTTTCACAACCCACCATCCCCTAAGGCAGGCAATTTAAATGTTTTGGTCAGGAGTGTATTTTGATGTTTCTCTAAAAACGTTTTTTCATTAGAGGTATCTCAGGAGATAGCATTAATGTGAGCTTGATGAGGGGGTACATGTTAATGATGTCTGTCAGTAATGTATTTATGTTCTTTTTTAATTTTATAGCAGGTGTCTCAGGAGATAGAAGAAATGTAAATGTTATATGTTTACTTTGTTCTTTTACTTTGCAGGTATCTCAGGAGATAGTTAATGTAAATGTGATGTTTTGGTGAATTTAAAATAAAAGTGTCAATATTCTTAAGCTTGTCAAGTACTGGATTGGTTAATGCAGAGTTATCTAATTGAAGTGTGTAATGTTGAATAAATGTCAGTACATGTTACTTGATTTCAGGTAATAATGTCGTATTTAGTTGTGTGTCTCCGGTCAGACGGTAAGGTCATGATTGGTAAGCATAGTCTTCGATCCTTAGCGGTCAGAAACATGTACCTCCAGGGACAGTGACAGCCAGTAGGTAGGCTCTCTGGGTGCGGGGGCCGGGGGAGTCATTCTTCCCAGTGGGCCTGTGGCCACCCCCGCATGCGCATCAGGGTGCAAGTATGCAGAATTTCTGCAGCCCCCGTTATGGAGTTTAAGGCACAGGGCGTAGGGGGGCCCAGGGGAAAGTATCCATCCGATAAGCTGTACCCTCTGCACAAGCCAACTACGAGGGAGTAATTTCTCGTAGTTTGCTGGGATCAGGAGGCTGCCAGTCATTGACCTTGCCGTAGGCTCTATGGGGTACACGCAGAAAGTGTATATATTCATTGTTAGATTGACAGTAGGAGTGTTGTCTGTATTGGAGTTAAGGCTAACCATGTGACATCATTGGTCTAACAATGTATCTTGCCTTTCTGCGTAATTTGTACATAATGTCAATAAATAATGTTTTAATTTTGTAATAAATCAATACGGCCGGGGGGTTACACCCCCTAATCCAAAATTGGTGTGGTCTCGGTACTTGCCTTGAAGGAGGGAGGGAGACCCCATCCGGGAAAGGGCTGGCCGTAGGTACCAAAGGTATTAAAAAGGGGACTTGGGGGAGTACCAGGCCATATAATCAGCCTCAACAGGAGGGGCAAGCAACGTGGCTAATTAAATGATAACCTTCACCGATCCTTCGTTTAGATGGCAGGGCCGAAACCCTTGGCTTGTGGGTTTGCTACAATCAGGAAATACGATATCTGCATGCGTAATTACGTCATGGTATTCCGAGTACAACAGCACGTGTGCCCTGGTAAGCAAAATGCACACACGGGTGCTAAAATGGGGACATTACAGTTAAGCTGCAGGATAAGAGAGACGTTTTAAGACATAAGCAAAGTGGGAAATTGCCCAATATCTTAATTAGATAATGTACCAAATTAATTACCAATTAAATAAAGTTGCGTGTTAACATTACTTAAATACTATAATTAATTTCCTGCACACCCTTTACCCTTACAAAAACAACACACTATAGAAAAAAAATTAGTAAACAATTGACATAATTAATTAGCAATTAATAAAGTAATTATATTATTAAATAGTTCTTAATTATATTTAATTTACATCTCACCCTACACCCCTACAAAACCCACAACCTGAACCTAAAACGTTAATTAAAAAAAATATAATTATACAATTAACATTAATAATGATCAATTAAATAATCAATATTAATTATTAATTATAATTAATGTACTGCCTCACTATGGGCATTACCCTTCAGGACGTAATTGTGCTGGAAGTGGCTCACCCAGTCCTCTATGGCAATATTGCACTTCAGAGCTTGCTTGGGTGCGAATAATTGTTGACCAACTTCCAGCAAGCCCTATACTATTTTAAGCTACAGGCTTCCACTAGCACATCCCAGTGCATATTTCTTCTTTCAGTTTCCTCGTCTTCAATGTCCATGAGTAATCTCTTCTACAATTGACTTTTTCATCCCTGTTCCTAGGGTTTTTCCCTAAAGCTTAATGTAATTTCCTACTTAACAGCCTACAGGTTTTATCAGACCAGGAAGCCAGGTATTGATCGTTGGCACTAACCTTTTTAGTAAGGCTTGTTCTAATAGCATCCCCCAGAACCACAAATGAGTCGACAACCAGGTGACGGTCGATATGCAAAGAGAGACAGTTGAGAATGTTAACCTGGTTATCTGCCACTAATTAAATAAAACCCTAGGTTGGTGTCAGCGTGCCTCCATACAGGTCTGTTCGAGTTATCTTTCACTTTTGTTAGTGGATCACCCACTAAAGTTCCCCCTTTGAGCAAACACAGGATAATTAATAGAAATGTGGAGATCATTTTGGTCACTAAAAACATTGGGGATAACATAAGCTTTAACCACTCTAGTAGAAATATCTCTATTAATAATTCCCTGTGGATGTGGCAACATTAGACACATCGTGTTTAAAAAATCAAAAGCATTACACTGATTGTAACTAACTAGAATAGGGAAAAGAAGAATACCCCTTACATCAATGTCTCTACTAAAAGGCTGACGTAACAAAAAATGAAGGTTGAGACTCAGTAAGAGTTGATGTATCCCCCTGCTTAGCAATAAAATCTGATGCTACCAAAAAATTAAAACTTCCCCAGGACAGAGAGGACTAGAAGTCAGGGATTCAATGAAAGAAGGCAAAGCAATAAAGTTCCTATAACCCTTGGCTCAAATTGCCCACCTTCCAAAGACCGCATTAGTTCATATGGATTCAGCTTTTTATCATATACAGATGACACAGATCAGTATTAGACTTGACCAATATATGATTAACATCTCTCATTGCTTCTTTGAATGTCTCAATGCCATCCACTTCTGGATGAGTCAAAACTGCTAAAGCCTAACTTTGAGCTACTAATAAGATGAAAACATTCCTCTTTCAGCAACTCTTCTACCCCAGATGAGAACGTTAGGAACTTGGGCGTAATGCAGTGGGTTCCTTGTGTTGGCATTAACTGTGTTTGTTGCAAAAAATGTTTCCCTTAACCCTATCTAAGTTACCTGTGATTCTAAAGTAATGCCCTGAACCTTGGTCTTCCTGCTTCTCAACTGAAGGAACATCTGCACATCCAAAATCTAGCAGTTAAATCATGAGTGGCCCCTGGATGATCACATCACCAAGGCTTGTAAAATGCTACACTGCCTTCCTGTGCCCTGAAAGGTCTTATTCAAGCTTCTTTGTCTAGCTCACTGAGCATATCATTGCATGGACCCTTCATTTCACTGGACAAAACTGGATCACGTTATTCCCCTCGATATATTTAGATCATGTTAGAAACGGGACCCTGACCGGCCAAGACTCGCGTCGAGGTCAGTCAGGGATCACCATTTCTAAAGTCAGGGCAGGGGAATCACACACCAAGGCAACCCCCACTCGCCCTCTAGGTAGCGTGGCGCGAGCAGTCTAGGCTAAACTTGGAGGCGGTATGAGTTAAGTATTTGCGCACGCACCCCAGCAACAACACCCAAGGCCCACCACAAAGAAAGACTCCACACAAGGATATATATCAAAAATAGCCTTTGTATTATAATAAACAAAACACATTAGATAACACACGCAAACTGTACAATGTGCCAGAGGCACGGGCAGAATTTACAAGGGGAATTATGTACAGGACAGGGCCACATGGACCACTGTCAGGGGTAGGCACTTGTTAGATAATAATACTGGTAGATATACACTTATGTCGTAAACATAGAATGAGTAGCACCAAAATTACAAATGCAACACACATCCAGTAATCACTGGAACAATAAGGACCTCCTACGCAACCCTAACTCACTGTAGGTAATCACGCAGGTAACCAGGACCTAAGGAAGGAATACCAACACCTAAGCAGTTCACTCTTAGCCAAGGGAAGGAAACCTAAACATAACATGAACCATCAACAATCTACTATGCAGGTCACATTTAGCATAATGGATAACCATGAACAATCCTCTCTGCAGGTCACATTTAGCAAAAAGGGGATAACCATAAGACTACCTAATCAGGTCACTTTTAGAAAAGGTACAGGTTAGAACCCATGCGCAAGAATCACATCATCAAGTACATTACAATGCGCAGGGTGCACGTAGCACAACACTCAGAAAGGGTCCCTCAGGCCAACTGGCCTCGAAAGGGGCGGAATGCCCTGAGTCTCAGTGTCAGGGGGTCTGTGCAGGCAGCACAGAATACAAACCTAAACGTAGCAACTGTCCACTAAGTGCTGGACAGTTGTAAATATGATGCACAACGTTGGAGCCAGGAGGGCTCAAGAACAAGTGGGCAAGGAGCCTCTCTGGGCTCGTAAAACAAATATGCACAAAAGAGCTTCAGCGCTCTAAACACATGTGGGCGCTCAAGAGCCTTTCTGGGGCTCTAAGACCATGTGGGCTGGGGCGGGAGCCTTCTCGTGGCTCAACAAACAATTTGCCCCCGGGAGCCTCGGGGCTCCTAGCACCAAAAATGCGAGTCGTTGGAGTCCCTCACGGGGGACTCAGAAACAGATAATGCCCCCAGGAGCCTATCGAGGCTCCACGCAGTAGTGCGCGCGAGATCGCGCTATGGGGGAGGGGCGGACACCGGCAATGTGTCCCGCGGCCCCTCTCCCTCCTTCACGCACTCACCGGCTGTCTCAGGGCGGGCGGGGCTCCTCTCTCCTCACGGGGAGCCTCCCAGCAGCAGCGCGGGGCTCCTCTCCACACGGGGAGCCTCTCGGACACGGGAGCCGGCTGCTCCTCTCGCGCTCCGCCTGGCCTCGTCTCCTTTCCCTCCGCCTGACTTCCGCCGGGGCCGCCAATGGCAGCGCGGCCCTGGGGGTCAGGAGGCGGGACTTCCGGGTCGCGGAAGGCAGCGGCCCGGCAACAGCTTTCGGTGCTCCTGGGCTGCGGCGGTGATTCCTTGGAAATGCCGGGTGGGCACCGGCTCAAAAATGAATACAGACCACGGGGCAATGCCGGGTGGCACCGGCCTTCTAATTAAAAATAAAGCGAGGTGGCACTCGCTAATGCCGCAAAATCGGCAATCTCGGTCCCAATGCCGGGTGGGCACCGGCCATGCAAAATAAAGCGCTCCCAAGCGCTCGGGGACAAAGAAGAAGCGCGCTCAGCGCTGGAAAGCTAAGCAAAGCGCTATTGAGCGCTGGGGCACCAGGAAAGCGCTCCTAGCGCTACAAATCAAGATCAGGGCGCCTCCAGGCACAGGAAAGCTCCAGCAGGGTCTGGAGGCAGGCAGAGGGGCAAGGCAGGGCCAGAGCCAGCACACTGGGTCTCCAAGCAGGGAGACAGCCAAGTGGCGGTCCTCTTGGCCCCTGCAGCAGCAACAGCCCCCTCTGGCAAGGATCCTAGGCAGAACCAAGAACAGGACAAATTGTATGGGGACACAGCCCCTTCTTATACAGACAAACCCTTTGTCTCAGGGTGCAGGGTGGGGGAAAACCAGTCGCAGCTGGTTCTGAAGTACTCTGTTTACCCCAACCACCCTCTCTATTCACTGGCAGGGCTAGGGCCATCAGTCGCACTACAGGGGGTGGAGCCAGCATTGTCTGGGGAAAGTCCAGGCCCATCAGGGACCAAGTGCACTCCTCCCAAGCCATCAAGCATGCTGATCTCACACTCACCACCGGGCAGACCCATCCAGCCTTCCTGGAGCCAGGCTCACCAGCCAGCTCCAGCCAATCACACTGCAGACATATTTTACAGCAATATGCCAAGTCCTAGAAATGACATTTCTACACATGCCACACTCACGCAACATACATCATTGAGAAGCATTCATTCCCACGAACACGCACATACCAAACTCGAGCATGCACTCCCCACACATCAGGAACTACTAGGGACACAGACATTCCCCATGCATCCCTATGGGAGAGCAGGCCAGCTTAACTACATGCACGCACTTTACTCTGGGACACAGAGAAAAAGTGCGCACAGACCAGAAAATCATCCACGCCTATCACAGATTAAAAGCAAAAAGATTAGGGGTGAACCTGCCTTAAGGGCCAAGTCCAACACAACCCCCTACCAGCCAAAACGCAGGGCAGACCAATCACCACCGTGATGGACTTCCCTGCTTGGGGCGATAAAACACGGACGCGGGCCCGCAACTGCAGGGACACCCTCCTGTTTTACGCCACTGTGAACCCCTGGGGTTCTTTCTAAAGCTACTGTAGGGACTAACTGGACTACCCCACTGGTACTCTCCAGCTGCCCTCGGCCAGGACCAGGCCCTAGGCCACCCAGGTGCCACTGGATCCTGCCAACTCACCAAGTGGGGGGTAGTAACCCCTGGCGCATAACAGCCATGCTCCACTCTTCCTGTCTGCAAGACAGGGCTAGACTGCCACTGGTTCTCCAGCCTAGGGTCTACAACCTTAGGTGGACCAGGAGTCTCAGGGAAGGCTCTCCTCCCCTTACCTCTTCTCCTAGGGTTCCTCCTCCTCCTGCGAGGGGTACCCTCTAAACACCACTCTCCCAACCTAGGGTTTAACCCCTCAGGTGGTACCGGGGTCAGAGGTGGGCTTTCCCACCCTCTGCACCCCTTTCCAGAGTTCTGCTCCCTCCCACCCGGGGCGGTACCTCTGGAGAAAGAACTGGTTAGGACACTGATTACAGTATTCCTACCCTTCAGGTCAGGCAAACCCTGAACCTGGACCTCCAACCTCCGGTCTAGAACCTTTGGTGGAATCACTGCCTGGCACTCCAGGACTTCTGAGGACTCACAGGTCACTCCCAAATCACTCTTTTCACTGGACTTCTGTACTCTCCCTCCTGGAGCAGTACTGCCAGACTCCAAAACTACAGAAGCTTCGCTCACAGATGCTCCAGGTCCTCCACACACTAGGAGATCTCCCTCAAGTGGACTAACAGGTAAGCATAGGTCCCCACCCTGGTGTTCCCTAAAGAAACCATCCAGGCTCTGAGGCAGGGCTTCGGGCATCTGGGGACTCTCGGTCTCACACTCACTTCCGCTCCACTGAGACAGACAGCAAGCCCCTACACCCTCCTCACTATACTGAGACCTAGCTGGGCTACTCTCACCCTCCTCCACCACGCTGGGTTGGAGAAAACCTGACCCACTATTATTGGAATCACTCACTAGCGGCGCCAAGGAACCTCTTGCACCTTCCCATCGGTCTGCTTCCTCTGCAAGCTCACATGCGCTAAACGATCCCAACTTCAACAGGTGCTGGCGCAACTCTGGCACACAATAACTGAGCAGGTGCTCTGTGACAACCATGCAAAACAATCCGCCAGACTTGTCGTTCACGTGAGCCTTTTCCCAATCAAACAGTGCTCCACAACACTCATCCTCAAAGTCTTCCCAAGACTGATGAGGCAGTTTCCTAAGTCTCCTGAACTTCAACCCAAACTCTTCTGCGGGGGAAACAGGCAACCTACTCGGGGAACTGGGAGTGGGACTGTTTACACTACCACTTAAAAAGCTGCCACCACTGGACTCCACCCTCCCTGGGGAATCCAGACAATTACACATGCACTCAGGGGGTAACCTACTCTCTTGGGCTACCTTCTCCCTGAACAAGGCCCTCTCAGCCTCTAGCTTGGCATGCTCCAACCTGAGCTGTTCCGACGCTAGCTGATACTCCCTCTCTTCCTTCCTATCCAACCACTCCTCTGGGGACAGGGAAAGGGATGGGGCGCTGGTACTGACACTGGACTCAGCAAGGGACTCCTTATCTATGGGGTCATCACTCTCTGCTGACATCCATCCACTGTCATCACCATCCAACTCACATTCATCAACAGAATCTTCAGGGCTCCCCACAGACTCACCACCCTCATGGCGTGCGGCCCGGGCCCTATCTCTCTCTCTGTGCTCGAGATCCCACTGATCCTTTTGCCACAGGATCAGGCTGTCCCTAAGCTGGGACTGAGTAACCAACTCACTCACCTCTATGCCTCCCTTTTCACAGAATCTGACCAGCTCTAATCTACTGTACCTAAACAGACTACAGAGATCAAAAACTGGCTCCATTTTTGCGGACGTTCTCAGGAAAAGTTTGACACAGGGAACCTGGGGGTCTGAGCTAAACAGGAGATTACAATCACAAAATTCAGCAAGATTCCTATCAGAGAACTTGCACTCCACTGTCCAGGTAAACACACACTCATTCACACACAACCCTCCCCTCGGACTGGTAAGGCAGTTTCTACCACCCCTGATTCTCTCAACCTGACCACTAGTGACACAGGTACCAAACTCTGGGAGCAGGGCGGGGAACAAGGTACTGGACAAAATACAAATGACACCTTTCAGGAGAAGCAAAACTGAACTTCCCTAAAAAACAATAATCCCCAAAATGCGGTTATCTAAAAATGTAGAGCTTTGAAGTGTGGCCTGTCGCCACTGTGGTACAGCGCAAACACAAATCCTTATCCTCACCGCTTGCCGCCAATGTTAGAAACGGGACCCTGACCGGCCAAGACTCGCGTCTAGGTCAGTCAGAGATCACCATTTGTAAAGTCAGGGCATGGGGATTCACACACCAAGGCAACCCCCACTCGCCCTCTAGGTAGCGTGGCGCGAGCAGTCTAGGCTAAACTTGGAGGCGGTATGAGTTAAGTATTTGCGCACGCACCCCAGCAACAACACCCAAGGCCCACCACAAAGAAAGACTCCACACAAGGATATATATCAAAAATAGCCTTTGTATTATAATAAACAAAACACATTAGATAACACACGCAAACTGTACAATGTGCCAGAGGCACGGGCAGAATTTACAAGGGGAATTATGTACAGGACAGGGCCACATGGACCACTGTCAGGGGTAGGCACTTGTTAGATAATAATACTGGTAGATATACACTTATGTCGTAAACATAGAATGAGTAGCACCAAAATTACAAATGCAACACACATCCAGTAATCACTGGAACAATAAGGACCTCCTACGCAACCCTAACTCACTGTAGGTAATCACGCAGGTAACCAGGACCTAAGGAAGGAATACCAACACCTAAGCAGTTCACTCTTAGCCAAGGGAAGGAAACCTAAACATAACATGAACCATCAACAATCTACTATGCAGGTCACATTTAGCATAATGGATAACCATGAACAATCCTCTCTGCAGGTCACATTTAGCAAAAAGGGGATAACCATAAGACTACCTAATCAGGTCACTTTTAGAAAAGGTACAGGTTAGAACCCATGCGCAAGAATCACATCATCAAGTACATTACAATGCGCAGGGTGCACGTAGCACAACACTCAGAAAGGGTCCCTCAGGCCAACTGGCCTCGAAAGGGGCGGAATGCCCTGAGTCTCAGTGTCAGGGGGTCTGTGCAGGCAGCACAGAATACAAACCTAAACGTAGCAACTGTCCACAAGTGCTGGACAGTTGTAAATATGATGCACAACGTTGGAGCCAGGAGGGCTCAAGAACAAGTGGGCAAGGAGCCTCTCTGGGCTCGTAAAACAAATATGCACAAAAGAGCTTCAGCGCTCTAAACACATGTGGGCGCTCAAGAGCCTTTCTGGGGCTCTAAGACCATGTGGGCTGGGGCGGGAGCCTTCTCGTGGCTCAACAAACAATTTGCCCCCGGGAGCCTCGGGGCTCCAAGCACCAAAAATGCGAGTCGTTGGAGTCCCTCACGGGGGACTCAGAAACAGATAATGCCCCCAGGAGCCTATCGAGGCTCCACGCAGTAGTGCGCGCGAGATCGCGCTATGGGGGAGGGGCGGACACCGGCAATGTGTCCCGCGGCCCCTCTCCCTCCTTCACGCACTCACCGGCTGTCTCAGGGCGGGCGGGGCTCCTCTCTCCTCACGGGGAGCCTCCCAGCAGCAGCGCGGGGCTCCTCTCCACACGGGGAGCCTCTCGGACACGGGAGCCGGCTGCTCCTCTCGCGCTCCGCCTGGCCTCATCTCCTTTCCCTCCGCCTGACTTCCGCCGGGGCCGCCAATGGCAGCGCGGCCCTGGGGGTCAGGAGGCGGGACTTCCGGGTCGCGGAAGGCAGCGGCCCGGCAACAGCTTTCGGTGCTCCTGGGCTGCGGCGGTGATTCCTTGGAAATGCCGGGTGGGCACCGGCTCAAAAATGAATACAGACCACGGGGCAATGCCGGGTGGCACCGGCCTTCTAATTAAAAATAAAGCGAGGTGGCACTCGCTAATGCCGCAAAATCGGCAATCTCGGTCCCAATGCCGGGTGGGCACCGGCCATGCAAAATAAAGCGCTCCCAAGCGCTCGGGGACAAAGAAGAAGCGCGCTCAGCGCTGGAAAGCTAAGCAAAGCGCTATTGAGCGCTGGGGCACCAGGAAAGTGCTCCTAGCGCTACAAATCAAGATCAGGGCGCCTCCAGGCACAGGAAAGCTCCAGCAGGGTCTGGAGGCAGGCAGAGGGGCAAGGCAGGGCCAGAGCCAGCACACTGGGTCTCCAAGCAGGGAGACAGCCAAGTGGCGGTCCTCTTGGCCCCTGCAGCAGCAACAGCCCCCTCTGGCAAGGATCCTAGGCAGAACCAAGAACAGGACAAATTGTATGGGGACACAGCCCCTTCTTATACAGACAAACCCTTTGTCTCAGGGTGCAGGGTGGGGGAAAACCAGTCGCAGCTGGTTCTGAAGTACTCTGTTTACCCCAACCACCCTCTCTATTCACTGGCAGGGCTAGGGCCATCAGTCGCACTACAGGGGGTGGAGCCAGCATTGTCTGGGGAAAGTCCAGGCCCATCAGGGACCAAGTGCACTCCTCCCAAGCCATCAAGCATGCTGATCTCACACTCACCACCGGGCAGACCCATCCAGCCTTCCTGGAGCCAGGCTCACCAGCCAGCTCCAGCCAATCACACTGCAGACATATTTTACAGCAATATGCCAAGTCCTAGAAATGACATTTCTACACATGCCACACTCACGCAACATACATCATTGCGAAGCATTCATTCCCACGAACACGCACATACCAAACTCGAGCATGCACTCCCCACACATCAGGAACTACTAGGGACACAGACATTCCCCATGCATCCCTATGGGAGAGCAGGCCAGCTTAACTACATGCACGCACTTTACTCTGGGACACAGAGAAAAAGTGCGCACAGACCAGAAAATCATCCACGCCTATCACAGATTAAAAGCAAAAAGCTTAGGGGTGAACCTGCCTTAAGGGCCAAGTCCAACAGATCACATTGTGTGTCCCTCCGGACTATCCCCACATTCAAGCTGTATCCCCACATTCAAGCTGTCGTGAAAGAGTAGTCATGCTATTTTGCTTCATAGCAGGACTACATTCCAAACTCTTATGCCCAGAGTGGATCTCATGTATTACTCAATATGATATGTGATGTTCCAAGAAACCTGGACTGTAAAAGAAGTGTAAATTAATGGTTTTGTTGGCTTTCACAATCCGGCATCTCCATCAAGCTCTTTTCGCACAATTGGGGGTCTGGTCACTAGGGTCAAAATTAAAGCAGGAGGAAGCGCAAAGATCATTAAAACAGATGATGCTAACATTTTAACAGTAAGATATAAAAGAGGAGGCACACTATATTTAACAAATTGTTGTAATACGTACTAATATAATAAAGAGAGAGCCCAAACCTTTGAGGCGGGTAATCTCAGGAACCACAGCACCAATCACACCCAATACAGCGTTGGAAAGGGCAGTTGCAGCAGAAGGACATAGGCTATGCAGACGCCCACCATATACATTTAAAAGGTAAAAGAACCGTGCCAGCAAAGTAGTCCCTTGTGGTCGTGTCTGCGTTGTGCTGTGGGCGTGTGCTGGGGGCGTGACAAACGCTGGGGGCGTGTGGTACGTTCCGCCCTTCATGCCATGTCTCATATCGTGTGCTAATCCCACCCTGCTCCCTTTAAATACCCCTGCACCCCATAATCATAACCCACCCTTACTCCTTAAAATACCCCAACAACCTCAAACACTAACCCATCTTAACCCTATAAATATACCCTGTACCCCAAAACCCAAACATATTCCTAAACCATAAAAATACCCCTGTACCCCAAAAACCAAACCTAGCCCTGAACCCTATAAATAACCCTGTACCATAAAACCCAAACCTACCCCTGATCTTAAAATTACCCCTATACCCCAAAACCCAAACCTAGCCCTGAACCCTAAAATTACCCCTGTACCCCGAAACCCATACCTATCCCTAAATCCTACAACTACCCCTGTACCCCATAACCCAAAACTATATCTGAACCCTTAAAATACCCAAACACCCCAAAACATAAACCTCAGTACCCCAAAACATATACCCCTATACCCATACTTACCTTATCCAAACATTAAAAAAAGCTTTTACCATTCATGCATTTACAATGAATTTCGTTGTAAATGTATGCTTGGTAAAAGCATATAAAATGTAATGCCATGCGTTATAATGGCATTGCGGAGTCATGGTACTTTCGTAATGAAAGTATGCGGAGTATTGGTATGCGGAAAGAAAGTTGCGGAATAATGGGTGATTACCCTCCCCGGTAAGTACATTGGTGGCACGGCGGCCCACATCTCCAGCAACATACTCATATTTTTTCACCACCCATTTGAAAAATGCACAGGTCTCTCTCATTGATGGCCAGCACCGACATACACTTTTAGACACACCTCCCGCCACAAGTTCTAGAATTGGGAACTTTAGAGCTGGGGAGGTACTTTCAAATCTCGGTATCAGCTCAACATCCTGTGATTCCAGGCAAATCGCTTTGTCTCCCCGTGCCTACCACAAATGAATGTGTTCTTCTGTAATGTAAATTGTGCTCATGCCATGTTGTCGAGTTTGCGCTATATAATATTGCAAGGAAAAATAAAGTAGGGAAACTCGAGTTCACACACTACTGAACGCGCACTCTTAAGTGCATCAGCAGTGCGCTGTGAATCGGAGCGTTTCACAGGCCAAACACAGATAAGAAATGCTATCAAAACAAAATCCTACAAAACAATATTCTACTGACCGGCAGCAATTCATACCCAGACAACGTCGGGACGGGCTGCTAGTAATGATTATATAAATGTACCTAATAACTTAACTTCTTTATCAGGCCATATTTCTTTTCTCCAAAACACTATTTTAAATAGTGGACAGCCAACGGGAATATGCATAGGAGGTGATTTTAATATAGGACTTCACTCTGCAGCTATATATATCTTACATGTAATAACCTTGCAATCCAATCCCATTAAGGTCACTGACGACAATGTTGATGGCATGGTACTTGAGTTGATTTCTCTGTTGGCTGTTCACGGCTAAATTAATGTCATGGTAGTCACACGCACTGAGATTGATATCCCTCCCACTTTTAAAGGGCGAGGCCAGAGCTCCACTATTGATTACATTTTTATTTCTTCTTTTCCTATAGATTTTTTGTCATATGGTAACGTGACACTCTCTAGTTTTAGCGATCATAACCCTATTGAGGCACAGTTATTACTGGCCCCCACGCCAAAGAATAACAAGGAGATTGGGGTGCGACATCTTAATCCCTCTACAGGTGGCCTAAGGCTGAAATGGAGATCGTAGCATCTGAATGCCTATTCCAGAAGATAATCATTGAAAATTTCACTTTAGTACAGGCAGGCCTCATCAAGCCCGATTCTGCCAACGCTGCTGTGGTTCCTTTCGTACACCTCTGTGATGCAATAAAAAAAAGAGCTTACGGTCAGAAATTTTAAATCTACTAGTAGGCCACGGTGGTTTAACCAGCAGTGTTCCCATGCCAAAGAACCCTGCAGCTGTAGCTGAAGCCCGCAAACAATATAAACCGACATTATGCAACAGAAACGTTGAATTGGTGACACAACAATGGAAATCACTTTTATAGCTGCGAATCGGAAGAATAACAATCTCATTTGATAATCACTAAAAAAGATGAAACAGCCAAACTGCACAGACCCAATGATTGATTGCCACATCTCTAGCCGGGACTGAGAGAATCATTTCTCTAAAATGTATGCCCATGTCAACTCAGACATGGATATCTTGTCAGATCCTGATTTTAGCACAATTCAGTTGACTTTGGAGTGTTGGGGGTAAGGCACCTGGTCCTGACGGAGTGCCTATAGATCTTTTAAAATACAACCCGACATTCTGGGCACCTTTATTACTAAATGTCTTCAATAGCCTTGCCATCGCTCCAATCTGCGAATCTTGGTCAACTTCGATCATAATGCCCATTTTTTAAAATAGGGGATCACTCTCAGCCCTGCTGCTTTAGACCCATCTCTTTAATAGATACCAATACTGGGTAGAGTTTTATACAATCATATAAATGACCGGGCACAAGCAAACGCAATATTACATCCCAGTCAATATGGCTTTAGACCTAAAGTGGGCACTATAGAGCAGTGCCTCAACCTTAAATTAATCATAGGAAAGTATGCGTTAGCAAGAAGTTCCCCTGTGTATTTTGCTTTCATGGACCTATCAACAGCGTTTGATAGTGTTAATCGTTCCAAGCTATGGTCTATTTTAATCTCCCTTGGTCAGGAAAAAGCTTTAGTGCACTTCTTAGCTTATTTGCACCGAGGAATGAACGCTAGAATAAGGATCAGTACCAATGGTGAAGTTTCAGATGATGTTAACATTATGAGAGGTGTGAGACAAGGCTGTGTTTTTGCCCCGCTTTTATTTATCTTGTATATTTATGACCTTCATCCCTTTTTAACTACTATTAATACAGATGTCCCCAAGATAGGAAGCTTTCCATTACCTGCATTACTGTATGCCTATGATGCAGTGTTGATGGCTAGCACACCGAAGGCCCTCTCTCTCTTAGTGAACAGCTTTGCTAAATTCATGGCATCAGTAGATCTGCAAACAAATTTGAATAAGTCCTTTATCATGTCCTGTGGCCCTAAGAAATATTATATGCCATCCATGAGGTTAGGTGAACATATTTTATCTAAAACTAGCACTTTTACTTACTTGGGTTTGACTTTTAATGACAGTGGCTCTTAGAGAGCACGCATAGGAAAAAGTGGAAAAAAACTGTCTAGAGCCTTAGGATCACTACTCAGCTTGCCCGCCCCAAGAAAGGGAACATTTTAGTTCCCTCATTAAAGATCTATAGGTCACAGTGTCTTCCATCTACGACCTATGGAGCTGAGGTCTGTGGAACAGAGAATTGCCATTGTGTGTAATTAGAGGTAAACAGATTTTGTAGAAAAATACTGAGAGTGCTGATCTCAAGTTCCAGTTCTATCTACCATAATGAGTTGGGTCTCCCCTTTGTTGAAGACTATATTAGCGCCCGACCACTGCTTTCCTGGAATGCAATTTGGCAAAACACAGAAGGAGCACTTACGAAAGACATCATAAAAGATTGCCTCGCGTGTGACAATGGTAGAAAAATCCCCTGGATAAGGTATTTGGAACCCTGTCCGCGCATGATTGATTTTCGCCAGCTATTTGATAACCCATAGGGCCCATGTACCACCAGAAAGAAACAGTTCCAAGCGTGTTGGTACCAACACGTGCAGACAGAGAACAAACAGGGAGTTTTCAAAATCAAGAGCAACGGCTTACTTAATTAGAAACCAGGGACGGATTGGTCAACCTCAAAGTTATTTGATTGGCCCGACGAATTACTCTGAATGTAGCTTACTGTTTCGCTTTAAGGAAGGTACAATAAAATCCTCATTGAACTTCCCATTAGGCTTTCAAGCTAACTTAGATATCCGTCCATGACCCTGTGATGGGAAATCTGGCCAATCTATGCTAAATTTTTATTCTTCTGTAATTTTTATTCCGTATACTCCCAAACCATCTTATTTCCTGTGATTAAGAAGTTAAAAATTGGTGATTTTAGAGAAGCTAATAATGCACTTCTTCGATTGGATGATGAAGCTATTATTAACTGCGTTACATTGTTTTTGATAGTAGCAGTGCTAGCGCGCAAGTCAATGTCTGTACTTTAATTTTAGTTGGTTGTCTTATATTTGATATGAATTCTCATTTTTAATTCATCTTATGGCGATAGCAGCCCTGATGTTAAAGCAAATCATGTACATTGTTTGATTATAACATGGAATTTTATTTATTATGTACTTTTTTATCATGTACTTTTATGGTTTGAAATCGTTTAAATAAAGAAATATTGAAAATTAAATTGCTTCCTTGTCTCTCTCAGTCAAACACATTTTCACTTGCTTTGTTGTAATTGCTTACCACTTGGTCTTTAGGAAGGCCTTGAAGCACCTTATTTTTTGGCTAGACACCTTGCTTGTCAAGTCCTAAAACCAGCAAGCTATGGATAACAGTGTGGTCATTCAATTGCCCCCTTCCACCACTCTTCTCTGTGTTTTAATAAAATGCCTGCAATACCTGGGGGGGAGTGTATGCATTGTTCAGCATTCAGTCCATCATTTGTTCCTTTTGTCGCTCTAAGTGGAAAAGGTATGCACCACTGGATTCAAGCTAGCCTGGCTGATGAGGGGTGATGCCCCGAAACCTGTCCCAGGATGCTTGCTTCCAGTCCAGGGAGGATCTGGCTTGGCAGTTCGGGCTGACTGTTCCCAAGACAAACAGGGTCAAGACTGGTTTGCATATGGCTGGGTTCAAACTGGGGCGGCGTGATGAGCAAAAGAACAATGGATTAAATCCAGATCTTTGTGACTGGGGGTGAATGTTTGCATTGTTCAACATTCCATCCATCATTTGTTCCTTTTGCTTTTGTCGCCCTAAGTGCAAAGGGTATGCCCAAACATAGGTCCAGTGCTCACTGCACCACTGGATTCAAGCTAGCCTGGCTGGTGAGGGGTGATGCCCCGAAACCATTCCCCGGATGCTTGTTTCCGGTCCAGGAAGAACCTGGCTGGACTGTTCCCATGGGTAGCAGGGTCAAGACTGATTTGCATATGGTTAGGTTTAAACTGGAATGGTATGTGGAGCAAAACACTATGGATTTAGGCCTAGATCTATTTACTGGGGTAAATGTTTGACATTCTTCTACATTCTGTCCCTCATTTGTTCTTTCTTCTTTCTTCATTTGACTTATGGCGCTTAATATTTTTGGGTTGCCATCCATTTTCATACATTTTACTGTGATTTAATAAAATGTGTGCCTTAGACCACAGTGAAAGTTGTAATTTATAATTAATCCAGAAGACGTGGTTCAAGGTAACTCTGGTTTATTTTCAGAAAAAAGAAACTCCAGCCACAGGCATGGGAAGCGAACAGCATCAACTGCCACTCCCTGGCTCAATTAACTATATACATTCCAAATGGAATTCTCTGCAGCAGCAAAGACAACCAATAGATATAGATAAAATACAATAGTAGCATTAAATTAGAGATCTGATAAGAAACATCATAAATAAAGAAGAAACATAGAATATCACTTCCACCTTGTTCACTAAGAAGGAAGCACCACTGAACTCTAACCCTTCTCCATTCCAAAAACCTACAAATCACTAGGTAAAATCCTTACCTCAACACTGGCTTTGTAGCATAGTGTCATGTTCTAAATAAGAACTATTTCCATCCGTGTGTTTTGTGTTCCTTCTGTTCTACCTCAGACTACTTTAGCTTTATAAATAGAAAACTGTCAGACCTCTTCTGCGCAAGTATGCCTGGCAGGCAAAACATCACCTCAGCCATCTGTCTGTATGTTCTGGTTTCTTGTTTTTTTGTTTCACCTTTTTGAATTGCAAATATGAGAGTTGGTATATGAGCCATTTACTTGGTAAGTCTGTATTCCTTCAACGTCTTTTAAAATAAAACAATGGCACATTAACTGTTGGTTCTTCGGTGTTGGGTTCAATGTTCATCGCAGAGTCTTCTGTAAAGTTGTCTGCTGGGTGGGTGAATCGAAGGTCATCAATATGAAAGGAGTGCTCCTTTAATGCTGTAGCGAAGTCTACCCTAGAAAGCTGGCTTGAATTCTCAGTGTTGATACCTGGCTTCAAGAGGGCAGCACCCCCGGCAACGCATGAGCAGTCCTTGGGTTTCCAACCTGATCTGCCGTTCATGGGTTCTCATTCCTCCCCCTGCTGTATTTAAACATTAGTAATGTCAGTAGGTCTGACTTATGAATCCACTGTCAAATCAAGCCTAAACCTCAATTTAGGTTGATGACTTCCCTCCTCCCATCTGTGCTGCTGCCAGAGAAAAACACCAATAAAAGATCTAGTTATCTAAGACACTTTAATAGCATTGCAATGCCATGTGTATGCCCCTCAAAGTTCAACCTCAGGCGGCTGGATGCATTAATAAAATACTCACAGCTGGGGGAGGGCAAGCACTTTTTTTGTGCAACCACACAGCTTCTTCCCAATCAAAACATGTACTCCTGGCTTCCAGCATGTGGGCGGAGCCAAAACCTCTCTCTAGTGATGCTTAAATAATTCTCTGGCGACAGCTGTGCTGTCAAGTCAGTCCATAAAAACGAGGGATCTCCTCAGGCTTAAAACCAGCATGCACAGTATTCCTGAGTAATCTCTCGAAGTCACTCATAACCAGTGTGTGCCCTCTCCCAAATGAGGATAATCCAAAGCATTGAGGTTTTCACTAGCTTGAATTGACACAATCCACTATCACTTTTCTGCCACCCAGGCTATCAACATTAGACTTTAGCACTGAATGCAGCCACCCATCTCTATCATCATGCATCCAAGATGGCCTTCGGTAGGGATCCTGCCGCAAGGGTGAAGGCATCCATCTTGCTACAAGTTAGGCAGGATCCCCACCTCAGTTCCTTCCTCTTAATTGAGTGACTTTGTTGAAAGGATGCACTATCCTCCTTCGGTGAAAGTCCAAGGCTTGACCTTATAGTACTGGTTACTTTCACATGCTGTAATCTCAGTGAATTTTCAGCTAAAATGGCCTCTGTTGTCCTGGACAAAAAATGCTTTCAATATGGCAAACTTATGTGAGAAGCCCTGGAAACGCCCTCCATGTATATAATAAAAATGTATCCCAAAGCACCCAGCAGTAGCCCCTGTGCACCTATTATCTTTCGTGCTATATAAGACACCCATAACATTAACATTGTCACAGGGATAGGAAGCCTGCGGGAAAACACCCAGGTTGAGAAGCGGCACACAGCAGAAGACTATGATCGGACACATGAACCAAGTCATATCTTCAGGTTCTAATGGCATTGACTAGTAGGGGGATTGCTATCGCTCTTTGTTGTTACTGCCATAACTTGTTCTAAATCTTTTATGTGCCTATGTACCAGAAGTAACTAATCTTAGGAGCGAAGGATATTGATGTTGATAAACCAATTCTTTACTGACAAAGGGATCTAATTTTGTAAACATTGAGAATTTGTAAAATAGAATTGGTGCATACCAATCAATCATAACAGATTTAATTCAGGCAATTGCCATAAAAGCAAACACAATGACTTAAAACTGTAAAATCATTCAATACTTAAACGCTTAAAAACCTAACATGTGAACTAATTAAAATACCCACAATTAAAACTAGCAGCATATAAGACGGTTTTAAAATGTGTAGTTACATTTCATCCAACAACTCCCATACTTCTTATCTACTGTTGCACGTGCTTTTAGAAATCATAAAGAAAGAGCGAAATGCAAATTGAACACACGAGAATCTCAGGTGCTAAGTAACAGACAACGACTGGGCAGTCTTTTTCTGTCTACCCTGAATACCCTAGTTGCAATTTTGTAGTCCTTAATAACCAGATTGCTGCACAACGTCAGTATCCATTGTCTTCTATGTACATAATACTGAGGACAAAAGCACAGGACATGATCTACAGTTTCCTTGACCTCAGGGCAAAACGGACAGCTTAGGTCAGGTTCAGCACCAGCGAGGGAGCGCCGCAACTTCGCAGTCTTTTATTGAAGCAGCAAGGTCCCAACTTGTAACTTAATGTGGAGTGTCTTACCAGCCGGAGGCTAAATTATGTCCATATACATTTCTAAAAGATAAGTGTCTTTAAATTCCAGAAAGATAGAGTTTAGAGTGCCTACTCCCCCTCCAAACCTGTGCAATCTACTGTCTACATAACTCCAATAGCACTCCTTCAGCATAGACTTAGAAATGCCTCTAGACATTTCCGGGTGAGTCCACGTTACCGCACCCAATCTCCTCAAGTGACTGCTAAATGTATCCCAACCATGGAATCCTGGTGGCCGTGGGGAGTTTCATGATTTCTTCCAAGCCCAGGTGATAAGATAATCGATCGGCTGAGTACCAGATACTCCAGAGGGAAGATTGGTGATGAGTCAGAGGGAACAATTTTCCGTCGGTTCCAAGTCATTGACATTTGCATAGCTCCCCACCGTATAAGGACCCTCCCCACGGCTTACAAGTTATACATTTGAAGTACTTGTGTCATTGAATGAAAGCTCGACCCCTCCAAGGATTTCAGAAGGCCGCCACTATAATGTTCTAGTCTGAGTTTGGACTTGTGACTCTGAGGTGACCAGCAAAAGTGCTAATTGAGAGTAAGCCACAGGTACTCAAAGGTGTAAACCCTTTCTAATTGGGTTTCATTAAGGCCCGGGTGTGATCAGATCGTCTGGCAGGGGTTTAATATCATGTATTTGGTCTTGCTTGTATTGCTCTCCAGCCCTCTCTGTGTGCGGAGGACTCCAAACTGGTCCAGAAGATTTTGGATATCCATTGGGGATCTCAAGATCAGTAGTGTGTCATCCACAAACAGGAGGGCTTGGACCTTCTTGTTGGCCAGACGTGGGGCATCACGCTTCACTGCTCTAGCATATTTACCAAATTGTTAATGTATAACAAAAACTGAGTGGGGGCTAGTCTTACCCCACCAAGTAACTGGAAAGGGATCTGTCAATTCCCTCTTCTGCAGGGCCATACCTAACTTGCACATAGTTATCCAAATGAACCCTCCTGAACACATCAATTATGCATTTCAAGACACCCATGTTGGTTAAAACTGCCCACACGCCCTCCCTGGGAACTAGATCAAAAGCCAACCATAGGTCTAAATTGGTGTATACACATTTTTATTATGGGGGGAGCCCTTTTATTTTACGCCAAACGTTAAGATATATATTTCACTTTCTCATGGTGAGGTAATTGTGAGGATTGTATCCAAATACATCTGTGTAAAACTATTTTAAATACCGATGTGCAACATTAGCATTTACTGACCTTTTGAACTGGGGTGGTCCTGATGTATTTTAGCTCTATGTCAAGTCTTTTGTAAGAGGTGCCCAGATTCTCATCTTTGGGTGGTATGCACTTGAATGCACACTTAGGGCCGGTTTATGAGTTTGGCGAATGGGTTACTCCATCACAAACATGACCAGGGCCAGACTGGCCATAGCGAGCACCGGGCATTTACCCGGTGGGCCACCAGGGTTGGGGGCCGGTTTTGGGCCCCTTGGGCCGATTTTGTTACAGGGCTGTTTTTGCAGGGTAGCTCCAATATCGGACTCTGTAACGAAATTGGCAGAAACCGGCCCTGGTAAACAGCTCGGCCGCACCCCCAAACCCCTGGAGGGCTGGCCAAGCACTTTGCCAGGTCCTGTTCTGGGTCCCAGTCAGCGCTGAACGTGACTAATATACCTTCCGGCATATTACAAGTTCTATTATATCCAGTGGAACATATTATTATTTTTTTTAATTCTTTATTAGCGACTGCTTGACATATCATAGTATTCAGATCTACGTATTCCACAGTGTACAGTATTTTCTCATTTTTCTCCCGCAACCAATAACTGCAGACTTCAAAAATAAACATCCAAATGCTATGTCATGATATATATGAGACATGCCGAATATCGTACGGTCATAAGCTGTAGACCTGGGATACATTGTACATCCATGATATGACCTCCCATCCAACTTCGTGTAATGTGTCTTAGATACATAACGGTAGTCCTGAAATTCTTAGTCTAAACATGTGTCCCCGCCCCACCCAACTCCTCCCGCCCCTTCTCGTACGTCTCCTGGACTCTTCATGTACCTAGCAACTTGTCCTGGCATTAAGACCAACCTCAACCAGGCTAACTTAAACATACTTATCCAGTGGAACATAATGAATGAATGAATGAATGAATGAATGAATGAATGAATGAATGTTGGATTTATAGAGTGCGTGGTTACCCAGAGGCGTCCCAGCGCTGTACCACTGGGGAACCCGTCCTGGCTTTCCCTGTGAGATGGTCCCTTTACTGGGCATCCCCAAGGTGCAGCCAGGCATCCCCGGCGGTGATGGGGCCGGAGTGGAGATTAAGCAAGCTATTGCCCAGAGTTGCAGCGTGGGACCCAAGGTTAGAGTTGCACCGAGGTTAAATTTATCGGGCCCGCTGACATTGGTCCTGCACCCAACTCGTAATACGACGGGTGGGATTATGATATCCATCATGTTTGTGATGGAGTAACCCGTCTGCCAAACTCGTAATCCGGCCCTTAGTGAAAAGGTTAAAAAAAGAACAGGACACTTGGCAGCTGTACATTTCTTTTAAAAATAAAACACTTTTAGCAATTCTGAAAAGTGTCGCTCATATATTTTCCTCAGAAAGTCTTTACTTAGTCTTCACATAAAATGAAATATTTCCTGTGAAAATTGGAAATATATTTAGTGTGAAAGTGTGTATAATATCCGCATTAATACCTTTAGCATTCATGTCTACGAATATAGTAACTGTAGATCTCTGTTATGAATACTTATATGGATAATTTGTTGAAAATACTTGTAGTACCAAAACATAGAACCGAGACAGCTCTCACAAGCATTTGTATCCTGCATTTATAATCCTTTCTTTGCGATAAGAATGCCTCGCTGTGTCCTTGCGGATTAAATTACAAGGCAGACCCTTTTCAGCGCACACTTCTTTGTCATCGAGCTCTGTATTTGCAGTTGCTTATTATATTTCATCAGTGGCAATACAAAGAGGAACACTCAGTACAAATACCGAATAAAACATATCCTCACCAGAACAACTTGTGACAGTTCCCGTGGTGACCCTGGCTAACTTTGGAAACAGAAATCACACAACAGCCAATATAACAAGCATTTGCAATGCAATAGGTCTCGCAATATTTAAGTTTGAGCTATTAGCATTGTAAATGGCAATTGTTTTTTGCTTTGTGCTATAGTTATTTTTTTACATAAAAAGCTACATATAAAATATGTTTTGTTAAAGTTATTTATGCAGTATCTAAATTTTGTTTGCATAAAAGAGTACAATAATATCTTAGTAAAAAAGTCAAATATTTTAATGGTAATTCACCAAATGTTCATTTATTTGTTGGTTTTGAAAATAGCTAAATTAATAGCTTTGTCATTTACAATGCCAATAGTTATAACTTTCGCAAATGTGACACCTATAGCATTTGTAATGCAACATTTGTATTTACGTGACTTAGATGTATTGATATTACAAATAACAATGGCTTTTAATTTTTTTTAATACTTAATAAAAGTGATTGTAATTTATAATGGCAATAGCTTAAACTTTTGTAAATAACTTTTGTGAAGATTATGTTCAGTGTATTTTATTGTAACGAAATCCAAGAACAGAAGTGAAATATTAACATCTTTTTGTGACATTTGTAATAAAGCTTGAAACATTGAGAGAACATATTTGTGCTGTGGTGGTGCTGAGTGATGCTGTGGTGGTGCTGAATGGGGCTGTGGTGATGCTGAGTGATGCTGTGGTGGTGCTGAGTGGTGCTATGGTGGTGCTGTGGTGGTGCTGTGGTGGTGCTGTGGTGGTGCTGAGTGATGCTGTGGTGGTGCTGAGTGGTGCTGTGGTGGTTCTGAGTGATGCTGTGGTGGTTCTGAGTGATAATGTGGTGGTGCTGAGTGACTGTACTCACTGTCACTCTGCACTCACTGTCACTCTGCACTCACTGTCACTCTGCACTCACTGTTACTCTGCACGCACTCTGCACTCACTGTCACTCTGCACGCACTCTGCACTCACTGTCACTCTGCACGCACTCTGCACTCACTGACACTCTGCACTCACTGTCACTCTGCACTCACTGTCACTCTGCACTCACTGTCACTCTGCACTCACTCTGCACTCACTGTCACTCTGCACTCACTGTCACTCTGCACTCACTGTCACTCTGCACGCACTCTGCACTCACTGTCACTCTGCACTCACTGTCACTCTGCACCCACTCTGCACTCACTGTCACTCTGCACTCACTGTCACTCTGCACTCACTGTCACTCTGCACTCACTGTCACTGCACTCACTCTGCACTCACTGTCACTCTGCACTCACTGTCACTCTGCACTCACTGTCACTCTGCACTCACCCTGCACTCACTGTCACTCTGCACTCACCCTGCACTCACTGTCACTCTGCACGCACTCTGCACTCACTGTTTCTGCACGCACTCTGCACTCACTGTCACTCTGCACTCACTGTCACTCTGCACTCACTGTCACTCTGCACTCACTGTCACTCCGCACTCACTGTCACTCTGCACTCACTCTGCACTCACTGTCACTCTGCACGCACTCTGCACTTACTGTCACTCTGCACGCACTCTGCACTCACTGTCACTCTGCACTCACTGTCACTCTGCACTCACTGTCACTCTGCACTCACTGTCACTCCGCACTCACTGTCACTCCGCACTCACTGTCACTCCGCACTCACTGTCACTCTGCACTCACTCTGCACTCACTGTCACTCTGCACTCACTGTCACTCTGCACTCACTGTCACTCTGCACGCACTCTGCACTCACTGTCACTCTGCACTCACTGTCACTCTGCACGCACTCTGCACTCACTGTCACTCTGCACTCACTGTCACTCTGCACTCACTGTCACTGCACTCACTCTGCACTCACTGTCAGTCTGCACTCACTGTCACTCTTCACTCACTGTCACTCTGCACTCACCCTGCACTCACTGTCACTCTGCACTCACCCTGCACTCACTGTCACTCTGCACGCACTCTGCACTCACTGTTTCTGCACACACTCTGCACTCACTGTCACTCTGCACTCACTGTCACTCTGCACTCACTGTCACTCTGCACTCACTGTCACTCCGCACTCACTGTCACTCCGCACTCACTGTCACTCCGCACTCACTGTCACTCTGCACTCACTCTGCACTCACTGTCACTCTGCACTCACTGTCACTCTGCACTCACTGTCACTCTGCACTCACTGTCACTCTGCACTCACTGTCACTCCGCACTCACTGTCACTCCGCACTCACTGTCACTCCGCACTCACTGTCACTCTGCACTCACTCTGCACTCACTGTCACTCTGCACGCACTCTGCACTTACTGTCACTCTGCACGCACTCTGCACTCACTGTTTCTGCACTCACTGTCACTCTGCACTCACTGTCACTCTGCACTCACTGTCACTCCGCACTCACTGTCACTCCGCACTCACTGTCACTCTGCACTCACTCTGCACTCACTGTCACTCTGCACGCACTCTGCACTTACTGTCACTCTGCACGCACTCTGCACTCACTGTTTCTGCACTCACTGTCACTCTGCACTCACTGTCACTCTGCACTCACTGTCACTCTCCACTCACTCTGCAATCACTGTCACTCTGCATTCACTCTGCACTCAGTCACTCTGCACTCACTCTGCACTCACTGTCACTCCGCACTCACTGTCACTCCGCACTCACTGTCACTCTGCACTCACTGTCACTCTGCACGCACTCTGCACTCACTGTCACTCTGCACGCACTCTGCACTCACTGTCACTCTGCACGCACTCTGCACTCACTGTCACTCTGCACGCACTATGCACTCACTGTTTCTGCACTCACTGTCACTCTGCACTCACTGTCACTCTGCACTCACTGTCACTCTCCACTCACTCTGCACTCACTGTCACTCTGCATTCACTCTGCACTCACTGTCACTCTGCACTCACTCTGCACTCACTGTCACTCTGCACTCACTGTCACTCTGCACTCACTGTCACTCTGCACTCACTGTCACTCTGCACTCACTCTGCACTCACTGTCACTCTACACTCACTGTTTCTGCACGCACTCTGCACTCACTGTCACTCTGCACTCACATTTCTATTATGATATAATGCGATTTTAAGTGATATAGTGCCGGCTCATACTATTGATTCAGTATATTATAAAGCGATGAATACAACACTTTAGAATATTTCCGTTCCCCACGTGGCATGTCAAAAGCCTGGCATTTCTTGTCCACATCGATGCCGTGGCTGTCACAGCCTTCTGGGAAGCCGAACCTTTTGTTTCCCCTAAATGGAAGAAGATTCATACATGCGATTTTGGCCTCATTACTGAAAATATTGGGGGATGCAAAAAGACTAGCAGCGCACACGGCTATATAGCATAGGTGGTTACCATTTCCGGATGTTTACATTTTAGAGAGCGGTGTTGGCAACAATTAAAATTAACAATTGAAACCAATAATTAACAAGCAGAACATGTGCCAGTTTACAAATAATACAATGTTCACAACTTCGCTTAAAAAGTGATTCTGTATACCTTCAGTTCTCATTCCCAAAAGAGCTTCTAAAACTAAAGGTAGCAAATTTACTATCAGCTGTCCAGTCACCAGTGTACACAACGACTTCATACGCTGGCCAATACACTTGGATGTCCGCTATCCCGAAGTCCCGTACCTGAAACTGCTCGATGGTCTTGAGCGGCTCTGTGCAATTGGTTAGGGTGTCTTTAAGATCGTCTCCGTTAGCTACACCCAGGTCCTGCAGCCCGGAAGCCCGGAAAACATTCTACGCGTCCGAAGGCCCCAGCACCCGTCCCGGTCAATTGGCAACCGAGACGTGATCGAATCACGTAAATCTCAAGAACAACTTAATCTAATTACATTTTTTCCCCACTTCAGTGCCTGAATAAAGTAATTGAGAACTGAAAAGTGTTGCATTACCTTTGCAGACAGTTACATGTGGAGACTGCGTTATAACACCCAGTTCAGCAGTAGAATTCTCCTGCGACCAGGAAGTCAGGCAGGCCGGGGGCGGTACTGCGGGACACCTCTGTGACGTCATTCCCGGGCCGCGCTCTGATTGGCTGCTGGCCCGGGACCTGACGTGCAACCAGGAAGAGGAGCCGGCAGCAGGAAGTGGGGTGAGCATTGCGGCCCCGGGGCTCCCGTGACCAGGAAGGAGCCCTGGATACTGTTTCCCTTAAAGTCCCGGTCCCGAGATGGGGGACCGGGTGAAGACCCGCGGGGCGAAGCGGGCGCACTGAGGAGGCGGGGCTCCCATGTGGAGAGAGAGCCCCGCCGAGCGCTACCACCGCCCGGCCACAGAGAAGCCTTCTGTCCAGCAGCGGGCCCCCGTGATGTGGGGAGAGCCTGCAGCTGCGGAGGAAGGGAAGGAGCCTGGAGACCCGGGGAGCGCCCGCCAGACACCGGTGAGTGGAGCCGGGAGGAGAGGGGCGGAGGAAGGGAAGGAGCCTGGAGACCCGGGGAGCGCCCGCCAGACACCGGTGAGTGGAGCCGGGAGGAGAGGGGCTGGTGTGTGTGGAGGGGTCTCTGTGTATGCGTGTAGGGGCGGCGACGGGGGGTGTGCCTGTGTATGCGTGTGTATGTGCGCATGCGTGAGTGCTGTGTATGCGTGTGGCTATGATGTGCGCATGCGTGAATGTGGGTGCGCGTGCAAGCAGCTGAATCCAGCCGGGGAGAATGGCGTGACAGTTTCTTGTCCGTCATTCCCCAGTGTCAGCTCGCTATAGTTCTCCACCTGGACCGCATCCTACGGATGCGTGTTCCCAGGCTCGACCTAAAAACTAAGTAATGCAATCACACGCTCTTCCCAGTTCAAACTGTAATACAATTTGTTCGGAACAATTCAGTTTGGGCAAGACCAGAATTCCTGTCATACCAAGCTTTGATTTTGACACCTATTTTTTTAATTCCTATATAGCATTCTATATGTTGGCATTCTCTCCTGAAGGTATGTCCTATGCGCAAGGAAGACTTGTTGTGCCCGCAACGCTCCTTGCAGGGGCGGCCTTAGGCATGTGCAAGCTGTGCACCTGCACAGGGCCACCAAATCCCAGGGGCCACCACGCCAATATAAATCCTTAATATAACAATCCTTTGAGGATCAATACATATTTGCGTGGTGGCCCCTGGCAGGGATTTGGTGGCCTCTGGCTCTGTTCCACTTCCAAACACCCTGACCCCCCTCTTCACTGGCCTCAGTGCTCCACGCCGCCCGGACCCCCTCTTCCGGGGCCCCCTACCTACGCTCCCTGCCCAGGGCCACCATGAGCCTAGAGCCGCCCCTGCTCCTTGCAGCCGGCATCTCCCAGCATGCCCCTTGGAAAGAGAGGCTGGCCACACGCTGAAAAGCGCCTACTGCCATGTTGGCATTCTCCCCGTCGCGCTAGGTTGCTACACGGACCTCCTGCAGCGTGCCCTGGCGCGTGCTTGGCCAAAGACTGGGCCAAGACAGGCCCGTATTAGCCCAAATACACTGATAGAATGGACTGTGCACAATTTCTTGGCTTATCATCTTTTGTCCCTTGTTATCGCTAAGGTACTGTGTGTCTGATTTACTTAACGCGGGGCCATTTCTGAGTGTAGTGGTCGTTTTTTAGTGAATATGGGCAAGAAAAAGGCAGTTCCCGGGTGCTCCACAACACCGCAACAGCCATCACCAGGGCTGGTTTTAGGGCAGTACGACTGGTGCGTCTGCCCAGGGCGCTGACCTGTGGAGGGGGCGCTGACCTCAGGGGGTACACTATGTTTAGCAATAACCTATGATTGAAGAGATATGGGGTACTTTTTCCCAGTGGTAGTTAGAGAATCCGAGGCGGAGGTCATGGGGGTGCCAAAAATGATTGGTGCACCGGGCACCACCACCGCTAAAGCTGGCACTGAGACTCACCACAATTGATAGTTTTTTTGTCAAGAGCAGTGGGCTTGGTTTCTAATGAGACTTGCTGAGTGACGTCTGTTTTTTTTAACAGCTGATGATTTAGATCTGCAGTCGTTACCCCCACTAGGGGGCACCATTATCCCACACAGCAATGATCCCTCTGCCACACTGGTGCACTCAAGCTTATCCGTCAGGGATAGCTCTGGCGATTGCTTCAGGGGCCAAGGGGGCAGGGTCGGATTGGGATGAAAATCGGCCCGGGCACACAAAAAAAAATCGGCCCCCATTTCATAGTGCCTTTTCTCAAATCACTGCTTCAGCATAATTGGATTAAAAAGAAGGGGGGGGGGGGCTTAAAAAAATGCACGCATTAGTTTACACTAGTGAAACACACCAGAAAACAAGTGAGGCCACTTCTACTGAGGCCCCCTGCCTCGCTCACTATGTGCACACATTAATGGGCCGCTCAGCGAGACAAAGGTAGTGATACCTCTGCCTGTTGCTAAACCGGGGGTGGGGGATTGGCGGTGTTTTGGCGAGGGAGGGTGGTAATGATCGCCCATTTGCTGCACTAAGGCCACTCAGCCACCCACGGGGCCGCTGGCTGTATTGCGAAAATAGAGACATCGCCCAAATCGGCCCCAGGCTGCTCAAAAAAGCAGCCTACAGCAGGAACTCAGACACCGGCCCCTCGGGCATTGCCCGAATGCCCGCGTTACCAATCAGAGGCCGCAAGGGGGTTACTAGGGATGGTAAGCAGGCTGAGGATGAGGGGCTGCGTTAAGCCCACACTCCCTGGATCGAACATCAACCACAGTCCCAAGCTCAGATTTAAACACATGCCTCTTAAAACAAAAAGCAGGAAAAGTGCCGTAAAACCCAGGCTGCCAGGTCGTACTGCAAAACCTGTTGCATCCAGGTCATCCGAACTTGCGAAAGGACCAGTCCCAAGTGTCGATCCATGGGACATTATGAGTGCTGTTTTTCAACGAATTGCTGGATGTGAAACGACACCTGTTTTTTGACTGTCTGGACACAATTGAGGCAAAATTGGGAACATTTTGGGAGGGGTTCTCTCAGAAACTACAGCCTACTTTGGCTATAGAAACCATTAATTTGTCTGGTCCTGAAATATCATCTGTGCATCACTTAGTTTGCAACAGAGATGTCAGTAGTACAGATGCCAACATCAAACCTCGGGCCAATGACATGGATCTTGCCCCACCTTCACTGTCACAGAGGAGTGTTGTAGAGATTGTGTTACTCCACCCCACAGATCAGGCTGATAGTCCCAGCACAAGGTGAGGATCCCTCCCTGTGATTTATCTACCTCCTGCCTCATGTCCATAGGTTGTGGTGCTAGCCAATGTCACTAGTCTGCCTCCTGACCAGCTTGAACCCACAAGGGCTCCTATGAATAAAACAATGCATTGGTTGAATTCCAACGTGCATGTATAGTGCTACTTCTGCAATGAGATTCTCCTGGCATGGCCAGTGGGTGGGACAGGATATTTGGGAAAGCAGTCCAATGGCAATTTAAAAATCATTAACCCCTTCCGTGCGGGGCTGTTTCCCCCGCAAGGCGGGGGGGCCGCGCGTACAGCGCTCCGGTGCTCATGACGAGGTCAGCTCGTCATGAGCTACGGCGCTCCGGTGCTCATGACGAGCTGAGCTCGTCATGGCCACACCCGTTCCAATGGAACGTTCAGCACAGCAGGGGAATCAGCCCAGCAAGCGAGCGTTCCTCGGAACGGGCGAGGTCATGATGAGCTCAGCTCGTCATGGGCACCGGAGCGCCGTAGCTCATGACGAGCTGACCTCGTCATGAGCTCCCAAGGGGTTAATGTATGTAGCCCCCTTGCTGTGGGTAAAGTCCTGGCACAAGCTAGAGCCTGCTTGGTTAAACGCAACCCAATCAGGATTCTGCCCTTGGGGTCCTTTTATAGGCACTTGGCCCCGGCTTTATCTAGATCTCGTGGGCCTCAGACCATTCTCCAGTCTAATAGGGGTTTGCACCAATTGAGGCCATTGCCCCTCCAAAATAGTTTTGCGCCCTGACAGAGTAGGAAGATAATGATTGACATCTTGCGCAGGAGAGTGGCAATGGGGCTGTAGCAAGAGTTCCCAGAGACTCTGGGGTGATTAGTCCCACTACCACCATCACAATATCACAATCACAGTGTAGGACACATTTAGAACATGCCCCGGGAACTTCCTCAAATCCATTATTATCTTATACAATCCCAAGGGTGAGTGCGCAAGCAGAATTGGTGGATGAGACTAGCCCCACTGTTAGCTTTCTTAGTTGGAATGTCACAGTCTTAGCCATGAAAATACATAATGAGGGTTGGCAATCTTTCATTATAAAATATGACATCATATTTATGCAGGAGACTTGGGATGTTAAAGAGGCTACTTTTGATGGATATATGTGCTTCTGCCTCCCAGCCTTACCCCCTCCAGCGTGTCGTGCTACGGGTGGTTTGGCGGCCTGGTTTAAGGTTGATATTGGGTGTTCAATCTCTCCTACTGCATCTGATATGAATGTGGTACAGGTTTTTAGGCTCTGTCTGGGGAATACATTTAGAGTGCACATGTTGAATTTTTATAATGATGATGATTTTTCTAATATGGAGAATCAATACTTTCAGGGTTTGTCCTCTTTGACTGGCGCACTAGGAGAAGTAGATATAGAGGCCGGTAGACCTTTTAATCTCCTGCTGGCAGGTGTCATTAATGCCAAACTGGGATTTTTACTTTCCTTGTCACAATCTATTTTTGACCCATCATCAACGGATGTCAATTTGAATGACATGGATGCCAGGGGGAGTTTATTATTCTCACTGCTGGCGGTCCATGATCTAGAAAATTTGGTTAACAATTTCTCTCCCACAGTAATCCTGCCTTATGCAGGGAAGGGCATGAGGTCCATAATAGATTACATTTTTAGTTTGCGGAGTCTGTCTCCTTTGATCATGGGGAGTGAGGTCCTTGTGTTGGCTTATAGTGATCACAATCCATTAGTCACGCAGATAATGGTTGCCGCTAAGCAACAACGGGTAGCCATAGTGTGTAACCAGTTGTTAACTACTAAGGATGTGGGGCGCAGGGTGGTCTGGAGCTCAGCTGACATGAAAGTGGTTATGAATCAGGTTGCCAGCCTTAGTAAGGATCTTGTGTTACTGAATCACAAGGACCAGCAACTGTAATAGATAGTTTAGTCAAACTTTTAACATGTATTAAAGGTATTTTGACCAGACCAGTGGGTTTTCCCCAAAATAAATCTTGGTTTGACAAAGATTTTAGGGTAGCTAATAACGGACTGGGTAGTGCTTTAAAGTAGAGATCCAAGCACAATTTCAGCCTGTAGAAAGGTTTACGCTCTGGCACTAAAAAAATAGAAGGCAGCCATTAAGGATGAGAAATGGGAGGCAATTGTTGTTGCTTGCCAGCAAAAAGATCCCCAGGCTTTTTGGAAGGCTTTGTGAGCTGGCTTGTCCCCATTTGTCCCCATTTATGGACCTGTCAACCGCGACAACAGGACCAAATTGTGGGCTACCCTGGTATCCCTGGGCCTCGAGGAGGATCCGGTCTCTTTTCTAAGACTCTTTTACTAGGATCTTTTGGCCTCGGATTGGTATGGAAACGCCGTTGAGTGTACATCACCATTTAAAGTTTAACAAGGAATATGCCGAGAAGGTGTTCTTGCCCTCTATATGCCTGCTCTACATCAATGATCTGGAAAGACTATTGGCTACAGCTGGAGAGAGCAGACGGAACCCGGGTTGGGGAAAAGACCGTGACTGCGTTATTATATGCGGATGATGCTTCACTTCTTGCTAGGACGGCCAGCAGCCTCAAGATTCTAATTTCAAGCTTTGTGACCTTTATGAAGGGGCTAGAGATAGAAACAATTTTACGAAGACTTTTACAATGATGTGTGGGCCTAGAAATACTCAAACTTGCACCTTAAGTATTTAGGGCAGTAAACTGGTTAGGTGAGCTCATTTCCTTACTTGGGCCGGATATTGATGATGGCTGCATGCGTTCCCCCTCTCTTCGAAGCAGGATAGTTTGTTTTTTTCGTGCAGTTGATGCAACCTTTTCCCTTGTCACATGTATTGGCAGGAAAGAGGTTGCCCCAATTTTGTAACTTTACAAAAGGAAGTGCATACTAACTGTGACATTGGCATGGGGATTTGGAGCTACAGAGAGGTCGGGCGATCCAGGTTGAGGAGAATATGTTTTGCTTTCGCCTGCTGAGGGTTCCCATATCGACTCCACATTGTTGCTTGCACTAAGAATTAGGGTTGGACTACAAACAAGACCTTATTAATCTAGCCCCCCTGACTCTCTGACGTTCAATATGGTCGAATAGTGAATCGGGCACTTATAGGAGATTGCCTTACCTGCGAACATGGAATGAAACTAAAGTGGTTTAAGTACATTAGGGATACTTTTTTGTCTCTGGGTTGTGAACATATGTTTGAGAATCCAGATGAAATGGCAAAAAAAGACAAAATCTGGATTTAGGATTGTTTTCTGAAGCACAGGTTAGTCATTAGGGAGGCGGTTGATGTGGTCTAACTAGCTGTGAAAGATTACTGTGTAATCCAGATGATAGAAGGGACAGTGCCTTATTTACTTTTTGTACAGAATTACTATGAACAAACAATACTGACTAGATTAGGACTGGGTACGATTAGTTGGATGCTATGTTTTCCGCTAGGGCAATACTCCTCTTCTTATATACGTATTTGCTCTTGCGATCAGAAATTGTCTCAGTCCTTATTGCACTTCGTCTTTTTCTATAGTTATTACATATCTTACACTAGGAAAATGTGTTTGCACCTGTTACGTAGGCATAGGTTCTTTAAATGCAAAGCTGCCCTGCTCTATCTCCAGCAACTAAATGATTATGACACTTGTTACTGGGTTGGCTGCTTCTTGAAATGCATTTTAGCACAAAGAAAGAGTGTGATGTTTTAATCTACCTCAGTCCAGTCTACCTCACTCCACTCTAACCCAATCCACCACACTCCACTCTTCCCCAATCAATCCCACTCCACTCCGATCTAACCCCAATATATCCCATTCCAATCTACCCCAATATACTCTACTCCTATCAACTCTACTCCAATCTACCCCACAGTAATCTACCCCAATCTACTCCACTCAAGTCTACCCCACTCTACCCAAATGCCATCTACCCCACTCCAATCTACCATGCTAATCTACCCAACTCACCCACTCCAACCTGCCTCACTCCTATCTACCCCCAATTCACCCCACTCTATCCCACCCCACACCACTCTACCCCATTTACTCTTTCCCAATCTACTCTACCCCACGCCACCCCACAACATGCCACTAACTTTTAGCCAAGCTGAACAGCAGCCACACTGGTGTACAACACGGCTAAAACACCTTGTCAAAGCCAATAGCTCTCGCAATTGGGACCCTTATTGGCTTTGCCAATGCTTGTTTTATTGTTGCTACCAATTGAGGAGCAGCTAACAGAATATATACATAGAAAGAAAACAATAAACTAATGTTGCATTTGCATTTGCTACCACTTGAGGAGCAGCTAACAGAATATATACATAGAAAGAAAACAATAAACTAATGTTGCATTTGCATAAATACACAAAGACAGATCTCAATCCTCTAAAAGACATTAGGGTATGCTGGAGCATCAAAAATATACACAGAATTTCACCCACTGATAGACCACTAATGGATGCAAGGCTGGCATTGAAGGCAGTTGTTGGCCACATTAAGAATCAAGGACTTGTTGAAGGAAGTACATTTTGAGAATTTCCCTAAATACTTTCCCTAAGTGCTTAGGGATACAAGTCCTGGGATGTTAAAGTTCAAGGTTTCAGGTTTTGGGCTTGAAGGAGCCTTAATCCTTATTGAAAGTGCCAGCCGCTTCTTGCTGAGACTCTTTTGATAGAGGTGTATCTTTGCATTCAGTTCTACATATACCTATGGAAGAGTTTGCGGATATGAGTGGTGCTTTGCTGCCAGTAAGGTCTGTGCCTCAGAAGGAGGAGTTTGACCCCCAAAGCATACGTGTGGAGATCTTCAGGCCAGAGGGCATATTCTGTTTTTCTAAAGTCTATCAGCATTTGCAATTTTTCATTTTTTTTCTGCAGGACTATATTCATGGTGTTGCTTGAAAATGAAATACCTTTGAAAAACAAGAGACAAGAGGTGTTTGGCAGAACAGGAACAGTTTTTTTAAATAAACATTATGGCCAAGAGATCAGTTACAGGCATAGGGTTTGAGTACGGTTTCAATTTCCAATCGATCTAAGACGTTCTTCTATATCGTTCATTGTATGCCAGAAAAACGGCTCCGGCGATCCTTGTATGGTAAGGAATGTAAGTTGCTGCCTTTGAAGTCGTAAATTAGTTGTTAGAGGGATAATCCAAGTGGGCCTCAACCTTGAGTGGACACAGTGTGGCCAGTGGATAACGTGTCCAGATGTCCGCCAAGGGGAGCGTATGATCACTGCGTGTGCTGTGTTCTGATTAGCTATTTGTGCCTAACGTATGGGGCATCTGACTTTATGGTGTTTTAGGAGTGCACATACTCTCGACGGCCATGAATGCTTTTTGAGGCCAATCTCCCTTGACCATTGTAGTGTCGCTGCTCCTATCTGTGGGATTGATCTCCTCCACCCGTGGCCTGTCATTCAGTAACCTTGGGCCTAGGCCTCAGAGCTTGCTTGACTACAGTTTTGTGAGGTGGGGTTGATGTGGAGTTCACAACGGGCGAATTTGTTAAGAAGGACGCAATTTTGTTCACATAAATGAATGTATCGTTTATTATAGCAGCATCGCCTTTCTCCACATTAACAATGGCATTGCAGAAGACCAGCCGTACGGGGTCTACAGACCTGATTGCATTTGCTTTGTGTACAGAGAGTAAAAAGGGAAATGGTTTTCCTTAATTAAATTAACAGCAACTAACCCCCCCCCCCCCCCTCCTTGTATCTAGGTGGCTGGAACGACGAGCTCAAGTTAAAAAATGCCACACAGTTGTAGACCTTTGTGACAGGCCCATTACTGAACCTACAAAAAATCTAGGTAAAAGGGACTTAAACGACAAAAAGTCCCTTCTGACCACATCATGTCCCTTGCTGCACGGACCCTTGCTCTTAAGCATTTTGCTCAGCTAATGCCTCATGCCAAGGCAGAGCAATTTTCTACTCCACACTTTCCTGTATCCAGTGATTTATGTCGGGAAAGCATTCTGCTGTGTTTTTTCTCCGTTCCTGATGGTCTCCTCTGGAAGGATAATCTTGATGTTGTCTGCGGTCACTGGAAATATCAAATTTTGGATGAGTATGGTTACAATGTGGTTGCAATCTGTTGTATTTAGCATGGTTAATAGTATGTGGATAATTGTGCGCCCCCAGTTAAGATACGCCACAGAAAGTCAAATATCTGTTCATAACTGTGGAATGATGAGCACATGAACAATTTTTGCAGAGCTAACATACCAATAAACTTCATAAAAATAACGCCTCGCTCACATATTGATCTTGTTTACTGAAATGCAGCCATTTATTTCACATCAATTTCACATGCACAGAATAACCATTAAAGGTGGGTAACGGCATCAGAACAACACTTTCTGGTGCCAGTCTACGAATACCTGAACTACTCGCAATATTTTCACATGTATGGCCACATGCATCAACCTATTTAGGAAGTGCAAACGGTGCGAATCGGTAAATTCGGACGTTTGCGATTCCTAAATAAGTTTTTGGGATGCATCATGCATTTTTGGAAAATTCGCTATTTTTAGCGATTTCCAAAAATGCGATTGCTTTTAAGGAATCGCAAATTTGCGATTCCTTAAAAGCAATGCATGATTGTTTTTGAAATTGCGAATTCGCAATTAAGGGGTGCAAATTACCACGAGGGTGAACCTCGTGGTAATTTGCGAAAAAGTATTAAAATGCTCAAATTTGCATTTTAAACACTGTCATGTTACAGACACACATGTGAAACATGCACTTTAAAATACATTTCAGGGGTGCAGGGGGGGTCCTTTGGACCCCCCCTGCACCCATGGAATACATTAACATTTTGCGAATCGCTAATTGAAATTCGCATAATGTCAATGCCTTCCCATTGATTCCTATGGGCCTTTTGGCCCATAGGAATCAATGGGAATTGCGAAATCGCAAATTAGAATTCGCATAATATTTGCGATTCGGTAAAAATTGCGATTTTTACTGAATCGCTAATATTGTGCGATTAAAATCATGCATCCCATTTTGCGATTCCTTATTTGCGATTCCCTAAAAATCGCAAATAAGGAATCGCAAAACCTTACGTTGATGCATGTGGCCGGTAGTTACGTCGCCATGTTTGCGCGTGCAGTTACGTCGCCATGTTTGCACGTGCAGTTATGTTGCCATGTGTGTGCGTGTCATCCTGATACTGGACTAAAGAGAACAATACGTTTCTGATTAATCAGGGATGTGTTAAGCACCAGCATGCCAGCAAGGCAGACTTATGGGAAAGTCTTCCCAAGCCAGTCATCTTTTGCAGTGGGCTTGTGAAAGCGGTATGTGCAACGGTTGTGTGATGGAACCACTCTTGCTTTACCACGCATGCCGGTTCCAGGCAGTTTCAACAACGCAAGTCTTAACCATGAATATGCCTTTACCACGCATGCTTTTACAACGAATTATGCCTTGTTAAGGCATGTATGGTAAAGACATTTCCGTAGTTAAGACTTGACAGGAAAGTCTTAACCCCAATCCCTGCCCCCGCACTGAGTCCTTAAACTACCCCCTCCCTCCTGAAAACCAGCCTTCTCCCCCCAGCCCTAGAAACTTCCCTGCCTACAGTCCTAAAAACTACCCCGCCCTCCCCTAAGCCCTAAACACAACCCTGACCTCACCCGAGCCCTAAAAACTACCCTCCTCTCCTAATCCCTAAAAAGTACATCAATCCCACCCTGAGCCCTACAAACTAACCTGCCCCCCTAAGCCCCAAAAAGTATCACAATCTCTGCCCCCGTTCTAATCCCTAAAACGGCCCCACAAGCCCCCGCCCTGACACCTAAAACTACCCCATCCCTCCTAAAAAACAACCCCTTCCCCAAAACTACCCCCAACCATGAAAACGACCCACACCATGAAAACTACCCTGACCCCTGAGTCCTGAAAACGACCCGAACCCCCAGCCCTGAATATTACCCAGCCCCCCAGCCCTGACCCTGAACCCCCCCAGCCCTGAAAAACTACACTGAACCCCCTCAGCCCTGAAAACTACCACAAAACCCCCAGCCATGAAAACTACCCCGAACCCTCCAGCCCTGAAAACTAGCCTTACCCACTCCACCCCCACAACCATACATACTATCCGGCCCCACCCTAGCCCCATTTACCTCACTGTGTCGCGTCCTCTCCCGATCCTTCCTGCTGCTTGGCTGCTTCCGCCAGCTAGCAGCTAAACCGTGCACTGCCTTAACCACGCAAATGCATGGTTAAGGCAAGCATGGTAGTGCGTGGATAGTCAGAACACACGTGGCTGAGGCCGCGGGTTCCGACTGTTTCCCATGTGCACCACTTGCAGGAGGCTAGAGGATATTGCCAATAACTACGTTCTTGATCGGGACTGGTCTAAAAGTGCTCGGCCAACCTTCAGTGCTTGGTGCAATGGAAACTCAGACTCATTAGTCTCTGTTGGGGAAATGCTCCCACTCTTTTTTATATATCCCTACGGCTGCGCTCAGTTGTAGGGGTACGTACATGCACGAGGGCCCTTCATGTAGGGGTCAAGTGGCTCACTACAACTCAGAGTAGTGTTACTTCTCAATAAATAGATGTTCAACAATGGGCCAATGCGCTCCGCAACTTAGTCTAGATAATCCAATCAAGCAGCCCTGGATGTGTTCCAGGTTACAGAGAAATGGAGCAGGCAGTGCACAGTAAGATAGAGTGGAGTCATCTCCACTACTGCAAGCAAAATGGCATGTGGCTTCTTTGAGCTTCCACTTCCCCAGAACAGTCCCATGTTTGAGGCCTTCAGGTGATATCTAGCTCCCAATTGTGGTGGCACCTGGTTTTGCTCTAATGTAGCACCAGCCCTTTGTAGGAGATAACAGGAAGCCCTTCAGGGAAGAGTGAAACAGCACAGTCTGACACACGTTGGCTGCAGAGACCACAGTAGGGGAGCCGGTCACCGTGGTGCACGACCAATCCTGGGAGCCCAGTCTGCACATTCTGAGCCATACCACATGTTTCTCTGATGCAGAATACAAACTGGAAAATGGCGTGTGTTCTATCAGTCACTCTCTCCCACATGCCTCTCTCAGTGATCGGCCGCCGCATCCACTCTTGGTGTCTCAAGCACAAATTGTACACAAAGACCTGGCTTGTTGTTCAGTGTTACAAAGCTTGTTACCTAAGAGCATACAATCAGCAGCCGCCCCCAATGGAAGGGTGAGATCTTACTACTCAAACACAACTATTCATAGTCATCAGAGCAGAGCCACGTCTTAGAGGTGCCATGCAAGCCATTGTACAAGGACTTAAAGCCTCAAAACATCACATCAGTCAAACAAAAATATAAAGCATTTTTTGAAAAATGGCTCACCATCTTGATATATAACATTTCTAGGCCATATAGTAGACTCTTTGGAGTTGATCATAAGTCAAAAAATATTGTTGGTTATTGAAAAGTGTGAGAGAGATAAATCCATATTACTGGACTAGAAAGAGGCAGGAGTAAAAAATGTTGACCGGGTGAAAATTTGTTCACGTCGGTCTAATCTTGCAGGATTTTTGTCATTTCTCTCCACTAAAGTTACACTAAATTTTTGCGAATATGCCACAATGAAAACTTGCGCTTTCGTTCAAGTAATTGCTAGAGCATGGGAAGAAAGCAACCAAACTGAACTCGAGCGACTATTGGTCGCATCGCTCATGATTTCTGCTATTTAAGTTTTTTAGCACTGAGAGTATCCTCATGACAAAAACGGGCGTGAGGATATGCATAGTGCACAAAAAAAAGTGCAAAAGTGCCAGACTAGCATTTCATGTATAACACGAAATTGTGACCAATTTGTTAGGCATTTCACATAATTTCCGAAAAAGTAAGTATGTTAATTTATTGCAGGATTAAGGGAAACCTTGTTTCCTACTTTGAAATCACTGAAGGAAAAACGTCCCCAAATCCACCTCCAGCCAACATTCAAGAATCTATAACCAGTTACCTGACTCAACCAAACTGGAAAGGAAAACGCTGAAGGATGCTACCTTTTTCAACGCTGACAGACGCGCAATGGCGATGGAACTTATCAAGGCTCCAGATAGCGCGTATAAACTCTAACAATCAACATATGGATGGATTCTAGATTTACGAAACATACTGACAACACCTTGATGTGTGAAAGCGACAGGCTTGAAGGAACAATGCCAAAAGGTTCTTTGCTAATAATCGACTCTTATAACACATGCTGCTCACCATAAAGTACTTGCCTTGAAAAAGCCCGTGGAGGGCGAAACGCGCGTCGGCTGTGACGGTTGTGACAAGAAAAGAATCAATAAAACAACATTGAATATCAATGAACATTGTGCATTTAAATCTGTGGATGGAAAGAACATTTAAAAGATTGGACCGACGTAGCTGGATGCCTACTGGATAAGAGTGACTAAAAGGGATGTGCACTGGTGTTTGTTTTTAAATGGTTATCATTCTGGTTAAATCTAAAAAAACTCATCTCTTCAGAATCTACCTAAAGAAATAATACGTTTCTTCCTCATCATACCTATAACCTATGTTGCAAATTTTGTTTGCCTGTATTTATGTTTGATAAGTGAAACTAACTGTTCACGTGCAAATCATTTTATTATTATTATTATTATTAGTAGGGGTATGAGTATTTGCAGTAGTAATAATAGTGGTAGTAGTAGTAGCATTATCAATAATATCAATACTCATTATCATCATAATATTAATAATGCATGAAATCTCCAGGAAGAAAAACACAAGCTGTTAAATAGCCCACACACTACGTGGGGAAAAAACTAGACTACAGCAACTTGCTTTTATTGGACTCCAAAAACACCACCCACCTGATTGGTCACTCAAGTCAAGGGAGGGTTCTGCCCTGGCTCTCTGTTCAAGCACAAATCACCTTTAAATTGCATCCAATATATAAATGATTTCCATCGCCAAGGTCAACCTAGGATCCAACACGCAGATTTTCCTTCAAACGCCTTGCTTTTTCACGGGAACATCTGTCCAACTTCTTCCCTAAAGAGTAGAGCATGCTTATGGCTAGTACCTCATTTGTCCCTTTAAATATCCAAAATTATAATTTCCCAGAAAGCTTGATGTCACAGTGAGGTTGCACAAACTTAAATGGGCAATCAAAAGGGAAATTGGCTTAGGCTACTTAGGCTAGAGTCTTTTATCTGCTATCATTATCTATGTAAGTAACATACGGTGCAATATAAAACAGTTTTTTTTCTCGTAAAACCGTACAATATCCTATCAGGTGCCTAGTCAAAAAATGAGTATACTCTTTTTTCCAAATCTCTAAAACCTATGGAAAAGACATTGTTAATTTCTGCAGGTGGCACCCCCCCCCCCCCGCCCTATCAACTTAAGTCATGCAGATCAAGGGTTAACCATAGGACATAACCTACATCTAGGCCCAGTTTTTAACCACCACAAACTGCTAATTTCCACTGTACTACCTGCACAGAGTTGGCCAACCTCAAGGCGCACATCCTTTGGCCATGCCCAGATGTGCTGTAGTGGCCCACTTTTTTTTGCCTGGGGCACTTTGGTATTATGAAAGGGGCCACAGATGTTTGTGCAACTCTTTCTGTAATATATATTGTACCATGCACATATATTCTATAATTGAACCATTCTAAACATGAAAACACCGCTTTATAACAATTATACTTATGACATCCCAGAAACTACTCAAAACATTTTCATCAAACCAAGCAAAATAAATCGTCTAGGTAAAGTTGTAGTTTGGTGTAATTCTGTTAACTGCTTTATTTCTCTAAAGGAGAGCAAAGTTCTATATAGGAGATAACTTTTGAGTATGTTATATTTGACTTATCTGACATGTGCTTTTATGGAAATTAATTTAATAGGAGATAACATGTTAAATGTTCTGTTTTTTACTGTCCTCCCTTTTATTTTCCTCTCCCAGGATGGATCTGCATGAAACTTGAAATGCCATACCTAATGTAATTTTGTAAAACGTTTCATGTAGCTATGTAGATTCAGATAGTCCCATAGTTATCAGGAAAATTAAAAAATGTATATTCTGATCTACCATAACTACCGAGTTCCTATCACAGACTTTCTGTTGAAAGATATTTGTAGGTCAAAACTTGGCAGCGCATGTGCTGCTCTGCAAGGCATGTTCTGTTGAGGTAGGCTTGAAGCTCCGCACACTCTCCACCCACATTTTTCATTGGCTTGTGTCATTGTCGACTGTAAACTGTGGCTGTTCATTGGTCAAAAGCCTTAGTAGTCCCTCCATAGTACCGCCTTGTCTCATTTTGTAACCTCGAATGGCGACACTCCCGTTACGTGTATTGTTGCTCAGTAGGCTTTAATTGCAGCCTCGGAGCACTATTTTCTCAAATAGCTTGCAAACTCACAAGCACCCATTTTAGGTGCTACATTCAATTGCCCTATTATGGCTGACTCATGCATCACTTCCAACCCAAAAGTTCAGGCACTGTGAAAAAAACACAAATAAAGCCAAACACTAAAATAAGTGTCTGGCTTTACTCAGAAGACTGGCCCTGAGGACATATCCTGGTAACAGTGACCTCTGCAGGTTGGGCCCAGGGCCTGGCCACAGTTCCACCCCTACACCCAGCAACCTCTGCACACTGCCACAGCATGGGTTGAACAGCCGCGGGTGGTGGGGCGAAGGACCTGCCCTTGTGCCCAATCTCTGATGCGCACTGCTAAATGTACAAAACCACTGAAATTCAACAGTTATGTTTAGGAATACACAGAAATGCACATGTTCGACTGCCATGAACATACGCATATTGGGCAATGGCACTAATAAAATAAAAACAGTTAACGCAGGAGAAACAAGGCAGTTAACTATGAGTTATGTTGATTGCTGTGTGCATTCCTAAATGTAACAGGAGAATTGTAGTGGTTTTGCACGTTTAAACGTATTTTTCAGTGAAAATAATAAATATGTGTATATATATACATAAATAAATACACATATATATATATATATATATATATATATGACAAAGCAAACTCACAACTGCTTTGGGTGCAGTTCAGGCGAGCGCAGACCTCCAACAATCTCCCAAGTCAAATCACCATAGACGAGCCAGAAACCAACGATGTCTTAGTTGAAGCAGTGCATTTTTAATAGGCAGTGAATAGTGCAGAGCAAGTGCCCTCCATGACGCGTTTCGCCCCGCGGACGGGGCTTGGTCACATGACGCGACAGGAGTAGGCGGTGAATTATATTACAAATAAAAGCCCAAACACCTAAAGAAACAGGTTGTAAGGGTAAAATAACGACAATAACAGGCAATTAAATTAATGTGATGTAAAGTCCATGAGCAAAATTCCCAAATAATAAGAATAATGCAGAACAATTAAAGCATAGTGCTAATAAATATGATGAAAAGTCCATACACAAAATTCCCTAATATTTAAGAATAATGCATAACAATTAGAGCATAGTGCTCATACATGGTGAAGCATGATAAAAACATATTTACTAAAGAAGAGATGGCAAGAATTCATATTAGTAGTGGAACCTTCACGTTTAAATGCAAGTGCAATTTATAAAATATTTCTTAGAAAACATGTAAATAAGTACTATCCCTCACCATGAACAAAAGGACATCACCTATTGCCAGTATGTACACAACAAATAGTTTGGACCAAAAAAAGATATAAGATGTTATATACATGAAATATCAATAGCGGCAGAGACATTAGCTTATGGAAGTTGCCAAAACACTTCAGATATCATAGGTATGTTAAGCCCAGCTGTTATCTCATCTTTTGAATATCTGAAAATGCCCATGCAGCTACCACTCTACATTATTGATAGCAACTATACAATTTGTATACACATAGGTAAAGCTACTGTAATCAAAGATAATGGTGGAGTTCATCAAAAGCGTTCAGTCCATTGGGGGATCTGGTATCGAGCAGGATAATAAAATAGGCCTCTCTTTGACGGAGAAGTCTTTCCCGATCACCACCCCTAACAGGATTGGCCACTGAACATAACAAGGTGTAAGTGAGGTCTTTTAGTTTCTTGTCATGGACAGATTTAAAATGGCGAGCAACCGGGTAATTCATGTCCGAATTTACTATTGCCCGGATATGTTGCAAGATACGTTGGTGTGCTTGCAACTTGGTACTCCCTATATAAGACAATGAACATGTGCAGGTCAATTTATATACAACAAAGTCACTGCGGCATGTGAGATGTTCTCTGATTGGTATGGGCCGATCACTAAATGCAGATGTATATTCTGTGCTATTGACTGCAAAAGTGCAGGCGCGGCACGAGGTGCATCTAAAAAAACCAGGTTTATGAAACCAAGCAGGTTTTAATTGGTTTTCTGGTTGGGTCCGGTCAAGAGAGTCTTTCATAGAGGGAGCCCTCCTAAAGGTAATTGCAGGAGATTTGGGCAAAAAAGGAGCAAGAATAACATCGGTTAAAACAATTGGCCATTCAGATCTAATAATCTGGCAAAGTTTCGAACTTTGAACACAAAAAGTAGTGATGAATCTTGCTGTTGTTGACTTAGTAACGTCAGAATCAATAGTTGTCCTAGGGGTCAATAATGTTTCACGCGAACGTGTTAACACTGTGTTTAGGGCTTTATCTAATACTGCTCTTTTATAGCCCCTACAAAGGAATCTATTTATAGATTCGACTAGACATTGTTCGGTAACAGCAGGATCACTACAGATGCGTTTGATTCTGATGAATTCACCAAGGGGTATACTATTGATCGTATGTCGGGGGTGAGCACTGCGGGCGTGCAAGATGGAATTGCCCGCAGTGCTCTTCCTGAACAGTTTGGATTGGATTTTGTTGTTCTCAATATACACCAATACATCCAAAAATTCAGCTGATGTATCGGTGATTGTAGCAGTGAATCTGAGATTTCTGTCATTCACATTGATTTCTTTAACAAAATCAGCTGCCAAGGCTTGGGACCCTTTCCAGACGATAAAAATGTCGTCTATATACCTCCAGTAGGCGGATAAATGGGGAAGCCAGTGCGCGTGGGTGACGCCAAGCACATGCTCCTCCCACCAGCCAACATGCAAGCATGAATAGCTGGGGGAGAAGCACGAACCCATTGCCACCCCACGTTCCTGATGGTAAACATCCTTGCCAAACTGGAAATAGTTGTTAAAGAGGCAGGTACGAATCATATCCAAAAGCATTTGGTTGTGATCTCTCATAGTCGCCTCACGGGAATCCAAAAAATATTTAGCAGCTTCCAAACCCTGGTGATGATTAATACTAGTATAAAGTGCTTCTATGTCCATCACCAGGAAACATAACTCAGGACCCCAGGTGATACAATCAATCTTCCCCAAAAAATCAGAAGTGTCTTTCAAAAAGGAAGGGAGAGAAATCATGTGAGGCTGTAAAAAAAAGTCAACATATTTTGAAATATTTTCGTTCATGCTCCCTTGTGCTGAAATAATAGGGCGACCTGGGACAGGGGTAGTGCATTTGTGGATTTTTGGCAACAAATAAAATAGAGGTGTGATAGGATGCAAAACATTCAAGAATTTGGATTCTTCTTTAGTGAGTAAGCCATTTCTGGACCAGGTATTAATATCCTTTCTAGTTTTCGCATGGCTGTTTTGCATAACAAACTTTGTTGATTTGGAATAACAGAGGGGATCATTGAGTTGACGGGTTGCCTCTGTGACATAGTCATCCTTTGCCCAGAGAACTGTGTTCCCCCCTTTATCCGCACTTTTTACAACTATCTGGTTGTTGCCTTGAATCTTTTTCACAAGTTTAGTGTATTCAGAGTTGTTGTAATCACACTGTTTTTTCTTTCCCAGTATTGTCCTATTCAACTTTTTCAGTTCAGTGATGACCCTATCGCTGAAGACATCAACAGCGTCTTTTGGCATTAATGGCATAAACGTGGACTTTCCCCGGAATTCTGTAGATGGTGCGCGGTTTGTTGTGATACACTGACTGACTGTAAGTTCATTATGTGAGCTGTCTTCATTAGCCAAAGAGATAAGGGTTTGTAACCCCTGTAAATTCCTGACTGAAAGAGCCTCATTTGTTGATGGAATAGTTTGTTGTTTGTCTTCATGAGGCTTGCCTGGATGTAAAAGGAAATATTTTTGTAGTTTGATTTTCCTTATAAATTTGAATACATCAATTCTTGCCTGCACATAGGAGAAATTGTTTGGTGGGCAGTAAGACAGACCTAAAGACAGGAGTTGCTCTTCCGCTTTGGACAGTACAAAGTCAGTTAGATTAATCACAGTATTGTCTTGTGTTTCAATTATTTGTTCCAATTCCTGCGCGTTCTGCCCCTCCCTTCACCTCTTTTTGGCGGCTCGTTTCCTGCGCCGGCGTTTTTGGCTGCTGGTTTGCCTGCTTGGGGAGGGTTGGACCGTGAGCGCAGGGAATACCTCCGGTCCTCGCTCACAAAATTTAGTTCATCTACTACTGTAAAAGAAGTTGGAACAGTCGACCCCATGTCAGCCGATAATGTGCTGTCTTCAGAGCCAGTGAAGGAGGCCACTGACAAGTTGTCCTCATTAACACCACCAGCAGCAGCAGCGGTTTGCACATTAGAACTAGTGGCAGCATTTGGTTTTTGTTGCAGAGACATTGCCTTTCTCTTATAAGAGTCGTACTTACGAGAAAAAGTAAAAATGCGTCCTGTGGCATAGTCCTGTTTGTCTCTGGCGAATTTGTGTATCTTGCACTCTTGGATGGTTTGTTCTAGTTTCGCCAAACGAGAATCGATTTCCTTTCTGGTGGTTGTAATCAAATCGGTTTCACCAGTAGCCTCCAACAAGTTATTAATTCTGTCAATTTCTCTCAGTAGCGCTTCTCTATCAGTGTGGGCATATTTTATTAGAATCTCAAGCATTTTTTTGGATGATTCCAGGTTATTTTCCGCCCACTCCTGAAGCATTTTGGGGTCCGGATTTTCGTAAGTGGGAACAATCAGAATTCTCAAGCCGCGAGGAACCCGGTTAGCCTCGACATACTTTTCCAATGACTTCTTCTCCCACCACTTCGATAATTCACTTCGAAGCAGCTTTTCCAGAGTTTTTAAAAGTTCTTTAGTATTGCTGTTGGTGTTCGCAATACGAGGATTTTGGGCAGGTTCTGTAGAAGTAGTCGGCAAATTACCATAAATAGCCTCTGCCGCTGACTCCCTACTCCTTAGCGCCTCGGTGGAAAACATATTATCTGCCAAGTATTTTTCGCGGTTGAAATAAATTTCCGCTTCACTGCTGACTGGCTACAGTAAAGGGAGGATAAGCCCCAACCCGCTAATTTCAGTTTATGAATCAAGGCAAATGAGCGCACCAACGGTGCCCTACCGGCTTCCGCCTCCAAGCCCGAAGAAAGTCAGCCGACCTCCCAGGCTGCGAAGCTCCTCGCCGGGACCGGTCACCAGCAGTACGCCAATAACTGCCAAAGTCTCTTGAGTAGCGGGGGGCACAGCAAGAAATACTGTATATATATATGGTTTTTTTACGTTCAAGTTACGTTATAGTTGGTAACTGTAATATTATCTTACTTTAAAAGTAACTATAACTCACACCCCACTGTGCCCAGTGTTGTCATTGATGATATCAGATACTGCAGTGAAATTATCAATGATGTCATACAACATGCTATGAGTGATCTAATATGTGAGGTAATTAGCAGTGCATGGCTAGAGCACAAGTTATTGTTACTTTAGCGCGCGAGTTACAGTTACTTGAGATAACTAGAACTGGTGAATTTCAGGGGTTTTGTTTGTTTAAAAACAGTATGTTTTAACTGACATTTTAGCCTAACTATAACTTCCCTTTAACCTGTAGCCAGGCCTGCACCCAAACCCCACACTGGCACCCAGACAAAAGACCATGCGCAGCATGGGGTTGGGTGCCTATGCCCCATGTGGGTGCACAGGCTAGACCAGGCCATGTGCCCTAATCTCCGCAGGCACGCACAGATGACTATGTGATGTAACAATATAAAGAAGGCCATTTTAGGTAAGGCAGACCTACTGACTTTGTTAAAGGTTTAGGACACCAAAATATATAAAGCGGGCCTATTGCCTTTATCAAGAGGTCAGCAAATCAACATATATAAAGCAGACCTGTTGACTTTGTCAAAAAGTCACCAATAATTATAATCCAATGCATATTTTATATATTCACAAAATGCAGTGTTTAATAAAAGTGATTGTCATAATATATTTTGATTAAGCCTCACAAAAAACAACATTCCTTTGAACCTTTAAAAAGAAAAAAGATGTTTAAACTACTTTAAAGTAGTGGTGTGGCTCACTGGTTAGAGGCGGCAGACCCGGAAGCAGAGGACGGCAGGGTCGCGGACCAGGGTCAGCGGACTCGATAATTCAGTCCTCGGTGCCTACTCTAACCAGGGATCACACTCGGCAACTCTGGGCATTAGCTTGCCTCATCTCCACAACGGCCCCCACATACGGCGGGGATGCCTGGTTTCACATTGGAGATACCCAGTAGGGACCATCTCACAGGGAAAGCCAGGACGGGTTCCCCAGCGGTCTACAGCGCGGAGATACCCCATGTGGGGTGATTCATGGGCTTTACAAGACATCATTACATTACACTTATGCTACCTATGCAATCCTAGAACCCACTACAAGATGTTCTTGCACTCCAGCTGAAAAACATACAGCTCCAGCTCAGAGTGCTTTAAAAAATATGCTAATCTCTCCTGGGGTCATGAATTAAATGACCCAGGAGACTTATTGTATTTTTTTAAACCATTCGTTTCAGCCCCCCCCCCCCCCTCCCAAAAAAAACATTAACAAAATGGTTGGTGGAGCCCCTGCCTCTTCTTGGGGCACTTCTAGAAAATAAATATAATTTAAGAAAGCCTAGGGCAGTATGGGCCACTCCTTGCCCGAACAGAGAATAATAAATGAGCAGCTCTTGACGATTATTTATTCTTGTTTTTTTGGCTATTTATGTAATATTTTGAGTGCCCTAGTGGCCACCCACTCTTCATTTCAGGTGCAGGTGGGAGCTAGCTTTCTTGTAAAAATGGGAAGCCCAATCCCCCGTAGCTCCTGCTGGCTCTAATGCTGGTACCCATTGTGGTGCTAGGAAGAGCTGGGAGCAGCTTTTTTATATACTACCACCTAAGCAACGTTGTGTTCCCTGCCCAGGAGAGTGTTCTCTCCACACTCTCGTGGACAGGGAGCACTGCAGTGCCACATTCCCCCCACATGTAAAACTTGGCCCCAGGGCCTCTAAGAGGCTGGGGCAGGTGGCTGCATGCCCCTTCCCTAAAAAGAATCGGTACCGCAGGATGGGGTCCCTGGGGCCTAAAATTGGCTCATGAGGGAGCCGCATGCCCCCTTTCCAAAACAAATAAATGCACCGTCCCCCCTGCCCTATCCAGGCCTAGAGGGGCAGGGTATCTCTACCTTGCCCACCTCAATATGTTTTTATTTAACTTTTAGTAGGACAGGGGCCTGAGTCCTAAAGTCTCAAAATGGCTGCTGCCACATCTTTGTTGATGTAGTGGCAGGCAATCAGATAATTTCTTTAGAACTGTCAGATCTACAGACTTTCCACAGCATGAAATATACATACATTTTAGCCGATATTTCTCAAAACCACAAAAGATTTACACCAAATCACTAAAAGCATGCTTTCTGGATCTAGCTTTCTAGGGGTGTCTAAACTTCCTATGCAAAAATGAATTGGGAAAACGAGTTTGGAATCCTCCCACCCAGAAAAATGAAGGCTTAAAGAAATGGTATATTTCACACTGAGAAGGATCTGCGGAGCCGACATATCTCCAAATGAGACCTGGAAATAGTGGCAGCTTCTTAGGACCCGAAACTCAGTCCAGAGTCCTAAAAAATATATATATTTTTAAAATGTTGCTGTAAATTCACAAAGGGTCATCAAATATGTGGCAAAATTCTTTAAAGAAAAGAAGAGCTTCTTTTTTAAACCCTCAAGGGTGGGCCAGGGCCTGGGCGAACAAGGCTTTTATTTTTTGGGATGGGGTGCACTTGCCCTCCGCAGTCCATTTTCAGCACCTGGGGACCCCATCCCCCGGGTTCCAAACTATTTTTTAGGGGCAGTGGGAGATGCGCTCCCCCTTTCCACCCCAGGACATTTTTGGCCCTGGGGACCTTATCCCTGGGGCCCGAATTATGTTTTAGGGAGAGTGTGGCCCCTTCCCGAGCCACGTTCAGCCCCAGGGATCCTATCCACCGGGCTCAATGTAATTAATTAGGGAGGGAGGTGCGTGGCACCCCTTCCCAGGCAATATTCGTCCCGGGGACCCATCCCGAGGCCCAAAGTCCATTTCAAGGAGAGGGATGCCGGCAGCCCCCCTATTGCCGAGCCTTTGAAAGGCCCCGTGAACCCCAACCCCCAAGGCTGCTACTCAATATCAAGGGAGCGGGACCACCCGGCCCACTCCCTGAGCCTTCTATGCAACTCCCTATATGCCACTCCATTCCACTTTTAACTCTGTTTATTTTATGACACGCTGCTCCACTCCGCTCTATGCCACTTCACTCTACACCACTCACCTCTACAACACTACTCCACTATATCCCACTGCTCTCTATGACAATCAACTCCGCTTTACGCCACTCTACTTAGTGAAGTAGTGTGGCTCACTGGTTAGAGGCGGCAGACCCGAGAGCAGAGGACGGCCCGGGACCAGGGTTCGATTCCCGGCGCGGCAGGTTTCTGGACCAGGGTCAGCGGACTCGATAATTCTCTCGCCTCGGTGCCCACTCTGATCAGTGATCACACTCGGCAACTCTGGGCATTAGCTTGCCTCATCTTCACTAACGGCCCCACCAGACCGCCGGGGATGCCTGGTCTCACCCTGGAGATACCCAGTAAGGGACCATCTCTCAGGGAAGCCAGGAAGGGTTTCGCAGCGGTCTAAGCGCCAGGACGCCTACGGGTAGCAGTGCGCTATATAAATGCCTACACACACATACACACATTTACAACACTACTCCACTCTACGCAACACCCTCTACTCCACTCTGCTCTACACCACTCCACAACACTCTATACCATTTCACTCTACAACACTCTACTTCACTCAACTCTACCTCACTCAACTCTGCTCCATTCTACGTCCCTCCACCCTAAGACACTCTACTCCCTTCACACACTCCACGTCACTCGATGACACCAGTGGGGGCTCCTCCACTAAGGTGGAGGAGCGTCGCCCCACAAGAAAAATAAAATGAAAATAACACCATGTTATTATCATTTTATTTTCCTCTAGTGACTCTGAAGGTGCAAAAGCGCTGGTCTGCCCACAGAGTGGTGGGCACTTTTTAAGTATGTATGATGGTTTAGCCGGCCACCTTGCACAGCCTGGGTGGAGGACATGCACAGCCTCCCAGTCACTCTCTGCGTACCAAACCACAGCGCTCAGATCAATCACAAAGCTGCTGTAGCACAGCGGTTGTGATTGGTTAGGGGAGTCTGGGAGCTTGTGTGCTTCCAGTTTCCTGCGACCGAAGAGGACAGAGGAGAAGCGGTCGCCAGGAAGGGAAGTGAAATTTATGTTTCCCTTGTAAACATTTTTTTAAACCCTCTACCACCACCACCACCACTAGACTAGTGCCCTGTAGCAGCCGCTACTGGACAACACTCCACTTCACTCCAGTCTACTCCAACCCACACCACTCAACTCTATGCCACTCCACTCCATTTTACGACAGTCTACACCACTCTCCTTTACCCCACTAACTTTTAGCCATGCTGAAACAGCAGCCACCCTCGTGTACAACATGTCTAAATCATATTGGCAAAGCTAACAGCTCTTGCATAGGCGATACCTATTGGCTCTGCCAATGCTTATTTCATATCCAAATGTTGATCCAATTTGTTTACTTCATACACCTCTCGCTTCAAAGTAATCCAAACTGTTTTCTGAGCCAGAAAAGGCCTCTGCCAAAATGAAGCATTTAAAAAACAACACATGTATAGTTACTGCCATGTGACGCATTAGAAATCAATGACTAATAAATAATATTAGGGCAAATAAACCATTTGAAAGAATAAATTAGCAGTGGATTAAAAGAATATCAGCTTGAGTGACTTGCGGCCCATTTTATTAGGTTGTAACAAGGGTCTGGTCTTTGTGAGATACGAGGCGGCCTTCCAAGCCTGTACTCCACACTGTGTGTCATCTTGTAGGGCCTGCACACCTTTGCTGGTGGGCTGCTTGAGAAGCTCGTGTCAGCTGGGGCCAGTTCTGCCTCCACATTTGCAGTCAGAGTGGCAGCGAGCCGGATGGCTGCATGACGCCGCCTTGGCTCACTAGCGACAGTATTCTTGGGAGCGCGCGCAGTCTGGTTGTTCAGCGGCTCGTGGACGATGAGATGGCGGCCTTGGTTCAGCTCCCAGTGAGCAGGTGCTGACAGTCCTCTCAAACCAACCGGAACCAAGTAATCAAATGTACATTCTTTCAGCTCACAACAGCACTTTCCACGATTTTCAGGTTGTGCCTCAAAACTGTAAATAGACATTCAACAGGGGCTGTGGCATATATAAAATCTGTATACATTACCTAATAGTTATTCGCTACTCGATCATCGATATATTTGTTGATTTTTTCATGATGACCATAGTAATCAATTTTTAACTTTCCCCTTCTCCTTAATCTTAGCTTTCGTTTATCTCTTCTGGGTTCCATTCAGTTAATGAGCAGTGCTATATTTGCCCCCAAAAAACATAATAAACATAACTACAAGAGCCCATAAGTTTTCTAAGGATCCCCCTTCAGAGCTTCCAAATGCTTGGATTGTCGAATACCACGACTGCCTAGTCTTGATTACATCTCATAATTCTTTACTTCCGTGGCCCAAATTTCAAATGTATTTTTGTCTGTAAATGTAACTTGACGGTTGAAAATGCCTCAATGTACATTTGTGGGAACTCATAAACTGAAGTCAAACCTTTCACAAACTAGAAATAGTCAGAAAGTTAGGGGCTGGAGAACTAACCTTTCAGGATACAAAGGGGGAACAGATCACCCCCCAGGTTTGGCTGGTTATGTAGGGAGGAGAGCTTTCTCCTTGGGAAAAAAGGTTTTTCCCATATAGAAAAACAATTTTAAAAAATTGGGCTTTTGCATATTTGACCGGCCCTTCCCACTGTGTAGAATTGAATGTTGAATAAAATTCTGCAGGGAATAGACGGCCTTAAGAAAGTCACATGAGATGTGCAATAGTAGGCCTGCCAACCTGAGACTTTTGTGAATGTCCAGGTATACTAACACACCTGCTTCCTAAAAAGCAAAACAATTCCAAAAGTGCTTTCAGCTAAGCCAGTTTGCAAAAACAACAGGTGATGGACCGAATGAGGATCAATGTCACACATTCAACCCAGTCAAAAGATCTGGGTCCTAATCCATCGTTTTTTTGCACTCCACACCACCCTGGGTTAGACAATGGCGATATGCAAATCAGCTCTGACCCTGTGCCCCATGGGAACAGTCCAGTCCGAACTACAAAAGCCATGTCCTTCCCAGAACGGAATCAAGCATCCGAGGACCGGACCGGTTTCGAGGTAACACCTCTCATCAGCCCGGCTAGCTTGACTCCAGTGGTGTGGAGTGCCTGGGACCCACGTCTGGGCATCCCCAGTACACTTATAGCGAGTTTGCAAAAACAACAGGTGATGGACCGAATGAGGATCAATGTCACACATTCAACCCAGTCAAAAGATCTGGGTCCTAATCCATCGTTTTTTTGCACTCCACACCACCCTGGGTTAGACAATGGCGATATGCAAATCAGCTCTGACCCTTTGCCCCATGGGAACAGTCCAGTCCGAACTACAAAAGCCATGTCCTTCCCAGAACGGAATCAAGCATCCGAGGACCGGACCGGTTTCGAGGTAACACCTCTCATCAGCCCGGCTAGCTTGACTCCAGTGGTGTGGAGTGCCTGGGACCCACGTCTGGGCATCCCCAGTACACTTATAGCGAGTTTGCAAAAACAACAGGTGATGGACCGAATGAGGATCAATGTCACACATTCAACCCAGTCAAAAGATCTGGGTCCTAATCCATCGCACTAAGCCCACACTTTTGCACTTCTTTGGGGAATCAGACCCCTGTCTCTAGCTGATTCTGGAAGCTTTGTTTACATCTCTGCTATCCCCCTTTGTCATTGTTTTTTCAGGCTTTTTCTGCCCCCTCCTTTCTCCTTTTTTCTTTCTAGTGTCTTATTTTACATAGGTCAAAGTCAGAAGATGTAAAATAAGTCCCATTCTCCAAAGATGAGTGCAGGTGCCCGCCATCTGCAGCTTGGCCCAAATTAAGCACTGTATGTGCTTCATGTGAGTGGCTGAGAACCATAAACATGAGATTCTGCTGCCAGAAGAGTTAAATGGACAGTTCCGCCCCACTTTTGGGGGAAAAAAATCCCCCTTACTGTCACATACTCTCGTCATAATTTATTTTAAAAAAATTATGAGATAATTACTAGAGATGTCGGTTACAAAAAACTGAAGGTGGTGGACATTGCCGACTGCCAATACATTCTGCACTAATCCGTGTACTTTACATATAGGGTGAGATCATTCATTTATTTGGAATCAAATAGGATCTGATTACAATAGAGGCGGAGGTCCATTTGGTATTGATCACACCTGATACAATCAGGCACCCTGCGGTTTGGAATATATCAGGTACGATAATTTAAAAGCACCAGTTCAGGGGTTTACTCCAGTAAGCAGTGAAAAATATGCAGATTTTGGTGCCCGACTATAGACCCTAAGAAACCACCAATCCTCAGACGTATCATCTAAAAGTGGGCAAATCCATAGGGAAACCCATAAAGAAAATGAGGCCTAAGGAAGATGTGAACGCTGGGTAGCCATCTAAAAAATGTGTTTGACAGTGCAATATCGGGAAGCAGAGCAGACTCTTGCAAAGGCAAGAGCATGAGGCCACATTAGCGAAAGGATTATCCCCCATCAATGCACCCGGCAAATACAGACACCGCACAAGGTACAACCTGACTGTGGGCTCCTTGCTGCCCCGCGCCGTATTCAGAGGAACACTATGCCCCAACTTTTATTTATGATAGTAAACGCTAGTAGAATATGGCACATTTTAATGTGCCATATTCTACTAGCGTTTATGTAAGATAAAAGAGGATGTAAAGCAAAATCCGGCAGAGTGCTTGATAAAGAGTGGGTGGAAAGTCCAAGTGATGCAATAGTTACCGAACCAACCACAGTTTTCCAATGGTAAATTTTGTTAGGTCAAACTTGCAGAAATTTAATGCAAGAAAACTCAGATACATAAGGAATTTGGGGTCGAATACGATGTTGGGCGGAAACTTTCCACCCAACATCGACTTGGAATCGGGACCGACCGACTCGCGTTTGACGGTTCCACCCACCCGATTACGATGCGACCGAACACTGCTCAGTCTGATTCCTATTGTATCCTATGGGAGCTTGTGCTCCACCCGACAACACAGGCTCTTATGGGAAAATGGGGTGTGTCTGTAAAACCCTGCACCCTGTTGCGGACACCCCACGGTGCCTGTCATACAGTGCAGGGTTTTTCCAGGGGGGTCCCTAAGTTACCCCCTCGGCCCCAAACCAGAGGCCTCAGGATGAAGGGAACCCTGCTAGGGCCCCCCAAAGTCTCTTTACGGCTGTCTTTTCGTGTCGGACAGGCCGACTCGGAAAGGCTGTTGGAAATCGACATCATAACTGCGAGGTCGGAAACGCTGTCCATAGAGGTGTACGATGCAGTTCCAACCAACATGAATTCCCCGAGAGCCAGTCAGAACTGATTTGGAATGACCGCATGGTTTTCCTTCCAACCACGAACATTGTAATCGGTTGGTCGGAAGCGTTCCGACAGGGTCAAGGAGATTCTGACTGTCTGGAGGAGGCTTTCCGCCTCACATTGTAATCGGCCCCTTAATTTGGAAAACACAGACTCAGCAAGTAATTTTCAATGTTCTGAGGGAAAATTCGTAATAAGAGTTATTTATCATATCAGGTAACTAGAGCATCCCACAGCATTTGCATTTCCCAGGTGCATGAATGCCTCTTTACAGGCTCAGTCACAACTTGGGCCAATTCAATTAAATTCAAATCATGGCATTTGTAAAGTGCACCGCTACCTCCAAGGAGGTGTCCCTGCGCTAGCGGACAGCACATGAGAGGAAAGGAGAACGTTTTAAATACATAGCCATAAGAGATGCTTCAGTTATCGTGGCCCACTGTCTGGAGGTTGTCAAGATTGGTACTTGAGCCTGCCTGGGGACTGGGGAGAGAATACCAAAATGTATTATAAAATGGTCGGACCAAGAAAACTTAAGAGCCGGTCTGACCCTGATCATGTCAGTAGATAAAAAGATTAGGTCAAGTGTATGACCTGCCAAATGGGTAGGTTCCTTGACCAACTGTTCCAAATGAAAATCTTCCAAAGAGGACACACTTTTTTGCGCTGGTTCATAAGTAGAATCATCAACATGAAGATTGAAATCCGCTAACGGCAAGAAATTTGCATGAAGAGGGAAAAGTTGGCCAGGTGTATCAGTAAGCGGGAGGAGAGAGTTCGCCGACGCATCAGGAGGACGGTAGATGAGGGCACCAGACATAGCGAGGAAGGGAACAGAACAATGGTGACAGGCTCAAACGCCAATTTTCAAAATTAACAACAAAAAATAAGGCGTTTTACCATTTAATGACCATATTTTATTTGCACCATTTAGATATGTAATGTTCATAAAAGTAAAGGGAAATTAATAAAATTGCAGAAAAGCAGTAAGCGAGGTATATGATAGCTTACTACACCTAGTGGCACATTAATGGATGGTGCCCACTTGAGCTACACCTCAGGTGCCCATGTGAGATGCCACTGAGCTGAGACGTAGGCTCAGCACTGAGAAGCAATCAGCTGGTGTAGTTTTTTTGGGACGTTTCTCGCAATGGAAATTATTCAAAATATTTTTTCCATGGGTAGATGTGACTTACTCCTGGGAATTCTGGGATAAACCAGGAATAACGCCTTAATTTACAGAATCGGACACACAGTAAGCAGGCAGGAGCCAGAAGAGAATATTGAGGTGAGAGCTCAGATTGACTTTGCTTGTGGTGCAGGATCTGCCTGGCAGAAGATGCCTTTGCACCTAATGAAATTGTAGTTGCCATTAGAAGTGGTTTGGGCTAAGCAAAGCTTTAATTTTCCATCCAGTTGGTGCCATCTTTAAGGTGGTTATTATATATGGGTCATTTTAAAAGCTAGTAAATAATGGGCATTACGAGAAATCGTATAGAAGAACAACATGTAAATCTGAAATCACAGTACTCAAGTACTGTGAGGCTGGTGGAAATGTTGCATCCCATATCCTCTCCACCCAACAGCTAATCCAAGTTACTATTCTTCTACTCGTTACCTTTGTTGTTCATGTCTTCCTGCTTTCCACTTCTTAGGTTATGCTATTAATGTTGATGTTTCGTGATGTAAGGAAATACCAATTAAAGTTTATGAGCAAAAGGAAAAAATACACGTTTGTTTTTTTTATATACACCCATGAAAAAAATCATATTCAAGTTCCAAAATTAACCAACTGATTTCATCATCATCATCAAATAACTTTATTTCGCATTTAAGAAAAAATGTATAAAAGTACATGGTACAAATAACCAACTGATTTAAAATCAACCTAAATACAATATTGTTTGGGTTCCTTTATTGCCAAACTGTAAAATCTTTAAAACCTATAATTCCAGTTAAAGATTCCTTACATTTGAAACACTTTCCATAACTCACTGGAATTTTATCTTTGCTTGGATTTAGGATTGTTTCAGCCACTTGAAAACAGAATATTTGTTTTCTAGTCTAATTTCATTCCAACTAATCAGTTTCCATCCATGGCATCAGTTTGAATAGAAAACGCACCATAGCACCTTCTTTCAGGTATTTATTCTGCTCTACAACTGTTACTATTATTTTACCACAACTCACAAAGAACAATAAAAACACCAGAGATTACAACTTTATGTTTTCAATAATTGTTTTCCTGTTTGAAATAAATATATACTTTCATGCTAAACTAAACTAGAACATGGCAATTAAAAAGTACATTTAAAGTAGCATTTGTTACAAGGATTTTGAGGTTATTGTGACATTTACACCCTGCAAGGCCATCATCAGAACCCCAGATGACATTATACAACCAAGTCACATAAATACGTTTATAAGTGAGTGCACATGTGCATGTGTATATCTGCATCTATTATATATGCAGAGAGACCATTTGTAATACCAAATTATTCTCAGTGGATTTGCCTACATGATTTATGCTTTGCTGTTTTTATATGCAAAGCATATAAAAATAGGAATTGAACTAAAACACACAAATATGGTTATACCACTCTAATGGGATAACACAACATTAAATAGACCTTTTATACTATGAGCCTAATTGGTTTCCTCTGTAAAGTGATTGAAACAAGGAATCTGCAAGGATAGTAAATCCTTCTATCAATTTCGTTATGCTGTACTTTGGGATTTATCCATTTCATTGTGGCAATGTGAGAATTTAGGATTCTTAGAACACTTGCCTTGCTCTAAACAACATGTTTTATTGGACCACTTTCATTTTCACTGGCATGGCATAACTGTTTTTATATTATTTATACTTGGTGTATTCTGACTGTTTCTGCTATCAGATATTTAACGCAAAAACCACAGTTGATGGACAGAATGCAGAACAATGTCATACATTCACCCCAGTACAGAGATCTGGGCCCAAATCCATCGTTTTTTTGCACTACACACCACCCCAGTACAGACATGGCCATATGCAAATCAGTCTGACCCTGTGTCCCATGGGAACAGTCCAGCCCGAACTGCCAAGCCATGCCTTCCCTGGACCGGAAACAAGCTTCCGAGGACCGGTTTCTGGCATTCCAGCCGTCTTCAGCCAGGCTTGCTTGAATCCAGTGGTGTGGAGTGCATGGGACTCACGTCTGAGCATACCCATCCCACTCGGTGTGACAAATACAAAAACCACAGTTGATGGAAAGAATGCAGAACAATGTCATACATTCACCCCAGTACAGAGATCTGGGCCCAAATCCATTGTTTTTTTGCACTACACACCACCCCAGTACAGACATGGCCATATGCAAATCAGTCTGACCCTGTGCCTCATGGGAACAGTCCAGCCCGAACTGCCAAGCCATGCCTTCCCTGGACCGGAAACAAGCTTACGAGGACCGGTTTCTGGCATTCCAGCCGTCTTCAGCCCGGCTTGCTTGAATCCAGTGGTGTGGAGTGCATGGGACTCACGTCTGAGCATACTCATCCCACTCGGGGTGACAAATGCAAAAACACACAGTTGATGGACAGAATGCAGAACAATGTCATACATTCACCCCAGTACAGAGATCTGGGCCCAAATCTTTTTTGCATATAGCCAGTGTCTAAACCAGGGTGGTGTGGAGTGCAAAAAAACGATGGATTTAGGCCCAGATCCTTGTACTGGGGTGAATGTATGACATTGTTCTACATTCTGTCCATCAACTGTGTTTTTTGCAATTTTCACCCCGAGTGTGCTGGGTATACTCAGACGTGAGTCCCAGGCTCTCCACACCACTGGAGTCAAGCTATCCAGGCTGATGAAGGCTGATAGCCAGAAACTGGTCCTTGAAAGCTTGATTCCGGTCTGGGAAAGACATGGCTTGGTAGTTCGGACTGGACTGTTCCCATGAGGCACAGGGTCAGAGCTGATTTGCATATAGCCAGTGTCTAACCCAGGGTGGTGTGGAGTGCAAGAAAACAATGGATTTAGGCCCAGATCCTTGTACTGGGGTGAATGTATGACATTGTTCTACATTCTGTCCATCAACTGTGTTTTTTGCAATCAGATATTTAACAGCATTTCATTCTAATCAGTTTTGACTGGTCCTAACACGTGCCTTCATTTCTTTGCACTAAAATCCCAAGTGGCAAAGATGTGAGATAAAATCATTCAATCTCATATTGAAGGAAACAAGAATAGATAACTGAGCTTTGAACAGAACCCCCTTCTATTGTCACGAAATAATTTACAAGGTAAACTGTACTTAATTGGGGAGCTGCCAAGCTAAAAACTACATAACTAAAATCAATTAGTCAACAATTGCATAATGTCTTACTGCACACCATTCATAGTAATCCAAAGAACTGTTCAAAGATTAGCATTAGGATGCTATATCATAGAGTTAGGCACACATTTTTTATGAATTCTATATAATCCATCATGTATTCTCACCAACCAGTTACACAGAGGGATCACTGGCAGAATATTGAGGTAAACAATATAGTTCAGCACAAATATTGTTTACAGAAATATATTGTCCCTATACATATAATGGTAAGTTAAAAAATATTGGAAATAAAATATCATTTAACACTAATAGCCCCCAAATACATACCCCAAATTTTTTTTTAATGTATATATATATTTTTTTTTTCTCAGGGTGAAGATACTTTTACAAAACAAGTTTGAGAACCTAGCAGTATGAAAAAGCAGTCAAGAAAACAGCCTGTTGCACCTCATGATGCAATTGATGTTTTTAATGAAGCGGTACTTATGGATTTGGAGAGATTATCAAAAGGGAAGATGGACATGAAATCATCCAACATCACGAGAAGAGTATGGGAGGCAATTAAGTCCCTAAAAAATGATCAAACCATCGAAATTAAACCCTCGGACAAAGGAGGTAATATTGTAATTTTCAGCAAGGAACAGTATGAACAGGAGGCACAAAGACAATTAAAAGACAAGGAGTGCTACACCACTATACAAAGAACTGAATATCTCAATAGCATAACGGAATATCAATTTATGCTTAACAAATGGAAGGATGACGGTATGCTCAACACGGATGAGTTCCTTTTCTTGCAATGTCAATCACCAATACTACCCATGTTTTACCATCTTCCGAAGATAAACAAAAATGCCAAAAGACCACCAGGGCGCCCCATTGTATCTTCATTTGGAAGTCTTTTGGAAAATACGTGAGGCTTCATAGATTCGTATCTAGCTCCCATAGTAAAAGACTTATCGTCATACGTGAGGGATACACAGGATTTCCTCCGTATCATGGATAATGTATCTTGGGCACCTCGGCTAAGGAGAACATCGCGGTCCTCAACAATAACAAGTGTAACCTGCAATTTACCAGCACAATAAGTGCCACGAGTATTTGCTACTTAGATTTGGAGGTTTTTATACACAACAATACTCTCCAAATGAGACTTTTCAGGAAACCCACGGCGGGGAATGCCGTGTTGCATGCGGCCAGCTACCATCCGAAAAGTCTTATTAAAAATGTCCCGTATGGCGAACTTCTGCGGCTTAAAAGAAACTGTTCAGTAGAGACTGACTTCCAACAAGCTAAAGCGGATGCTAGCAGAAGATTTCATATTAGGGGATAGGATCTCCTGGTGGCAAAGAATGTACCAAAGGTGGAAGATGAGGTGAGAATGATCACCAAATTTAACACCAAATCTGGAGATCTGGTCCACATTTTAAGAAAAATTGGCACATTTTAACTACTGACAATGTTTTGAAAAGGCACCTTCCTCAGCAGCCTTTGATAACTTAGCGACGTTGTCAGTCACTTTCTGATCATCTAGTTCGTAGCCATTCTTCCTCAAAAGCCCAACCCACTGAACTCAGTAATATCAAAGGGTTTTTCCCCTGTTTGCGCTGTACAGCCTGTAAAGGCAGTAAGAAAGTATCAGAATATACGGGCAGAACAGGAGAGGATAGACCGATTAGGAAAATAAAGAAACTCCTACATTGCAATTCAGACTACACCATTTACTGTCTAGAGTGCCCCTGAAAAAAAGATACATTGGGAGCACCATCAACCCCACTAAACTCAGAATACTTGAACATATGCGAGCAATCGTGAATAAGGACAAAGCCTATCCGGTTGCTCGTCATTTCGCAGAATGCCATCAAAGCGATAGGGATCTTCTGAGTTTTTACTGCATCGACCAGGTAAAACGTCTGGAAAGAGGGGGAGACAGAGAAAAGGCACTTCGAGGCCTAGAATCTAGGTACATTATTGACATTAAAACTATGACTCCATGGGGCCTTAATAATGACGAGGAATTGTGGGTCCACCTCTAACAATACACATGGGATCATGTATATTAAATTAATAATGACGAGGAATTGTGGGTCCACCTCTAACAATACACATGGGATCATGTATATTAACACTGTTATGTGCCCGGATTCTAACTGATTAATAGAGACACTGCCTACAAATATACACCTATTCAATAGCCGACATAATTACTTATGAACTTATATAGCAGAGTTATTGCTGCCCATACAGGGCTACAAAACTAAAAAACAAAATCATAAACACATATAAAAACAAAATGGGAGACATCCTGGTCCCTGGCGTTAATAAACATAATGAAATTGGGGATACACCCCTATAAAACAAAACTTTTAACATATGTTAGTTGTCATTGTGGTCACATAGGACCTGAATGTCTATCAACTCTGCACTAAAATGAAAATGAGAGTATGTACATAAAATTATAAACTGTTTGTTGTACAAGTTTTTTTTATTAAGCACTAAGCACTTTATTTTTCGCCATGGTAAACACTATTGATATATGAAGAAACATATGTTTAAAGATGGCCACCGTTTTTGACACAATCTACCATCGTTTATGTCAATGAATGTAGTAATGACCGGTGGGTTTAAAATGGCAAATTATTGTTTGCACAAACAGACACTGACGAAGCTAGATTAGCGAAACGCGTCTGTCTGGGGTGAGGGGGTCTGGATTAAAATACTGAAAATCCGGATACCTGCGTGCCTGACGTTTTTTCGATGATATAATCGAATTGTGTTACAATATATATATATATATATATATATATATATATATATATATATATATATATATATATATATATATATATATATATATATATACACACAGTTTAAAATAGGAAATCTTAAATATTTGTGTACACAACCTTAATATCATGTCAATTGGGCAGGTTTGATTTACTTTTACCACTCCATTCTATGCAACTGCAGGGAATGCGTGGACTTCAGAGGGGTTACATTTACTATTCCCACTCCAGTTAGCGTAACTGTAGGGCAGATGTTTGAATTTGGAGGTGTTAAAGTTACTATTACCACACCAAACAGCACACCAGTAGGACAAGTGTTGGACTTTGGAGGCATAACATTTAGGATTACTACTTCAATTAGTGCTTCGTAGGGGTAAAACATTCTATTTCCACTTCAGTCTACGCAACAGTAGAGAAAGCATTGGACTTCAGAGGGGTAGGATTTACTATTCCCACACCAGTCTGTGCAAAAAGTAGGGAAATTGTTTGACTTCGGAGGGGTTACATTTATTATTCCCGCTTTAGACTATGAAAGAGTAGGGAAAGTACTTAACTTCAAACACATTACATATTTGAATAACCCTATTCATTTAGAAACAATATTAATCTCTAAATATAAACATTATTAATTACCATTAAATATATATTTTGTAATTAAAAACTAAACACAATTAAACAGTTTACCTAACTAATGATCAATTCAATTTAATATGTGTATTTACTATTTTATTATTAATTTACTATTTAAAAATTGTATTTACTGTTTACTACTTTAAAAAATAATTACTACAATAATGTAATTATTACTTAACTTCCCACCCTAAAACCCAACAGCTCACACCTAAAATGTACCAAAAATGTATAATTATTACACAATCTGCATAATTAATAATCAATAAACAATTAATAATTATGTGTTAATTAATTACTTAACTCCCCACCCTTACAACCTAACAACCCACACCTAAAATATAACTAAAATATATAAGTATTATGCAATTTAAATCTCGAGTAATCGATTAAATAATACATTCCACGTTAATAAATAATTGTTAATTATTACTTCATTAACTGCCCACCCCACACCTTTACAAACCTAGCAACTGACACCTAAAATATAACTGAAATAAATCAGTATTCTATGATTTACATAATTAATCAATCACATAATTAATTAATGATTATTTATTGATTAATAATTATTTTGTACTTAATCAACTTCCCACCTTATCCCCTACTAACCCACAACCCACTGCAACACTATACATTACTTTTAACATTTCAAATTACAAACTATATTTAACAACATTTAATGCAATCATACTAACAACAGTAACACATACAATTTGTATATGAAGTAGAAAAATTTAATTAATTAAAAAGGATAATATTTACATCAATAGTCCAGAAAACAATATTAAAAATCAAGATGTCTTAAAAACAATATTACTTACCCAAAAACAATATTCTTGGAAACAATATTTTTGAATCAAAATATTTTTGAACCAAAATATTTAATTTCTGATATTTCTGTCTACGATATTTACAACTCAATATTTTGTCTAAACAGCTACACAGAGGCATCATATTATTTCCTTCAGCTGACACAGTTCATTATCTGTAGTTTTGCAAGGTTAAAATAACACATACACAAAACTAAAAAACCAAAAGAGTTGAGATATATTTTCATGCTCTAAAGGGTTATATTCCTTCTGGATTTACTTTGTTCCTTGATACAGCTGTTGGAATAGGAACAATCATGCAAGTATAAAACAGCATGTGATGAAAAGCATTGAATAGTTATTTGAATATCTGGTAGCAAAATACTGGTAGCGAATTGTGACCAGTATTTTTGCAACCAATAATGATTTTTAAGTACCTATTATGTACTAAAGGGCCGGTTCTTAAAATTTTAATTGTAATGGGTAACAATCCAACCGATTTACTATTACCTGACTATTAATGAGTTAGTAATAAAGTGCAACTCACTATAATTGAAGGCCATAGCAGGGATGATAGCCTGTTGGGGTCAGCAGACCACCATGCCTGTGACTGCCTTTAAATAAAGCAAACCTTTTTTTTAACAAAGCCCTTTTTCCTTAAAGGAAATAGTGTTTAAGAGTTGGTAGAGGTCTACCGTAGCACTTCGTCCTCTTTAACAAACAGTTTTTTATATTCAGAAAGCAGAAGGGGTGCTAAAATGACCTCTTTCATTTGGTAAATTCATTACCACATCCTTTGAGATGCCATTAAATGTTAAATGTTTATAGACTGGATTTTGGTCGCAAAACATTGATACATTAGATACCGATTTGGTATTTGTAAGGGATGTCGTCAACACAGCCCTTCTAGATGCCAAATCCACATCCATTCAGAATCCCATATTAGGAATCAGAAAACGTTTTTTGACTCCTAAAAAATGGTTAATACATTGGAAAAAAATTTTAACAATCACAAAAGCCAAATTGGAATGTTTGCAACCATTAAAATTCTAAGTACATTTGGTGCCATTATTTCATAAATATTTGGGAGCTATAAATAATGTGTAACTAGCACAATAATTATGAGGTAGAAGATTGAACTGCTCTGTCTGTTCTATATTTCTTAATAAAGCTTTAGTAAATCTTTTAACTTTTTTAAATGTGAAAATGATTGTCATTGCCAATACTTGTCCATTGAAGGCTATTAAGAGATAAGCTGCCGCCAATGCTTTTGTTGATGTTAAAATGTCGTCTAGATTTGAATGATCTTTTAGATTTCTCAGGTAAGACTTGTGCCTTTTTAAAGCTATTGAAAACAAGGGTCACCACAACATTTTAGAGAACCTGGGGTAATACAATATCTTTACTGGTTCAATGTGGTATTAATCCTGGAAAGATACGCTCTAAATTATACACAGTGCGCAATCCGAGAAAAAATAATGACTGAGCTTTTTAAAGAATTAAAGCAACCATAGTATGTGCGTAATACATATGAGAACCCCGCATAAACCAAAATGAATCAAATATTTATGAGACATGCACAAATTCTGCGGTGACATTTTATTTTCACAGTAAAGTAGTATTTTTTGCAGCATTTTCAAAACATCAAGTGCTCACACACGAGGAAATGTGCAGTGATAAGTGAAAACCATTGAATTGAAAAAGCTAAAAAGACATATGACTTCTGGTTTCTTTCATTATTTTTTGAGTGTCAGAAAGTAGAGTCTTAATATGTCTGAGGTCAGTTGCGTTTCAACCTCAAATTATTGTGAGGTCATCATCAGGGCAGTGAGCATCCAATATCTAGTAAGTCACAAGACGGAGGGTATTCTAGTCAGCCCTCATAGGATTAGTAGGGACAACTGGTCCAAAGACCTCTAAATAAATGGATAATTGGTATCACTATGTTGCAAAAGCCCCGAATTTAGTTGACAGATGGAAAAACAGGTGAAAATCCTCATGAATGTCTGATCCAAGGTTCTTTGAAAATAGATTGTTTGACTATAGTCAATTAGGAGGCTTCGAATTCGGGTGCCTATGAAGTCACACTCCAAAGTAAATTGCGGGGAGAAACCTGCCAATAGCACGAAGCCAAGCTGTATTGCCACTGGATTGCAATGAACACGGCTTGCATCAGTAGTCTTTTTTCATAAATATTTGGTAGATATAAATAAAGTATAACTAGTACAATAATTATGAGATAGAAGATTGCACTGCTGTTCTTGTTCTGTATATGTCTTAGTAAAGTTTTAGAATTTGTTTTTTTCTTTTTAAAAGCCAAAATGATTGGCATTGCTAATACTTGTCTATTGAACGCAATAAGAGATCATTTGCAGCTAATGCTTCTGCTGATTTTAAAAAGTAATCTAAACTTTAATTATCTTTTGGATTTGTCGAGTAAGACTTGTTCCTTTTCAAAGTTATTGTCACCTGGGGATCCACACGGTTGCCAAGTATTGCCAAATCCATATAATAAACATTCTCTTATTCATCATTATTGGCTCTACATGATGGCATCAACCTGTTGAAGATTATGATTCTTGGGTATTACAGGGTTGTCTTCCATTCAGAATAGAGGGAATCCCATAAATAGTAGCTTTCTACATTGAGCATCAGTCTTCCTGTCACTGCCAATTGAGGAGAGGTACCCCAGGTACCAGAAGAAACCACGATGAATGTAATGCAAGAGCACCAACTTACCCATGGCAGAAGCCAACTCCATGTATGTAATGTAATGTATGTATACTTGTAAAGCGCACTGTTACCTCGTTACGTGGCGTCCTGGCGCTGTATACCGCTGGGGAACCCGTCCTGGCTTTCCCTGTGAGAGGGCACCCCCAAGGTGAAGCCAGGCATCCCCGGCGCTGCTGGGGCCGTTGTGGAGATTAAGCAAGCTATTGCCCAGAGTTGCAGAGTGGGACCCATGGTTAGCGTAGGCACCTAGGCGAGTATTATCGCGTCCGCGGACATTGACCCAGGACCCTGCCGCGTCGGGAATTGAACCCTGGTCCCAGGCCGACTTCTGCTTCAGGGTCTGCCGCTTCTAACCAGTGAGCCACACTTCTCCCCCTCTCAACTTCAGCAACTGATAGGTTTGTGCTCATGATGGTCATCTGTAATGTTGCGATGGGATGCCTTTTCTGAGGGTAAATACTCTGAAGAGTCACCCTGAAGGCAACCATAAAACTGCACATTCTCATCGCACACAGGATCTTTTGAGCTCTTTAGAGCTTTTCTGATATAAGTTCCTACTTTATACTTCAACAAACTTGAATCAGTTATTAACAGCTTTGTTTGGACATGCCACCAACTGAGAAGGGCAATCTGCTTTTAAAACCTAAACCAAAGTAGGTGGCCAAACCATTCCGGATTTCTTGCTGTACCATCAGGTCAGTCATGTGAGCCAGATTAGAATTCTGCTACTTGCAAATGCTCAAAGAGTGCCACGTAAGGAAGTTTTAGTTGCTACTAAAAACATGCCAGGATGTCGGATTAAGTATTGGCAATATAAAAACTTGAAACAGATACATAGATACAAGTGGAGGCTCTCCTGAACTTAGTTTGTATCCGGCATGATATCAGCAAATATTAACATCTTCTGTTGTTCAATAGATACACATCAATAATTCCTAATCCACTGAATCCTAATCCATTTAGAGATAGGAGGGCCCGAAAAGACTGGCGATCATGTTATTAGGATGATTGGTCAATTTTTTGACAAGGGCAGTTAATAACTTTACTGACATTACAGGGCCAATATGCTGTTTGTGGGTAGTTTTTTTGAAATACTGACAAATTGGGAATAAAAGACGGGGATGACATAGGCAAGTACTTAGCGAATACTCGCCTGTAGACTGATCACTTACATGTGATCAGCTTGATACAACTGATTTATACCAAGGACTAATCCCACTAATACAAACTGGGTCCTTATGTGACAGCTTCAGACCTGCCCTGATCAGTTGAATTCATGCACAACGTACTAAAGCGAGCCAACCTGCATCAGTATCGTAAACTTTATTCAGCATATATTATGCTGCAGATAAAGTGAGTAAAGGGGATAGAATTCGGAGTGCCAACTGTCTGAAATGTGCCCTCCCTGCTGTAAAATGTAAAATGTAAATTGATACTTGTATAGCGCACTACTCACCCGCAAGGGTCTCAAGGCGCTTGTACGAATACCGCTGTGGAACCCGTCCTGGCTTTCCCTGTGAGGCGTCCACTCCTGGGCACCCCCAGGATGAAGGCCAGGCATCCTTAGCGTTGTGGGGGCCGTTGTGGAGATTAAGCAAGCTATTGCCCAGAGTTGCGGAGTGGGACTCTATGATTAGAATAGGCACCGAGGCGAGAATTATCAGGTCCGTGAAATTTTTTGAGCCCAAGACCCGCCGAGGCGGGGAATTAAACCCTGGTCCCGGGCCAGAATATAACAAGAGATGCACTCAAATCCAGATGAATAACCATTATGTTTGGCATAAACAAAGAAGCCGTTAGAAAAACATATTTTTCCTAGAAAACCCTCACCCACCAGGGTTGCACCTTGGTGGCATGCTTAATCATTGGGCTTCACCCACAATCAAGAGATCTGGGTTAAATCCATCATTCGTTTGCTCACCATGCCTGCCACCCCAGTTTAGACCTGGCCATATGCAAATCAGTCTTGACCTTGTGCCTCATGGGACCAGTCCAGCCCGAACTGCCAAGCCAGGTCCTACCTGGACCGGAAACAAGAGTCCTAGGACTGGTTTTGGGGTTTCACCCCTCTTCAGCCAGGATAGCTTGATTCCAGTGGCACAGTGAGCCCAGGACCCACGTCTGGGCATACCTTGCCCACTTTGGGCGAGAAAGCAAAATACACCCAATTGATGGACGGAATGCTGAACAAATCCAAATATTCACCCTCAGTCAAGGGATCTGGGTTAAATCCAACATTTTTGCTCACCATGCCATCCCAGTTTAGACCTGGCCATATGCAAATTAGTCTTGACCCTGTGCCTCATGGGGACAGTCCAACCCGAACTGCCAAGCCAGGTCCTCCCTGGACCAGAAAAAAGCTTCCTAGGACCGGTTTCAGGGTTTCACCCCTCTTCAGCGAGGAAAGCTTGATTCCAGTGGCACAGTGAGCCCAGGACCCACGTCTGGGCATACCTGGCGCACTTAGGGCGAGAAAGCAAAAGACACACAATTGATGAACGGAATGCAGAAAAAATCAAAACATTCACCCCAGTCAAGAGATCTGGGTTAAATCTATCATTCTTTTGCTCACCACGCCACCCCAGTTTAGACCTGGCCATACTCAAATCAGTCTTGACCTTGTGCCTCATGGGAACAGTCCAGCCCAAACTGCCAAGCCAGGTCCTCCCTGGACCAGAAACAAACATCCTAGGCCTGGTTTTAGAGTTTCACCCCTCTTTAGCCAGTATAGCTTAATTCCAGTGGCACAGTGAGCCCAGGACCCACGTCTGGGCATACCTTACGCACTTTGGGCAAGAAAGCAAAAGACACACAATTGATGGACGGAATGCAGAACAAATCCAAACATTTACCCCCAGTCAAGAGATCTGGGTTAAATCCAACATTTTTTTGCTCACCTTGCCACCCCAGTTTAGACCTGGCCATATGCAAATCAGTCTTGACCCTGTGTCTCATGGGAACAGTCCAGCCCGAACTGCCAAGCCAGGTCCTCCCTGGACCGGAAACAAGCTTCCTAGGACCGGTTTCGGGGTTTCACCCCTTTTCAGCCAGGATAGCTTGATTTCAGTGGCACAGTGAGCCCAGGACCCACGTCTGGGCATACCTGGCGCACTTAGGGCGAGAAAGCAAAAGACACACAATTGAAGGATGGAATGCAGAACAAATCAAAAAATGCACCCCCAGTCAAGAGATCTGGGTTAAATCCATAATTCTTTTGCTCATCATGCCACCCCAGTTTAGACCTGGCCAAGTGCTACCAAATTACTAGTACCAGAATACTTGTAATGACTGCCTGTAATGAAGACCTTTCTCCTATAGGAGGTATCTGTGTGGGAATGGGTCCTAACACCCACTCTCTATTTGCTTTCCCAACTGCCCTCAGCTGTCCCCATCACCTGTCCCATTGCAACCAGCTTTCGTTCAGTACTGAGCTACAATCCTGCATACCTAAAATACAACACTCTCAAATTCAGATCACAAAATATTTTTGAGTGGTGCTGCAACTTGTCCTTGTTGGTAATTAAAGCAGTATTTAGTCCAAACACCTTTCACCACCGTATTATAAAAGTAGAGTTGTGAAGGTAGTAATCTGGGCCAATAATCTTTTGGTAAATTGTTTGTGTTGTGTGTTGTTCATCATGTGCTGGTGTTGAGTGTTTTGTGCTACATTACTGCATGGGGTTATTGTTGTGATATACTGTGGTAGTGTTGTGTTCTGATTTGTTTTTATTTTTGCGAGTGCTATGTTATTGTGTTGTGCTCTGTTCATTATTTGGAGATCTCAATAAATCTAATATATTTGCAGCAAAACGCAGCCCATTTATTTCATGTTGATGTGACAAAAATCATTTACCACTGTCTAGGGTGGTAAAATACCAGTGCTTGAGCTCTTCAACCTTCTAAGGCACCAGTCGGTCTTAAACGGTGGCAGTGTTTTTATCTTAAATTAGCAATCCTAGTGCTCACCCTTTATGGCTGGGCCGACTATCTCTCCTTCCTCTTCAAATTCCATTTCAAAGGCTTGCTTCTTATTTTAATCATTCTTTTAAATGTTCCCTACTAATGTTTTACCCCTACATGAGGCTCCAAACTTTACTTGTGAAATAAATAAATGGTTATTTTCATTGCATGGCTATAGACCGGGGGCGGGGGGGGAAGGAGGGGACAGCCATTACAACGCAACTAAAACAACGCACTGCCATTACAACGAAACTTTTACAACTCAGGATCCATTACAACACATGCCATTACAACGCAGCTGCTATTACAAAGCATGCCATTACAGCGTAAGTATGGGTAAGTATTTAATTACATTTTAACCCCTACACCATCCAACACTTACCCTACTATTACGCCCCCCCTGGAGTTAGAATAGTAATTTTAACCCCTAGACTATCCAACACTTACCCTAATATTACACCCCCCTGGAGTTAGAATAGTAATTTTAACCCCTACACTATCCAACACTTACACTACTATTACATTCCCATTAATTCAACAACAACAAAAATACTTACCCAAACTTATGTTGTAATGGTATGCGTTGTAATAGCAGCTGCGTTGTGAATGTATGCATTTTAACGTCACCCATCCGACCGGGGGAAGGGGCTGCGTGATCTGGACAGTTCATTTCAAAGTCCAGGTTCTTCTAAGAGAACGTCAAAGAAGGAATATTTTCTGTTTCCCTTTATCGAGAATCTGTGTACCAGCGTCTGTAGAATTTACATTAGATTGAGATTACCCTCATATCGGGTGCACGGTTCTCTAAATATCACCATTGTACAGCCTAGCACAACACAGGAGCTAGCATTTCAAAAGAAATGGCAAAGACTCTGCCCTGTATGTTCTGTGACATTTTAATCTGTTGTAGGTTTATAAAAACCTATGATTATGTAGCAGGGAATGGTGTATGTGTGTCTTGGTGAGCAAGAAAGATCCAGGGAGAGAAAATGTTAATTATTTATACCTCCAATAAATTATTTATTCTGTCTGTAGACCGCATCTTTTTCTTTTGAGATCAGCAGTGCATTTCACTACCAGACTCACTACATCCTTCTTAATTTTCCTATTTTAGATTTTCTGTGCCATATCTGAAAATGACGTTTGTAACAGAGCACGATTTCATATTTTCTATCTTTTCCAAAGGCAACATTAAAGGGAGGTTATAGTTAAGTGTTAAAATGAGATAACAACTAGTGTTTTATCATTTAAAAAACACTGAAATTCTCCAGTTATAGCTGAGTGACATAACGATATCTTGCATCTCTTTATGCACTGCTTATGACCTCACATATTATCCATCACTCATGACATGTGAAATGACATAATACATGACATCCCAAATGGGATATAAGTGAAAGGTGCTTCGCTGAGAAACTACACAATGCTAAGGTCAGGAATGATGGCAGAGAGGGGAGAGAAAAAGTGAAGGAACTCAATTGGTGGATATCGGATGGATCGCGCTACCTGTTAGCAGGACTAGCGTTAATCCTGCTTCTAGGTGTTACCGGCTAGCAGGACTAGTGTACTGATTGAATGCTCTGGTTTATAACTATTACATTCTAGGCAATGTTTTGCCACCATTTTGATGTGTTTTGTATTATAGCGATTATTTGTTCAATTAATTTAGCTTGGTTTTCTTCTTGGTATATTTTTTTATTTTTTGTTGTTATGTTTAGTAATCCCACATCTTTGCATCTTGGTTTTTTCTAAATAAAAAATAATAAAGGGAAAAGAGGTGTGTTTTTTGTAGATAGAATTTCTTCTCTGTCACCTCTTACGTGATGTAATGGGAAACATCCTTTATCATGAAGGCAGAACCACGACCTGCCTTTACAATGCAGTCACTACCCTGACTGCGACATTATCACAGGTTCCTTTACCCCGCAAACCGTTACAACGACTTGCATTAGGGAACGCAGTGCTGGACTGGTGTTGGATACTAAGACCAACACTTTCCCTACTGATACACTGACTGGAATTCGAATAGTAATATATGCAATTTCAAAGAACCCGCCCAAGGCAATTCATGGTAACATCACAGTCAGAGTACTGACTGCGGTGTAAAGGCATGCGTGGTAAATGGATGCGGGGTTCCATCATACAACCAATGTAATGATTCATTGTAAGGCTCTTGGTTCCTGGTGTGTTCTTTTATGGAACCATTCATGTATTGATTTGAGCTGTGGGTCGGTTATTGTGATCTCCAGCGCCCTGTATACAAGCGATCTTATTGAAGCTCCATGACAATAAACACCCTGGTGAACAACTTGTCCTGGTAAATTATTGGCAACTCAACATGTTCTAATTTGAGATATTTGATAGCTGTTATAGGCCGCTTGAAAGGTGGTACCTTAATTTAAACATTGACATTATTTATTGAAAAATTGTTTTTAATGTCCAGCAATAATGTTTGTCTTATTGTTCACAAAAAACTATAGGTGGATCTCTCCCGCTAAAGCTTTTTTATCTGTTTTTGATATGATAGTCCGAACTTTAGAGGGTTATTTGAGATTCCACATACTATAGATGCTGGTTAAAATGTAATCTTGTTATTGATTCATGACTGCAATGAGCTGTTGAACTACATTTTCTGGTTTATCAATAAGGACTTTTGCCCATTTTCTCTCCAGTAATAACCAATCTTGGATTTAAAGTAGGTTCGGGTTTGTCTGTGACCCCTCAGATAAAATTGGATGTTTGTCAGTCTGCCTATGAGTAAATGATCCTGACTCAAGATTCACACAATACCACAGAAACTGCAGCTATCTTATTTCACCAGAACTCCAAAGATTGTGTTTATTTGGGGGAAAGCACAATTACCCGTTCAACAGCTACCGAAAATCTCACGTATAGATTTGTTGATATTTTTACCTGTTCTATTTGGGCCATGCCAACCCCTTTGGGTGTCTGATGGATGGATGTGTGCCACGCTCCAAACAATCCTGCTGGTGAGAGCCCTGCGAGTGATGGGGGTGGGAGATCGCTTTCCGTCCCTACGTCCATCTGATAAAAATACCTCAGACACAGCAGTCATTAGGTTGTCATGATGGCAGGTGAAAGTCAAAGGATACGCCACAATACCAGGGATTGCTTGCATTTTAAAAACAAGACGCCAACCAATGATCCAATATTGACGCAACCTGGTATGATGCGAAAGGTGGTGAAGAAAGGATTCAATACCAGCCTTCCTAAATGAACTTCCCCAGCCTTCTGATCTGAAGATGCTTGCAAACAGTGTGCCAGAGAATCTTTCAATAAATCCGAGGTGTATGACTTGTACCATTACATTAATTTAAGGAACATATAGATTATTTGTAGCTCGACTGTGGTTGAAAGTCTGAATTGTTTCATCTGCTCAAAAGAGGGAAACGTCAAAAGTCCAGCAATATTGCAATCAGTGCATTCACTTGTGAGCGTTAAACAAATGGGGAATCACCAGTAAAGCCATATCTCAAGGCAAGAGTAACCTGACAAGGAATCTAAAAACCTCTGCTCCATTACTGCCCACTATGGATACTTGTTTTAGTGGCATTAAAAATATATGCCATTTTCTGTTTTATAAAGGTATGCCTAATAATTCTGGAGAATCACCAACTCCTAGCATTATAAAAGAAGACTTTTTGAAATTATTCTCCCACACATCTGCAACTGTTAATATCTGATCCTTTATTTTCTCTTCCATATTGCCTGATAATAAATGTATTTGCACTGTCTGCTGGATAAATAGGGTGCTTTATTTTTAGTTCCTAAAAACAGAGCTTCTACCATGCCTGATTCATGCACTCAAGTTCCATCTTGATGCAAGTGTAATGACCTCAAAATCGTTAAGTCTACTTGCTCGGCAGCAACTCCAGAACCTTTAAATGCTACTGTTACTCGAACAGAGTTGGAAGATGTTTGGTAATTTTTCCCAATGTTGTAGCTCTGTGATCAATATCTCCATTGATTAACAATATAACAGAAAAGAGTGACTTTGTTGGAGACATTAATTGTAGGGGGATCTTTACTGTCCATTTAACTTGAAGCTCTCCACCTTGCCCCTCATTATGGGCGGCAGAATTTGACCCTTAGCGATAATATTGTTGGGGAAACATCTGCCACCTGAAATATATATATATATATATATATATATATATATATACATATATATATATATATATATAAATCCAGGGTTGCCTCATAGCAATGAATTGCGCACTCAGGAATCCGTTTCAAAGGTAATTTTATTATTATTATTAAATATAAGTTGCGTCAAAATGCGTAGCGTGTGAACTGTGAATAATAAAATCACCTTTTAAACGGATTCCTGAGTGCGCAATTCATTGCTTTAAGGCAACCCTGGATTTATTATTTGATTCGGCTCTTGTGGTCCGCCGAATTACTTGCGCCACCTGACATGGGAGGGAGGATCCCAGCAGGACCCTGCTTTGTTTCTTCGGATATATATATATATATATATATCAAGAAAGTCGAACTTGTCAAACGTATTCAAAAGACGACTGCGGACCCAAAGTTGAGGTGCATTTTCGTTTATTTGTGCTCAAAACCCCCGCACCTAGCCATGACGCGTTTCGGGCCTCCCTGGCCCTTGATCACATGACGATATATATATATATACAGGAGCTAGGGAGGAGCAGACAATGCTCTCCCCAGTCAGGCTGGAACCTAATCGGATGACAAACCTCCACCTCTAACCCCAACCCCCCCCCCCCATCAGCGATTCAGCCCACACTTTCTACCCGCTCCAAGCTGGCAGAAAATATCACCAGATATCTCTATGGAATCAGGAAGAAATAAAGAATAAAGACCCAGTATGATCAGCTTTGTGCAGTTATTCCAGGTTCTAGGGAAAACATTTGTAATCACTAGAATTTGGTGTGTGGATACCAGTCGGAATCAGAGACTCTGGGGCCCTGGTATACCACCAGCAAATTCTGGTATTCTCATAATGAGTACCTTAGTGGTAACCTCATTAAAAGACTCATATGAAGATTAAAATTACAAGTTGAAGAATATCAATCAAATGTTGCATCTTTGGAAGCACGATGCGCGCTCATTGTTAAGATAATCATTTCATTGAAATGGACTTGGTTCTTTGGCAGCTGGACCTTTATTTCTTGATCGCAGTAAGACAAAGCCATTGACTGCTAAAAGCTCTCCTGCAATTAGCGTTTCCAATGCAATCCTTGCTGAAAAAATCTCGCGTCCTAAAACATGTACACAGCTTACATTACTAACACTATGACCATAGCTATGACTACTTGCCCAAATAATACCGAAGGTTTAAGTCACTTTTATTTCGCCCTTAGCAGGTGCCGCTGCCATAGAGATGGCTGACTGCAGTCAGTAGGGGCAGAAAAGGACAGCTGAGTAAGAGCACTGTTTGCCTGTACTGCCAACAGAACCCAAATTAACTCCCTGCACTTCACATACCACTAGGAATGAATCTCACAAAAATGTAGAACATTAAAATTGTATACAAAAGAAAAAACTTTTAGAGACCAGAAGCAATTCTGCAATACTGAACAACTTACGGAAGTCTGAGAATAAAGATACTGCAGCTCAAATGTTAGAAACGCAATATACTCACTCTTTTATAATGTTGAATGACTCTGAATCACATCCGCAAAGTCGATCTTTGAGTAGCAATCTCAAACTCAAGAACATTACTTTGTGTGCATCAACAGACATTAGATCATCCGGGGAGAAAGTAAGCAGAAGCTATCAAACATGGCCCACATCATGTTTCTTATTGCCGATTTTGGACTGACTAGTCAATTTTTTCATGAATTGATGGGTGCCAAGCAAATTATAGTTATATTCAAAGACCATAAGTTAGGAATACTGTACTGTCATCCAATAATAGAGTAATTACTGTGTTGGATATTTTGTTAGTGTTGGATTTACCTAACACAATTTCAAATCATACAATAAAATCAAAGGTGAAATTTACTATGGTTCAGTAATGGACGGTCTTGAGAAAAGGGCTACAACATTGGAGTATGTAATTATAAAGAACTTCATCAGGACCTTCAATATGCGGAAAGAAAAAACTATCTTCATGGATCTTTGCTTCCTTTGAACCTTGAACAATGTTGCGCTGCGGCTCGGCGCATCACATGAAACTTCATTCCTCATGCTTCTCAGTATCTGTTCAATTACACAACAGAAAACACATTTGCTTATTGCCCTTCATTTTATGAGGAAATCTCTCAGAAAGTGATCACCAGCTTTATATAGGTCCCTTACCTAAATGTGGCTCATTTGAGTCCACAACGCGAAATATGAATTTGAATCCCTGAATTCTTAGCTACAATGTTTTCTGGGTTTAACAATCAACTGTGTGTCAGGACGCTTTAGGAAAGAACACTTAACACATCTGTTCCTAATTATGAATCTTTGATAGCTATTGCAAGATCATTTATAAAGATACAAATCTACCATTTAATCTACAGTAAGTTCACATGGAAGAGCGGTTCGAGCTCGATGTCCAAATCCAATTAGGATGCATCAGAAAGTTGAGTTGATCACTTAGACATTGCAATGCCATTGGAGCAAAAGTATTGTATCAAATAATAAATCTGGCAGTAATTTAAAATGTTCACCAGAGTTGTTTTGAAGACCTCACCCTGTGGACTGACCATAAGGACATTACCTGGCACAAAATGACTTTTGAAAGGTACTGTTGATAAATCACACAGCTCCGTCACCTAATTTCAGGCCACCATGCTACATATTCAACAATGGCTGGACCACAACCACCTTAACCTCTTGGCTGCTAGGCGTTTTCCCGCAGTGTGCTGGGAATTACCATTTTGCTGTTTGCATGACGAGCTCAGCTCGTCATCAGCACACGACTCCCGTGGGTGATGACGAGCTGAGCTCGTCATCAGCGTCGAAAGGGTTAAGTTAAACCCTGGTGAGACGGAGCTTGTTCTTACTAGGGACAGCCATTAGTTTTGGGGGCCACACAACTGGCCATCATAGTTAGGTCCTCCACCCTCTCCCTCCCCATCGGCCAAAACACTAGGAGTCATCATCATCATCATCAATAATCTTTATTCGGTATTGTACAAAACACCATAAAAGTACAGTTTAAAATGCTAAAAATACATGTATTATTTACTTTACAACGGGAAAAAAGAAAAGAAAGAGAAACTGTAAAGAGCAAGGTACCGGGACATTCATTACAATTCATTCTTCCCACTCGGAGTCACCCTCAATAGTGACCTGTCACTGAAAACTCAGGTTGGCTCGGTCAACTCTAAATGCTTCTTTCAACTGTGGAAGATTAAGAAGATACACCATTTTCTCACACATGAAGCTTTGATCCAAGTGGTAGTAGCCACTGTCCTGTCGCACCTGGACTATGCTAATTCTGTGTATTTGGGCATGCCAATCTACTTGCTCAAACGGCTGCAGATGGCCCAAAATCAGGCAGCCAGAATGATCCTTCGTCAACTTAGATGGCAGCCAGCAACCCCTCTGCTGAGGAAATTGCATTGGCTCCCAATTCCTCAACGCTGTGCTTTTAAGGTGGGCTGTCTTATATTCAAATACCTGCATGGCAATAACCCCAAATTTATTAACAGCCTGATACTCAGGCACACTCCCTCTCGTAACCTATGCTCTGCTCACCTCTCACTCCTCATCATCCCCGCATTTAAACGGGTACGACAAGGAGGCCGCAGATTTGCCACACTTGACTGTGGAACTCCTTCCCGTTGGAGATCCGGTCCTGAACTGACCTCTTGCAATTCAGGAAGTCCCTTAAAAAGTGACTATTTGCACATGCCTATAATTAATGTGTCCACTGGTAGCTTTCAGACCCTTTAACAGAGCCATGAAACCACCCAGTGTACGTGGGCTTTACAAGTCATTATTAACATTAACATTAACTGTTCAAGTTACACAGTGTGACTGCCCTTGTGCTCCTGACCAGCTAGTTGCTGCGCAGGGGCACAATGCCACTATATTATCTATTTGTTCACTTCAAAACTATTGAGCTCTATTATGGAGGATATGATTTGCTTTAGATTGCCCACAAGCAGAATAAATTATATACTAATAATAGAGCTTCAATGTTGATGGCAGGTGCCAAGGCAAAAAAATGTGCACATCGATGTCAACGCTGTTATCAGGGAGGGGTTTGTACTTTCGCCCACACTTTTTACCAAACTTGCATGTAATTTACCAACTCCTACTAATCACTGGTCATACTTTTCCACCAAAGTTGGGATCTGGTAAATTTTTGTTTTAATTGTATGATCTGATGATCATTAAAGTAGTTCAGATTAGCTTCCAAAGATCACTAGATATCCACCATATCTTCACAGGCAGAAATACTATGTAGATCAGTTCTAAAAAGTGATGGCTTGCTTCTAGAACAAGTACCATGGTTAATGTCATCTTGAGGCCTGTGTATGTTAGCATTGATCTTAGGATCCTTGGGAATGCATTTGCTAATTTTAATGACAAAAAGGGGCGCTAATCCCTGGTAAACAGCCCATACTACACAGTTGGAACACCGCAAGCCTTTACCATGCAGGCTTAACCACACAGGCGACATTTCCAAGCAAGTCTTTACCACGCAGGATTTTACAACTAATATGCCTCTCCCACGCATGCCATTACAACAAAGTTTTTTAGGGTTAAGGGTGGATATCAGTGTTAGGGTGGCAACGGTAATTTTAGGGTTTAGGGTGGGTATGAGTTTTCGTTGGCTAAGGGGTTTTTAGGGTTTAGGGTGGGTATGGGTTTTCGGTAGAAAGGGTAATTGTAGGGTTTCAGGTGGGTATGGGTTTTTGGGTGGTAAGGGCATTTTTAGGGTTTAGGGTAGGTATGGGCGTTTGGGTGCTAAAGGGTTTTTAGGGTTTAGGGTGGATATGGGTTTTTGAATGGCAAGGTTTCTTTTAGAGTTTAGGGTGGCAATGGGTTTTGGGTGGTAACGGTATTTTTAGGGTAGAAATGGGTTTTAGGGTGACAATGTTATTTTTAGAGTGTAGAGTAGGTATGGGTTTTGGGGTAGTAAGGGATTTTTAGGTTTTAGGGTGGTTATGGGTTTTTGGGTACTAAGGGGTTTTTCGGATTGAATATTCAGGGCATGTACGGGTTTTTGTGGGTTATAGGTGTTTTATTGTGGACGGTGGGTATGGATTTTGGGGTGGGAAGGGTCTATGCATGTGTGTGTGTGTGTGTCTGTGTGTGTGTGCCTGTTATATATATATATGTATTCTCAGCTCACTTGTCCGCCATTCCTCCCTTCACTCTCGACTGGGTGTTGTCAAACGCAGGGGCAGACTCCGCATGGAATTTAATCCGATGCTCAGTCACACAATATATGTAAGCACTCGCAGGAACGTAATAATCAGATTTAATGTAGGTTACACTTGCATCAAAAGACGCATTTCGGCTTGCCGCCTTTTTCAATATGGGTCGGCGCCGCGTTGTGGCTAGTATTTACAACAAACACCACACACCTTTTGGCCACAAACATAAACATAAACAGAGGACACCAAACAAGATTCACTGAGGTGTCAACCATTGCTAAACATGCAAATAATGTGCATAAAGTAAAGTTATACAAAGCATATATCTGTTTAAATTAACAGTCGACATGATTAATACGATGTACAACTCATGAAACCTAATGCCCTGGATGGGCAAACATTCTAAGTTCAAGAAACTGATTACGCCCTGAATATACATATATATTTAGATTGTTATAAATATATATTCAAAAAGTATATATATATATATATAGGTATATATGTAAATATGTCTGTCTATTCAGTGTGGCAAATTCAGTGTGGCAAAACAGCAAAAATACAGTTCGAAAGGAGTGAAAACCACCAATCCTCCAGGCGCCACAGTATCATCTAACATCCTGGAAGAAGAACCCTCTAGCATAGATTCCATCTCACTCACGAGCGGTTCCAGCAGAGATTCTCACACGGACTCCACAATAAAAGCGTTATATGTGACAAGGGTTAACCCAAATAGAGTCGCTGGGACCTGGGTGGCTATCGTTATGAATAGAGGGGTCCCAGTGAGGGCGAACAAATTAGTTAGAAATACAATCAATTAAATCTCAAAACCAAAAATACCTCTATAATGTTATATTCACATTATAGGAAAACGAGCAATATTGAGTATTCATGAAATATATACAATTGTGATGGTACAGGTGCCCCGGGGGGATGGAGGGGAGGTGATATAGTGAAGGTAAGGTGAGGAGGATTCTTTTGTGACAATAAAAACACGATATTTATCCAGTAATATTAGGATACAAATTATAAACAATATACAAAGCAAATGATTACTCATTGATAGAGTTTCAAGAAACATGCCCCAATGTCCATCATGAAAACGAATGATGGGTTGAACGGGGCTGTCGGGGGAATGTGCGTCGACGTTTCGACCCTATTAAGCAGGATGAGTGAGATTCCTTGCAAGTGGGTCTTCTTCAGGACAGGCAATATGATCGGGGCAGCCAACCTATTATTAGAAGGGGAGGCGTAAGTTAATTATAAAGTGGACAAGTCTCACTCTAGTTTGAGTTGATAGGGTAAACAAGAAAAAAGGGGGGGGACGTACCTTAGTACATCGGTATGGGGATGAAGTTAATCCCAGTGAAGGTCGGTGACACAAGTTCATTTACCTTAAGAAGGAATCATATTAATAACCATTAGATTGGTGTAATGACGATCAAATCCAACAATTTATAAAGAGAAAATCAGGGACTTACTCATGAAGTAAAGTCCAGAGTTCCCGTATTGGATCCAGATGCTGGACGGGGGACCACTCGAACAATTTATCTAAAAGGGGGAACATCATTTAGATACAGGCCGTTAAGAGCAGGGGCTTGGTTGTAAAATTAGGTGAAGGCGGAACTTACCGAGTGGGGTAAAAAGTCCGCTCGATTATTGAAGAAACGCTGAATAAATCAGGTGATTTATTCAGCGTTTCTTCAATAATCGAGCGGACTTTTTATCCCACTCGGTAAGTTCCGCCTTCACCTAATTTTACAACCAAGCCCCTGCTCTTAACGGCCTGTATCTAAATGATGTTCCCCCTTTTAGATAAATTTCTAACTAATTTGTTCGCCCTCACTGGGACCCCTCTATCCACAATAAAAGCAGCACCTATTCTGAACTTGGAAGAGGAATTGGATTTTTTAGTCAAAGAAAGACTGGATACATTGAGACCACGACTAAAGAATCAAACAAAAATCGCCGAAACAAAGGAGACGGGAAAGGAGACGCATCTGTGTTAAAAAAGCAACAGCAAAAAAAGAAGCCTCAAACGAAGTGGCAGAAAAAATACAAGTAAGTGACAATTCTGTCATCAATTTATCCGATGTCACACTAACTTTGGCAGAACAACAGCTATTGTCACTAGGCTTAAATTTCTGCCCGAAACAGTCGTTTAATTATGCAGCCACTAGGATAGATGTTTTCCATTTCATCAGGAAATTAAAATTGAAAAAATTATTTTCCAGCCAAAAATTAAAAGGAACTACAGAGTCTGAAGTCCCGCTATCTGGGGTCTCTGTGAACGGTGCTGGGATTACTGCGGGGGACGTCCCTCTCCATTTGGCGCTCCATAACCTGCATGATTCCACAGACTCAGCCCTGTGGCCCGGACATTAACTTAAGCACACAAGCGAGACTGAATAAAATTGATAAATTACAAAAGGGAGCGTGGCTAACTCCATTCAGAAGTAAATCCAGTTTTGTACCTCTGGCTGTGAAAGATGCTATAGATACATTCCATGATTGTGTAACCAATGAGATCAAGCAACTCCATAGATGTACTGTTGGTAAGGGTATGAAATTTAACCAACAACAAAGAGATTATGCCACCCTAATGAAAAAACTGAGTAACAACACAGATATTGTAATCAAAACATCAGATAAGGGTTGCAATGTTGTTCTATGGCCTAAAAAGGATTACAATGTGGAAGCTTATCGACAGTTAAACGACAAGACCTGCTATGAAAAGACCACCCACAAAGAATATGACAAGGCCAAAGAAACCCTTCTCAAATTGTTGCATAAATGGTGCAGGGAGGGTTTAATATCCTTGGAGGAATTTAAATTCATGTACAACGATTTTCCTGTACTCCCTGTATTCTATCTTATACCTAAGGTTCACAAACGCTTGCATCCCACTCCCGGGAGACCTATTATCTTGGCTATTAAAAGTGCTAGTGAACAGGTAGGGAGATACATAGATTTTTTCCTACAGGATATGGTAAAGGCGTTGCCTAGTTTTGTTAAAGATACTGGCGACTTTCTACAGAAAATTGAGAATCTGGAGTGGAATAATGACATGCTACTGATTGCCTTAGATGTAGAGTCCCTCTACACCAGCATCGCACAGTGTAGGCCTACATGCTATTGAGAATTTTGTAAGCAAGCGCCCAGTGGAGTACTTTCAGCATAACAAGGTTATTCTTAGCCTTATAGACTGGTGTCTCCATAACAACTTTCTCTTGTATGGAAGGGATGTATGGAGACAGCTAAGGGGAGTCACGATGGGATCCTGTTTCTCCCCCAGCTACGCGTGTTTACACGTGGGATGGTGGGAGGAACAGGTCCTGAATGTCGAACACCACACTTGGGTAAATGAAAAGATAGTCCAATACCTCCGCTACATAGATGCCGTTTTCATCTTATGGCAAGGAGATGCACAGGAAGCGGCTGTATTTGACAAGAGATCAATGTTAATTCTTTAATTCTGAATTTCACATCCAAAATGATCCAACAAGAATTTGAGTTCTTGGATGTGAAAGTTTATATTAAGGATGACAAAATAGAGCTACACTTTTCAGAAAGCCCACGGCTGGGAACACTACTTTGCATGCTATTGACTGACTGACTAAGTGTGTCTTTTATGTCTATGGTCAGGTGATTCTTATGACTAGGCACTAAGGGGGTGTGGTGTCTATCCACTAGCATTTAAAAAATGAAAATAATTGTAACAACTTTACATGTGATCAAGAGCCAACGGGCCCGAAACGCGTTGTGCTGTTGTTGCTTCACCTGCACATTAAATTCTTCTGAAGCCAGATCCTGTGGTCACCCAGAGTGAGTTGCTGGTAAGTAAAGTCCCATCTCCTGAGCTGAAAACATCCAAGCCTGTTTTCAGCTCAGGCGACGGGACTTATGATTAAGAGGCCGAAGCCTCGAAACGCGTCAGGAAAAGGAAAAAGGAAATGGATCCAAATACATGACTGAAGCTGCTGGTGTCCTTTTAATAAATCGTAAGATTTCATCAACTGGGAGTGCGTCTTTAATGCTTTTGGGCCATTGTTTCACATAAATTAACACGGCAGCCCTGCCGTGGAGGGCGGCACCATCGCTGACAATTAAATAGCGAAGCTGTGGTTGGAACTACATCCAAGCATGTTTTCAGCTCAGGAGATGGGACTTTACTTACCAGCAACTCACTCTGGGGGCCCACGAGGGGTAACGGATATGCTGTAAATCTTAGGAATATGACGGAACTTACTAAAAGAAAACAATTGTGCTTGAATGGACTACAAATCCCGAAATGCAACACAGTGACTAATGACATCGCCCACTGAGGGTTAAAAGCATGAAAATAATTAAAGCATCAAGAGTCCTTCTGTGCAGATTCCGAGTTACCTATGATTAAGAGGCTGAAGCCTGGAAACGCATCAGGAAAAGGAAAAAGGAAATGGATCCAGATACCGGACTGAAGCTGCTGGTGTCCTTTTAATAAATCGTAAGATTTCATAACTGGGAGTGGGTCCTTAATGCTTTTGGGCCATTGTTTCACATATATATATATATGTTTAAATATTTAAATATCTGTATCTGTGTCTCACTTTGTGTATAAGTGGCTGCATGGGTTGGTGAGTAGCTACATGAGTGTGTATATGGGTTATTAGTTGTTTTTTTGAGTATCAGTATCAGTGTCTGTATGGTTCGGTGGGGGATATTACTTAGAGCACAGATGCATGAATGAGTGACTCACTATTTGTATGTATTTTGAAGACAGCATGTGTGCAAGACTGTATGGGTGGATGATTGTGTGTATGGGTGGGTTAGTGAGTATGTGTTTTTATAATTGATTGTTTAAGAGAGTAAATATGTTTCAGTGTCTGTAGAAGTATGTGTAGTGGTGTGTATATAGCAGTATAATCAAGTAAATGGTTTTTTGATTATTAGTGTGTAACAGGATGTATAGGTGTATGAGTACATATGATGAGTAAGTACATGCATGAGTGACTATATAGAACTGTTGGTGAATGAGTGGATGTGTGTGTAGATGTTGGAATTACCTAATAAGTTGTTGTAATTGGTATTGGTTTCTCCTTTTTTAAGAAAATGTTAGTTTCTATTTTTGAATGTGTGTGTCAAAGGTTATTTTATGCTGATAGGAGGTCTGCCACTTTGTCATAAGGATGTTGTCATCAGTGATGTCATTTGAGATGTCATCAGTGATGTCATGAGTGATGTCACTGACCATGTCATGAGTGATGTAATATGTGACGTCATCAGCAGTGCATTGCACGTGCAAGTTATAGTGAGTCCAACTAACTATAACGTGGGAATTTCAATGGTTTTATGCGAGTAAAATTTCCACCTAACTATAACTGGTGTGAAACCTATGGTTTTTTCAGTGAATTTAATAGGTTTTTTAAATGCTAATTCCTAACTATAACTGGTGTAAAACCTATGGTTTTTTCAGTGAATATATATATGTATATATATATATATATATATATATATATATATATATATATATATATATATATATATATATATATATATATATATATATATATATAAAATTTCTATGGCAAAATGAAACCCCTCATTTTGTTCCTTTTCAAATTAAATGTAATAAGTGTTACCACTTTATTCCAATCACGATGACTTCAGGTGTGCCATACTTTTGTCATAAGTAAGACTGTTAGCGTTCTAGTTGTTCTTTAGAACACTCTGGGACATTCTGTCATTGGTCTCTAGTTGGGCTACATCTGGCTGATATTTGGTCTACATTTGGGCTCTTTTGTCTCTGGTGGCCATCTTGGGAGACTGCATATCAGAATTTTTTTAATGAAATATAAGAGGATTTGAGAAGTCACTCAAAATGTGCCCTAATTTTTCTTTCTTCAGCACTAATCATAATTTCTATGGCAAAATGAACCCCCTCATTTTGTTCCTTTGCAAATTAAATGTTTTAAGTGTTAACACTTTATTCCAATCAAGATGACTTCAGGTGTGCCATACTTTTGTCATAAGTAAGACTGTTAACGCTCTAGTCATTGGGCTATAGTTGGGCTACATCTGGCTGATATTTGGGCTACATTTGGTTTTTTTTGTCTCTGGTGGCCATCTTTGGGCTACATTGGGCTACATTTGGGCTCCAACATATATATATATAGCCCAATGTAGCCCAATATATATTTTTTCAAAGTTAATTTTCGTAAAAACCACTGGAGCACATCTTGAGACATAGCAAAGGTACATCGGGCTACCAGTCCCTACAATGTTGCCAAGTTTGGTGCAAATCCATTCAGCCGTTCGGGCTAAAAGTGAGTTTGACCGCCCTATGGAAATTAACATGGGGAAAACACGTTTTTGGACCCCCCTTTTATCTCGGCTCCCGCTTGACGAATCCCCCCCAAACTTTCAGGGAAGGACCGGAGCTCCGCGAGGCAAATTTGAGGAAATTTTCAGGCAGATTCGTCAACCGACGCCAAAGTTATTCACAATAGAATTTTGAGATTTTGCATTGAAAAAAATCCTAACTATAACTACCTACTGGCGACCGCCAGTAGGATATATATATATATATATATATATATATATATATATATATATATATATATATATATATATATATATATATATATATATATATATATATATATATATATATATATATATATATATATATATATATATATATATATATATATATATATATATATATATATATATATATATATATATATATATATATATATATATATATATATATACAGCTACCTCCTCCAAAGAAAAAGGCAATGACCCGAAGGGAGACAATCAGGAGCACTTTATTGAACAGATGGTTTAGGCGAATGCATTTTGGCAATATCAGCCTTCCTCAGCGCCCCTCTCCAACTGCTCCTAGCGCTGCGAAGTAAGTGTAGTCCTTCCCCTCTCTTGTTTTGACTAGCATGCTCCGCCCCCTTGATGTAGTCAGCATCCTGACATAATATATATATAATATATATAATATATTATGTATATATATTTTGCTTCCACAATGACCATCTCCTGTCAAACAATCCAGCCGCACTCTCCTCTGCAAAATGCTGCTGCACAAAGTCCAGGTGCTAATAAATATTTATTTGTAAATTATATATTTTTTGTGTGATAGCAACACCCCACATGGAATACTCACGCCTTCAACCGGGCTATCTCTTACCCACAAACTCTCTTGTGAAGGCATGCATGGTAAAGGCATATGCATGGTAAAGACTTGCATGGTAGTGTCACCGTTGTTGTAATAACCGCATTGTAAAGAAGTGCATGGTAATGGCTTGCATGTTTCCTTAATAGATCCCTATTCCCTAGGTACGCTAGTTAAAACATACATTCCCAAAATTATTCCAATCTTAACAGATGGCCGTGAACTCTTGCTACCTAAATTATCAAATGGGCACCAAGCTCCAGCAATGCTTGCTCCCTTAATATTACGCAGTAGGATTAATGAGACTGTAGATCAGTAGGACCCACGTAAGTAGCTGCCTGATATAAAATTTATCTTGGATCTTCAGACCACTAAAGCTGAAAACTTCACTAATTATATTGATCAATGTAAGAGCTGATTGGAATTTCTGTAGCTCTAAGTCATTATAATGATCCAAACCTTTCTATAAGGGGTTTAAATTGAAAGGTAAGCTTGACACTTAAAATATATTGAGGACAGCAAATGAAGCCATGATTACAGATAACAATTAGTAATGTATGATTTATACTAAAGCGCACACCATATTTGATCAAGCAAGTTAAAGTGGCTAGTCATGCTAACAAACTGAGATCTTTTTGCTTCATGTGTAATTTCCCCAAATATCGGTAATAAGTGGAAGGTGATATATTTAATTATGACGGTTGTTGATCATTTGCAAATGGTACGCTGATTGGATAATTTCATTATTTTATTATGTGTGTGCATGCTCCAAATTGCATTTATATGTGCCAGTTTACAAGGTAGATTTCAACCATAAAGAATCATTTAAATAAATAAAATGCATTAACCCGCCTATTAATAGTATTATGAAAATGAGAATATTGCCTAGTTCTGTTCGGGGATTTTGCTAATATTTAGTATTGAAAAGTGTATACATTCATAACAGTATAAATAGCATTCTATCAGGCCCAAACCTTTATTAATGTCACAGAAATGTAGCCTATCTTTCCCATCTGGTCATTGAGATGTACCCATTTGTTTTTAATGGCGATTCTCCATTTCATTCAAAGAAAAGGTGATTGTACAGTTTGATGATGTGGGCCAAGGGGTCCATAGGCATGTAGACCAACTCAGTGCACAATGTTGATGCTTGGGGAACTCCCATAGTCACCTCTTGACCCTCTAACAGAATCAGTCCTGGTTTAATTTGTTGTGAGTGGTCTTGTAGGTGGGACATGATCTATGCTAGTGTTCTGCCTGAGATAACCTTGTCTGTGTGCGAACGCTGCTCCATGGTGTGACATATCAGATGCTGTAATCTATGGAGCTGAATACTGCTGGGAGGATAAAAAGGTCATCAGTTGATCTTGATCTTAAACCCAGACCAAAGGTCATCAGTTGATCTTGATCTTAAACCCAGACCAGTTTCTTTCTGAGCTCTACTGAGACTAATTCTATTTACCCAAGACATCTGAATCCTGATTGATGGCTGTGTAGTATAAATATCCACTTTTCAAGCGCGAAACGCGTCGCAAGGTTTATGATGGAATAAACCCTTTTGCTCTGGTGCACTATACCTGACTCCTGTGGTTGTTTACCGAGTGCTATATATATATATATATATATATATATATATATATATATATATATATATATATATATATATATATATATATATATATATATATATATATATTTGTAAGAGGAAGTGGCGGTTAAACAGCAACTGCAGCATACCTGGCTTGATTATCAAATGAACTACAGGTACCAGCATGCCGTTATGATAGCTCACCTGTGGGTAATTAGACATGCGCATGCTCGTTTCAAAAACTTTATTCGATTCAAAACAAAAGAATCATAAAAGTTGAACAATTACATTTACAAACATAATTTAAAATTCATTTTTAAAGAGAGTCTTACAGTTATAACACTATAAAATTCATTAGTTAATATAATCACAAATAAAGCCCATAGTTTTACTTTCAATTAATTCAGATGGTTCATGAATTCTTCGTACCGGGGTATATATTAGAGGGCAGGTAAGATAAGTAATAGAAAATCACAATGCAACAGTATACGATATACATAATCAAAGGGTCAGCTTCTTGGGGCCATATTTAGCCATACCGTTTTCTAATCAAGAGTGACACTTGTATAAAGTTTAATATTGCACAACAAACACCAGATGATGACAAAGATAATAAATAATCATAACCCTCTTTGTAATGGCATGGTTGTTTTTCCTTGAGGATCGGCTTAATAAACCTGATTCTCGGGTCCTTGTATAGAGAACAGAAAAGAACAATATGCATCGTGCTTTGGCTGTCTTTGTTATTACAAGGACAGGGGGGCAGTTTCTCGCACCAGCCCCCCTGTTTAGGAAACGCATAAAGGAAGTGCAGGGTGTGTAACCTAAACCTTGTCAAATAAAATCGCCATTGCACATGATTTGTGAAGGTTAGATAAAACTGGTGCTGCAAAGTGGCCTTAGGAACATAAGGGCTAACCAGGGAGTTCGCAAGCGGTGATTTCCAATAATTTGTTTTAATTACAGTTTTGATATCTCCCTGTATATTTTCGGGATTGTCAAATATATCTCCCAAGCCTATTCTATGGAGCATTTCTTTTACATAAGATAGCCAGGGGATCTGATTCATATTTGCCAGTTCTAAGCAGTCCCGGAGGATATCTCTGGTGAGCTGTAAGTCCTCTGATAGCCATATTTTGCCCCATAACAATAAAGGGGAAAGGCGAATGATGTCACTCACATAGGTTAGACCTATTTCGTTATGGGCAAATCTGTTTGAAGAGCCTGATGGAATAGCCAATACACGTTTTAAAAATGTATTCTCCATAATCTGTATCGTGTCAGGGCTATCGGTCCCCCAAACCCCTGCCCCATAGGTAGCAACCGACAAACATTTAGCTTTGTACAAGGTTTTTAGATGTATGACAGGTTTTTGGCCTAATTTGCCACAGAAACGAAACAGACCCTCTATTGAGCGACTAGCACTCTGAACTCGTGTCTTCATTAACGGGGCCCAGCTTAGTTTGTTGTTGAAAAGGTTTCCCAGATAATTCAAATTTTCAACCTTTTCAATAATGGAGTTACTTACTACAAACTTTCTACTTTTGGTGCCCTTTGGGCCACAGACCATAACAAAGGATTTGGCAAAGTTTACCTTGAGGTCTAGGTCCAACATAAATTTGTGGAAGGCATCAAGACAATGCTGCATACTATTTGCTGTGAGTGTCATGAGTACCGTGTCGTCGGCGTAAGAAAGCATTGGAATGCTCCTGCCGTTGACCTTTGGGAAATCATGACAGTGGTCATGCGCATGCAATAAAGTACCTGAGGGGAGCTGCAGATGCTGTTTAACCGCCACTTCCTCTGACAAAGGAGCTGTAGCGCTCTGAAACACGTTAGGATTGAATTTGTTTCACTGGACTGTGATGCTGGTTTCCTTAAATAAATGATTTTGGTCATCCCATTGTAAGCGTCTCCCCGTCTCAGGGCACTCCTTTTTTTATGGATATATATATATGTGTGTGTGTGTGTGTGTGTGTGCTTGTGTGTGTGGGTGTGTGTGTGTGTGTGTGTGTGTAGACACACATATATATATTTATGTATATAAGACCCAGTTTGCTGGTAACTTTGCTGCTATTTGACAAAACGTCACAAAACGTTCCCAAAACAAAAGGCTCATCCACTTCTGCTTCTTTCAGGAACATTTTGGGGTGATCCGTCAATTGGGGATGAGAAAAAGGGGGGAGTACCAAAACACGTTTTTCATCATGCAGGTTTCCATATCGACTATAAACACAGCTACTGTCACAAGCTATAGTTACTTGAGATAACTATAATTGGTGAATTTCAGTGGTGTTGTTAACTTAAAACATTGTTTTATCTGACATTTTTATCTAACTATAACGTCCCTTTAACACCTTAAGAGCGTCGAACGTTCAGCACCCAGTGAAAACAGACTCCATTGCTTTCATTGCAGAAAAGTGGTGGTAGCCACTGTGTAGTTATATAGGAGTCAGAGTTTTCACAGGAAAAGATTTTTTTTTTATGCCAATAACTTTTGCGCAATTTGATGAATCTTCACAAAACTTTAGAAACATAAACTTCATTAACCGGAACCTCTTCCTGCAAAGTAGCAAGGGGATATATCAAGCAGGGGCCGTGAAAAAGTAGGGTCGCAAAATACATTTTTAACCACGCAATTTCCATAGTATTAAGAACACTATAATGCAGAGAAAACCACATGAGCAGAATTACTTCAAATTTTCCAGAAAGCTAAATATTGATCCGGAAAGTGTGTTTTTTATGATTTAGTGTAAACTGTTCCGCCGTTTCAGAGAAATTAAAGTATAACAAATAGTGACAATAGTTGCCATAGGACAGTCGTGGAAAAAATGAAAAAAAAAATAATTCTGATTGTCGGGATTGAGCGATGAGATTGGTGATGCAACATTAAGAAAAATGTTGTGCCCGTCATTTCAGGACTCTGGGACTAAATCCCCAAATCCTGAAAAATAACATACAAAAGGTTATATGAGGCAGGGTAGGGATACCCTGACCCTATAGACCCCTCTCTTCTTCGGGCCCATCATGCTCCTGCAGCACTTATGTGTGGGAACCATGTGCTCAATAAAAGTACCCCAGGACTGAAAAACATGTTTAAACAATGGAGAATGTGGGGTGGGGTCTGGGGATGGTTAGCCACTCACAGGGGGTTGGGCACATGGCTTAGTTGCAGGGCAGGCCCTGTGACTAACCGCATGCTGCCACAGCCAAAGGCCTGTGTGGTGGGGATTGGCTGCCTGCGTGGGGTTGGGTGCAGGGTCTGGTGGAAGGCCAGGCCTTGCAGGCAACCCCTGTCATGCACGTCCAGGTGGTTGACCACAGAGGTATAATAATAAGATATTATTTTACATTAAAAAGTTAATGGAAACTCACTGAAAAAAACTAATTTAACATGGAGTTATATGTAGGAAAGGTGGTAAGATTTTAATTAATGTTTAAAAAACATTAGAAATTCAATATAAAAGTTGAGTTATAGGTAGGTGTTTTAATAATTTAAAAAAACTATAATTTTAAAACTTACAAAAACACTAAAATTCTCCAGGTTATACGTAACTGACATACGCATATTAGTACAAATATGATGCACTACTTACAACTGCACACATTATACTCTTGCCAGTTACGTATAACTGATGTATTCTTTTCATAATGCAGTCCTTCAGGAGCCTTAAGGGGCAGGGACTGCTTTCAGAATAAAATGAAGACATTCAGTTAATGTGAATACAGGGATGGAGGTCTGCTGCCCCTTGCTGGCATGTATCCCTACATGTGGTGCCATTTTTATAGAGTCGCACAAGGACTTCCACCTTATAAATATTAATGAGGGAGAAATGTGCATCTCCCTACAGACTGGCATTTTGCAATGTGACTGATTATTACATTAGTCTCACTGAAAAAGGAAGATGGTGTTGCAAACCAGCTGGAGTGCAAAAAGCACAAACTGATTTGTGACGCCATCTTCCTGTGTCAGCCCCTTGTTTCATAAAGATACCAGTTCATAAAGGGAACACAGTTTGAATTTAAATCTTTTAAGATAATATATACAAAGTGAAGCATTCAGTGTTACTGGTATTGAATCATGTGTGTGAGAATGGTGCTTCCTTTGCAAAAAACATAAAGGCAAGGGGCTCAAAGATTTTCTGGATTGGCTACCGGGCGTTTCGGTGGGCTGGGGCCGGTTTGTGTAGTGAACGCTGGTTTTGTAGAAACAAATGATTTTGAAGCGCACTTAGAGAAGCATACTTTAAAATGAAGCACCTCGTGACCAGTATGTCAGCCCGGCTCTGGTCTGATGTGTCTATAACACATGGATACTGACATAAAAATATTGAAAATGTTCTTCCCTTATGAGCTTTATGACTTTGGGCCCTATGTACGAACACATTTTTCCATAGTCACAGAATGGGTAGAAACCTTTGATACATCTGGCCCTTGGTTCTTAATTTTTTATATCACTGCTTTACTATGAAAATGTTGCTAAAGTGTTCTCTAGTGGCCACCAGGGTGCTTGAGATTCAGTTTTGTATTTGCCACACTTTTCCAGTGATCACCAGTGTACTCTGACTCTAGTGGCCTAGTTAAAGCCCTAACTTTACTTATTTAACATGGCCAATTAATTCAAAGGGAGTACACTGCGACCATAATACAAATAAAGGAAACATTAATCACAGCAAACAATCAACACTCCAGAGCAGAAGTAAACTAATACTAATGGGTTGGCGCTGAAAGATACATGTAATAGCCACCAAACCCATCTGCAATATATCAGATGGGACCATAAATTTCATAATATTTTTGTTAGGTGACAATAGGAGCAGCACTAAATCCTTGGTGGCAGTGCCATTTTGTTTAGCCAGTGTGCTAAAAGTGTGATAAAATAATGCTGCATCTTTAATGTTGTGTTACTTTTGTTGAGGTGGCAAAGGTATAAGTGAGCGTGGGGCAGAAAATTAGAGGAAAGAAATCATGCTTGTGTAGTGAGGTACAAAAATTAGTAACTGCCTGCAAAGAGGCAGGAAATCAGAAGCTTGAGGGGGTAGCTTGGAAAAATCACTGATCATGTAGAGCTGCTAAGTGGGGTGCAGCAATCAAGAGGTATTGACTGTCATTAATGCGAAGCATAGCATAACCTAGAATCAGCACCATACTTTCACCAAGCAGTTTACATAAGGAATTTGGGGTTGTTGCTCTACACATTCCCCTGCTCTGGTCAGAAACAGCATGAAACACCAGAGCAAAAAGATCTGGTAGGCCATGGCCACACTGACATCTTCCTACTGATAAAAAACACCACATAACTCCACACAATTCTTCACTCCATCAAAACCTGGATGGCGGAAAACTTAATGAGCTTGAACTGATCCAAAGGGTAATCTGGTTCCTTCAAACTTCACCCAAACTCACTCCTTCTCACACGTACCAATACATCAACTCTTAGGTCACCAAATCCTCAAAACTGACATATGTTAATCAACCGAGAACTAACCTCGTTCTCCACGTAAGCAACATAACAATATTTGACCACTGCTTGACCAAACTACTAAAAAGCTATTCCTATTTTAATTTAATTAGGCACAGCAAGAGCAATACTGAATTTTCCAACTGACCTATCAAAAATTAATCAACTGACTAGAAAGGATTTGAGCACCGTCAGAGATTTAACCAAAAGGAAGCATAGAACCCATATAAACTTTGGCCTGAGATAGCAGCAGTTGCATCCAGAAGACGTATTACCATTACGCTCCTCATCTTTGCCAATCAAACTACTTTATGTCATTCAAACACATACAAGCAAAGGCAAGAGGTCTAACTTTTGCAATATTTGTTGTTTGTGGTTATTGATTTTGCCAATTCAGTGGAAACCGTGATGGCAGCAATCTTGGATTTTGTTTTCTGTACTTCCAAGATGGCTGTCATATAGCATCCCTACATGGTGGCCATCTTGGAAATATAGAAAATAACCTAAAATGTTCAGCCGCAGTTATTGTCTTTGCCAGTGCTTAGTATAAAACATACTTTCCAAGGTAGCCTGCTACTGTAATTGGTTATACCAATGTCAGTGCATTTGTACAAGCAATGGCAAATCCAATAGTAGAGGTGGCGAGCAGCGGGTTCAGGATAGCGAGAGGGGAGCAAGAGAGTCAATGAGTCGCTGCAGTGCTTTGTGTCAGAGAAACAGAGGAATTGGGGTGTGGGAAAGACCCATCTGGAGTCAAGTTTATTATGAATTTAGGAATTCATACGAGGTACATATACCATCATATAAACAAATAAGTATAATTTAACACATATGTATATATATATATATATATATATATATATATATATATATATATATATATATATATATATATATATATATATATTTATATGCAAAGAAACATTTTGCTGTTGTATAATACATTTTGCATCTATATATATACATACACACACATACATACATATACATACATGCATGCTCATTAGGGTTTCACATACAAATATACATAGATATATTCTATATATATGCAGAAGTGTTGAGTGGAAAAAGCTATTTATAACTATGGCTGAGTGTATGAGGGGCTATCAATCATCAGAGATGGAGCCTCAAGTGAATCATGATGCTCCTCCCTCCATTAACAACTATAATAAATAGCATGTTACACTCTTTGGATCAGCATGTGTGGTTATGTCACACAATTCTTCCATGTGCAGTAGTTATAAACAACGGAGCACCACTGGTTGACATAGGAAAACAATAGCTCAGCCTTGTGTGTAAGGCCCCAGTTTTTAAGTATGGCATTAGCCAAGACCTTTTGATTTTACTAAAATTACATGTAGGATAGACTTGCTTATAAGGGCTTTCAGTTGGCTTTCTTACACCATTTGTCCTTTATTTTATCAATAAAATTTTTCATCTGCCCATTACAGAATTTCTATTCTATTTCTATTTAGGGAGTTTTGTAAAGCGCTTGGTGACGCACAGCGGCGTGTCCCCGCGCTGAGGAGCAGATACTTACTGGAACCTACAGAAGCGGAATACCTTACTGTACGAATAGTGCAGTTTTAAGCTTGGCTCTAAAGATTAGTTCTGATGGTTCTAGTCGCAATGCCATGGGTAGTTTGTTCCATCTAGAAGCTGCAAGGTACCTAAAGGATCTTCCGCCCATCAGTGCTCTAGACACCTTGGGGATAGCCAGGAGTCCTGAGCCGGAAGATCTCAGGGAGCGGGACGGCTCGTAAGACGTCAGCAGTCCTTTCAAAGAGAATACAGCATCAGGCCCACTTCAGCCATTGGTCAACTTCACTATGAGCAACGGAATTCTATACGATCACAAGAAGCACATACAAAGTAGTTTCCTTCTGTGTTAGAGCCTACTATGCCAAAGGGTAAGCTTTTTACAGGCAAAAATTATTTTTGCTTTAACCCTTTCGATGCTGATGACGAGCTCAGCTCGTCATGATGCACAGTTGAGCTGTGCTGATGACGAGCTGAGCTCGTCATGAATACAGGAGAAGAGTAATTTCCAGCACAGGGGGGGAAAACACCTAGCAGCCAAGGTGTTAAGCCACTGTTGGTTTTTTTTATATTGAAAAGGCACAGGATTTTCCCCAAAAACAACGTTTTGCAAATCCATGACAGAACAAAACAGATAATGACAAAGCTAAAAGACTGGCAAGCTATGCCAGAACTACTGGGTTTGTGAATACTTGTTTTCTTCTGTCAGACAATATGCATAGGTAAATGAATGAAAATCCATGTTGCACACTTGTTGCAAATAATGTATTGCTTTGCCACATTTTTTCACTAGTATGGTATAAGTATGGCTTAATGTGTTTTTTTGGTGGGATGTTGATTTTGGAGGTACTGAAGTGGTGTGAGGCTGCTCAGAAGAAACTGGATGAATTGAACTGTACCGGTCGCTCAACACTCTCCGACTTTTGGTAAATTCAGGGCACAAGTCAAGGGTCCACATGGGTAGATGGTGTCTACCCACTACTTTCACAAGGTGGGCGCCATCTACCATGCCAAGAAGTTGGGCCCCACAGAAATATGCTGAACTTGTCCTAGTGTCATTTTCAGACACTAGGACAATTTCAGCGTCTGCACGTTGTCTGCTTTTGTTCCGAGCAGCAACCTGCAGGCAGGGAAGGCCTTATCAGATTCCAGCTCATCCATAACAAAAGACGAAGTTGAGGGGCCTTCAGGCCTCCTTTCGTTGGAGTATCCTGGCTAGGAGCTATCGGGAGCCTCACACCTAGATGCAATGGTGGGGAAACAAAGGCTCGGCTTTTTATCACTTCACAGGTACTTAAGAGAGGCATTCTTTTGACTTTGTTCCGCCCCTGTATATAAGAGATATGCATGCACTTTACAAATGTCAGATGTGTTGGTCTGTCCCAGTATTTGCACAAATAACAATTTAAATGCCACTATTTTGTTTTCTTTCTTTTGTAGCCTGTCAGCACTGTTCATCCCAATGTAGGATGTCAGAGTGCTTTACATCACATGTACACATTATACATTGACAATAAATCAGGTGTGTAAGTCAATGTACAGGATATGTTACATAAGACAGTGATGGTTGCAAGGTGCAGGAGCCCAATGTCCTTCATATCTCACTGTGGTATAGTATATAGTAGAAGGATTACAATTTATGAACTTGAAGTAACAAAATGATGTCTGTCCTAAAAGCTGTAACCTTTTACCCATTTACATCAAATAAAAATCTGCCAACTGCTGGTTACATAATGTGCTTTGCAGGAGACATATTAACCCTCTATGGTACATTGATTCAAAACTGGAACTAGACAAAACACAGATCTCTCCAGCAAATACATTATCCTCCAGAATTATCTTACCATTATTATCATTCCCGGAAATTCAGCTGGCACACAAAGACTTCTACAGCAGGTGCCTTAACCCCATAAGATATTTTAAAATACAGACTTTGCAACCAAGCATAAAAGGTTTACTGCCACATTTCTCCTTGTTGCCAGTTTCTTTGTGGCAGGGATTTACAAAAAAAAGTTTAAACTGAGGCCCAGATGTGGCACCGGGTTTGCATCAATTTTTTGGCACAACCCCAACGCAAAATCTCATTTGTTAAATATTGGAATGTGCTCAAATGTACTCATGATATACATGCTAAACCTATCTGAGATCTAAAGTTCTGATGTCACTTCCTGGGAGGTCATGGGTTGTGATGCCACTTCCTGTGATGCTGAATGCGATATCAAGTGCAGTGATGTTACACACTGTGATATCATATGCCATGATGTCACTAACTTGGTTAGTCCCCCCAATTCTTTTTTTAGGACTGCTGTGCCCTGGAAAAATGTATAACAGCTCCCATGAGGAGATGACCTTCAACATAGTGCAGAGGTACACAATCGTGCAGTATTGGACTTCAACTTGATCGCAGAAAAAACTTAACAGTCTGGCACAAGGTCATGACATGACACTGTGAGCTGAAATTGAAGGCTAACATGGGTGATCGATTCAACTGTATTGTATGGAATGTTAAAAATATGGCTGCATAAACCATCCTGGATGAACATTTCCGATTTTCATTGCTGTCATTTCGCCCAACATCCACATCAAGAGTCTTGCATTGGCAGAAAAATCAGAGGAAATGGCAAAAAGGCTGAGCCATAGACCCCTGAAGCTCTGGATTGGAGTCCGCGTCGGTGTGCATGCTAATGTGCATTTTGACACTGGCGGAGAGCGGCTCTATTTTTAGCGCTCCCAGCTGCAGCAACATCAGTGCCTTTGCCTCTTTAATTATGGAGGAGACGTGCTCGGCCGATGCTTGTGCTTTCAGAGAACTTTTCATGCAGACCAGGCCAAACAGGCTTCGCGTGTCTGCTGCGCCTTCGACAGGCCGCCTCAATAATGGCGGCCGTCACCAACCACACACAGCACCTAAGGAAATTCTAGGACACGTTCCCCATCCCCACTCCCCAGCGGTCTCAAAAAACATTCGGCTACACGTACTCATGGAGATCTACTGGGATAATATAAATTAACAAATCCAACTCAGGGTTTGGACCACTTATTTGCCCCGCGTAAACAGCGCAGAAATGAGTCACAGGGGCACAAGCATCAACATAAGGAATTCAGATTCCTAAATAGCGATTTTTAAGGAATCGCTATTTAGGAATCGCAGTTCCTTATGCATGTAGGAATCGCATTATATTTTGCGATTCCTAAACATGACTTAATAGCGATTCACAAATTGCGAATCGCTATTAGGTAATGTCACTCCATTCATTCCTATGGACTATCGGCCCATAGGAATGACTGGGAATGCATTCTCAAATTGCGATTACCAAATTGGTAATAGCAAATTGCGAATGCAATTCCAAGGGTGCCAGGGGACCTAAGGTCCTCCTGATGCATCCCACCCCCTAAAAGGTAAGTGTGCGCGTGTGGCGCACACACATGAAATCACATGTCACTTTGAAAAATGCACTTTTGTGCATTTGTCAAAGAATGTGCAAATTACCATAAACTTGCACAGTTTGCATTTAGGAAAGGCTTGATGCATCGCATTTATGATTTAGGGAATCGCAAATTGCAATTCCCTGAATGCATTCGCAATTTAGGTAATCGCTAAAAATTGCAAATACCTAATTTGCGAATGGAAAGCCTTTGATGCATCAGAAAAGGCCTTTTTGCCCTCGCAAACAGGCGGTTTCTGCAAATCGGCTTGTTTGCAAGGACAAAAATGCTTGATGCATGCGGCCCTTTTTTCTTTTGTCCCATTAGTTTCTATCCCATCAATTTTCCAGTCAAATCCTTGACGCCAATTCTCTCTCTTCAGACTATTATTTTGCCATTTTACTTACGTCTTTTCGTTTCAGTTCATGATCTAACGATACTCGGCCTGAGAACTAATTAAGGTATGATAGCCTACGAAAACAGACGTACGTCACTGCACTGGAATAACTTCACTGCTGCCCTCTGCTCTTCTGTTTATTCCAGTGCTTTAAATGGGCCGGTACTCACCGGTACGGAGTACCAGCACTTTTTCCTTTTCTCCCCTTGAGTACCAGCACTTTTCCTAGAATGAAGAGAGTACCGGTACTCATGGGACCTGACTTCAGCCCAGGCAGCGCTTCCTTTATCACCTCCACTACCTCTGCAGCTCCTTTAACAAGCACTGCAGGGAATTAATCACGGGAGTGTTAGTCACCTTTGGAAGTTTGGAAGTCTTCAGAGCGGGGAGGGAGGGGGTCTGCAGAGTGCTTATCGGATCCATTGTTCTTTCACAGTGGGGCCGAGAGGGGGCTGTAAAATCTAATGGGTGGCGGCGGGACGCACTGAACAGAACAGATTTAAAAGTGGGTTTATGGCTGTGAGAGTGATGTCCACTGAGTGTTAACTAACGGCGGCCCATTAAGCGCACCTGGGGACAGGCGCCAGCTGGCCTGCCCCTGTTGGCCTCGGACCCCTTCCGACTACAGGCCTCACTGGCCTGCCCTGGGTGTATGGTGGGGGGGGCACCGTTCTTCAGCACTTATTAAGCACTTTGCCTGCCAATACAACTTGGTCTATATTTCATAAAACTCTATCTTGTTTTGAAACGTGTTTCTTTATAATGGATAAGTGCCAAGTGTTTGTGTACGTGGTTGAGAAAACAAGCTGGAGGAAGGCACTGAACTCTGGCTGCTGTTTCAGAATGAGTCACATGAATGAAGCTCATTCGGAAGAACACACTCTTCGATACCCTTCAATTTTACTAACATTTTTTTTTTAAAACAAATGTTCATGAAATGCTTGATTTCACTGTTGCCCAACTAAAACACACACTCCACAAATAGACAAGCACCGTAGGCAAACGCACACAACACGTTAACGGATACATGCACACAAACTATAATGCGCAGACACAGATGAGTACATACTGCACAGATGTACATGCACCAAAGATTCACGCCCACGCACGCACATGCAAACACTTGCGAAAACCACAAGCACGGACACACATCAAACGCATTCCATCGGTAGACACACACATACAACATGCACACATACAATTAAACACATACCAAACGCATCCGAACTCATAAAAGAAACTATGGAGCTTCTACTGGTCACCTTACAGTATCTGGCTACGCCTTTCTTCACAGCATACATCACATTTCCTTTATGGTTATCTTGACAAATAACTACCACCAATAGTGTGTGCTGTACAAACTGAGCAAAATACACACAATTGATGGACGGAATGCAGAACAAATCAAAACATTACAGTTTTTGTTGCATAGAGCCTTGTGTTACCTCCAGGTCAAAAGTTAAGATCCTGGTAAAAAAGCTTAGTGAGTTATGACCCTGCAGCAAGGACTTGCCTGCAAACAAGAAGGCATATATTTAGAACCTCGCTGTTGTTTCCTCAATCTTTTCTTATTTTAAGGATGCTAAAAAAGCCTACTTTGGGTAGTAATAAACACTTATAAGTAAGTGTCATATATATATAATTATTAGTAAGATAACTAATGGACAGATGGATCCGACATTCTAACAATGCATGCAGATTTTGTGCATACAACCTTCGCAAAGTCAAAATGCTAGCTCCGCCCCTTGTCCCACCCTAGCACCGCCCCTAACTCCACCCACTGCTCCTTTTGGTGAGTACCTGCACTTATTTTTTTCCATTTAAACCACTGGTTTATTCTCGGGCAAATGCAAGTATGACGTAATCGCAGCATCTTCGGAAGCAGCATGAAGACAGCGCCATTGAAGGTTCAAGAGGAAAACAAGTAATCAAAAAACCTTACTTCTCAGAGAAATATTTATAGGTTTGCCTAAAATATCAACTCAATGCTAGCCTAAATCTTTGGCATGCTGGCGCAGCACCACCAAGGATTGCTTTTGTTGACGTCAGGCGCACAAAGGTAGTAGATTATACATTTTTCATAAAGTGTGCTTAGTAGATCCTAAGGGAACAGAAAGGGAAGCAGCACCTGGCAAGGAATGCAATCAGCAGTGTCAATTGCGACTGACAGAGAGGTACGTTGCAGCGGTACTGCTAAATATGATTCATCTCATACTTAGAATCCGAAAAGGTATTGCAAGGCCATTGTCCATCTTGTTGCCACATGTGTTTACTTTGGAGGGAAATTCACAAAATGGCCACCAGATTGATCAGAATGTCCCATGATATTGACAGATTTGAGTGATACCATGTTAACAGTTGAGGCATCGATTGTTTCAAACTCCTAGACTAAAGTAGGGTGACCAAACTTCCTGTATTACCCCGGACAGTCACGGTTTTCAGATGACTGTTCCAGAGTCCCAAAGCTTCTCTTACATTTAAATACATGTCCCAGTTTTTGGGGAAAAGGTCAAGTCATCCTGGAAACAGGAATTGAAAATTTACTGTTTCCACAGACACTTCTGAAATTTGAAATAATTGTATTTGTGGCGTGTAGGCAGTGCATGAGAAGTTGGGCTGCATTCTCTCAGCAGAGGGGAGACAGAGTGGTGAGAAGGGCAGGGAGGCTGAGGGTGAAGCTCCTGCCATAGCTAATCATAGCTAATGGCATGTAATCACGCAAACGTAGCAGACATTTACAGTGCGATGCAAAAACCGGGACAGGCCTGAAATAGAAGTAAGACCAAAGGCTTTAGTCCTTCTTTTATGTCTGTCCCGGTTTTTGCTTCTCAAAATCTGGTCACCCTAGACTAAAGGGACAAGAGGAGATTCCCATATGGAGCTCTCACTCTTCTGCAACCTAAATATTCAACTGTTGAATCTGTTGCCTGAATTTTCCCCACAAAGAAATTAGGCATTTGCCGCAAGCAGGCTAAATTGTAGTACCAGCTAAACATTAGCATTTACAGATTAAATTGAAGCATTTCATTTATGAAGGGTGCAAGACAATCCAATAGGTACTTATAACCATCAAGGTGCATTAGCGGTTCACTCCTGAAGGTGAGTATTTTGGAACCCGGAACCGACCATTCCTGCTCTGCTTTGTGCATTTACATTAATATATTGGCACAGAATTAGGGCCCATCTCTGCTATCTGATAAGTAGAAGCAGGTTGACAAATTCTTCATCTGTATTTGTGGAGATGCGACAAACATTTTCTGTACTGGCTTGAGTATCTAGTAACCCTTAAACACACTGACACCAGCCCCATTGATTATGTTCAGGCCATTGTCTAAGGAAGCATAGGATGCAGATTCTTCTCCATACGTTCTCCATGTGAACTCATCTCTGTCATTTTTGCAGGTTTTCATCTCAATTCATGAATGACATTTTTCCATGAAGTGGGGCACCACAGGAGCTATCGCGGTCTTGTTTCTTACTCTGAGCTTCGTCTATTGGATACGTTTCTAGGGTTCATGGTTAGCCTTACCTACATATGACTGTGTGACTGAACTACATCCTGTGAGATTACCCTATATAGCAGAAAGGCAAATCACGGTCCACAGGGTGTCTCCCTATGTACAATTCATGGCAGAGCACTCTAGGTGTGGCCTTACTTGCTCATAGTAAAGCGCTGATTGCCATTCCCAGGCCAATCAAGCGACACACCAAAATAATCCATGACCGTAGCCACATAGCCGCACCTAAGTCACACAGAGGCAGTTTTGGCAGTGATTGGATACAGGCAATAAAGGTAATTACATTTTGACCACATGTGGACAAGAGAAAAGTATTGGGAGAAAAGTTGACCACTGGAGAATAGGTTAATCTGAGTGTTGACTTAGCTGTCTAGTTTGAACAATTTGATGAAGATGGCACATGCACAGCTTCCTTGTCCTACACAACTGCTCATAACCACATTTTGAGTTTCCCCAAAGACTTTCCAGACTGTGGCACTGTCTAATTTAAGCCACACTAAAATGTATCTTCAGTAAAGGGGTTTGAGTGCGAACAATGTCGGCTAATTTCTTAAAGAAAACATATTAAAGGCTATTTGTGAATTGCCATTTTACTATATTCTCCAGGACAAAGATAAACAGGAATAAGAGTCTCAAAATGAATAGGGTAAGCAAGGTGTTTTTACCATGCACAGATTTTCTATTGATTGAATCCCTCTACAAATGTATTTTCTTTAGCTTAAATCTATTTAGATCTCCAGAAAGGCAAGCTCATAGGATATTTATCTCGCGATGGGTATGCGATACTTTCACATGCCTGTGCACAAGATACACCACTCGCCCACTATATAGATTCTCTTGTAAAACAATGAGCTGAAAGGATTTCGATCAGATATATTGACATATTTCTTTTAAATGCATACACTATGGAAATGAAACGGCACTTTGGTGGGGAAAAAGTTTTAGATTTTTTTTATTTATTCTTGATGCAATATTATTTGTGAGCTGTATAAATTCAATGAGGTTGTCACTATAAAAGTAGGTCAATGATCCAAATACATCAAATAATCCTTAAAACCAACAATACGCCCTTCATTGATGAGCCAGGACCTCTATACTGCTTCAACAAGCATTGATGTTATGTTATGTTAATAATATCTTATAGAGCGCACGTACACCAAGAGGTTTCATGGCGCTTAACAACCTTAAACCGAGTTCCGGCTGAGACAAAGTCATGATAGAACAGTGATAGAGTACCACACCCTTTCCCTCATCTGGTTGCTCTGTGGCCTAGGTTAGCCTCTTTGAAGAATGTGTGGCATGCTGATGGACTCTGTTCTCATGCGGCACTGAGATAAAGTCTACAGTAAAGATACTTTTTTCCCCATTTCTCCTTAATGAGTATTTTACCTCTCACTTGTTCACTCAAGGACTTTTGACAATCACATTAGTTCTTTTTAACTTACACTAATAAATACCTCTAGCTGTAAATGCCCACATCTTTTGTTTGACACGCCCCTCTAAACGCCCACATCTTTTCTTTGACACGCCCACGCCCATGCTAACACCCACAAGGGACTACTTTTCCACTTTTGGCGTTTTTGCTTTTTTAATGTATATGGTGTCCACATCTATAGCCTATGTCATTCTGCTACATCTCCCCTTTCAAATGGTGTATTGGGTGTAGTGATTGGTGCAGTACTTTTTGAGTTTACCTGGCTCAAAGGTTTGTGTTCTCTCTTTATAATAGTAGTATAGATAAAACAAAAGTAATTAAAAAATGTTTTACTTGCAGGGAAGGATGTTGTCCCCTGCAGGTCTAGAAATTGTGTCATGCATTCCAGTCTTTGGCCCCCACTCACCACCGCAAAAACTGGCTCTACAACGCAAGCATGCACAACACTAAATAGGTAGACTGTCTTCTATTTTTACAGAAAATACATCTTCTGTTATGTCTATGGACTACTGTGCACACAATAGAAGGTCTAACACTGGACTCAGGAATCCCCCTCTCTCTTCTGTAATGTCTCTAGGACTATAGATATGACAGAAATACTATAATTTGCTGGGAAGAGGGCAGTCTTTTTTTTAATTGCCACTCTTCATTGTTGGACTGGAATTTTGGAAAGTCTGGCACTGCCTGATTGGCCAGCTTAAAATGGTAAGTGTATGGCTTTTTCCGGTCACATCACGGCCCAAAAGACCATAAAAATGACCCACACATTGGCCATTTCTAGATGACACATCAGGCAGGGCTAGACTTTCAGACTGCCTGACATTCCAGTCCAACCCTGCCACTATTACTTTTAAAATAGTAACATGGGCAACCTAATTGACCCAAGAAAAAACCTCTGTGATATGTATAATAAAAGAAAAGCATGGCTTCTATCGAAATACAAAAGTTAGACAAACAAATGATTAATTACATGTATATACAAATCTAGATCTGACATTGAAATACTATTATCACATATTGATACACATGAAAAATAACAGTTTAGTTTAGTGGTTTATCAAAAAATATTTCAAAAGCAGATCAAAGATTAAAAGTGCAAATGTGTGTGGTGCCCAATCGGTGGTTCACAATTGTGTTTTTATTGAATATTATACAAGAGTATGAATTAAAAAAATGTTTAATTTTGTTTAATGTTTATAATTTTGTTGGGAGATGTCCGTGGGACACATACAATGACACTTGCCCTTTTAGTAAGTCGTTGGGAGGGGAGACAGTGTTTTTGCATTGTGTAGCTGTAGACACCTGAAGATCCTTGATACCACTGAGAGCTCAATATCGTGGAAGAAGCTATTGTCTTTGATTTTCCTGAGGGTTTTAGTTGCCGTCTTGACTTGCCTGCATACCAATAGTTAAGATATGATGTCATTTGGCATGAGGAAGCTATGTTGCTGCATACCAATTAAGGCAGGCGTTCATCATTGACCTGTGCTTATTCCGACACTCTTTGATTAATTTCTCATTGATTTGTAATTGACTTTATTCAATATAAGGAATTTTCCAGTCCGACTTGGGACAGAGCCAATTTAGTAATCGTTGAGAAGATCCATGAAGGCTTACAGTGTTGGCTGCATTCTATAGTCAATTATGCTACCAATAACATCCCTAAAATAGATTTAGGAAAAACCAAAATAATGACTTTTGGAGTTAGTTAATCTAAGCATTCCTGTGAAGTCTAAAGGGCTGCAGTAGCAAAAGTAAAATATTATTGATATCTGTACAAAACTTTTACCTAGGTTGTCATGGAACTCTAGCTTAGCCAGTTATACAAAAGGAATGCCAACACTAGGTAATGTGTTGTTGACTTTTTAATACAAAATATGTTGGGTTCTCACTATCACCATCTGCTAGGGTATACAAAGCAAAGGATGTTCCGTTCTCAACTTATGGCTCCGAGGTCTGGCTCCATCTTGGGCCAGATGCATTACAGAAGGCAGAAGTTATACATAGTAGAGATTATTGTAGCGGAGATCTGCTACTCCTTTTGAGATAATACGTTTTGAAATTAGAGTTTGATGTAGATGGAGTATGCAGTAAACTTCTGATTTGTTCTGGCAATTTGTGCTAAGTAGAGCTCCACCTTGTATACTACTATGTTATAGATTGTACTCAGACATAATAGTCGTAAATTCTGTTATATTGTACATTATCTAAGATGAGTTGAGGTTTTAGTTCTGGATTATAGAATTTGTGATAAAGATATATTTAAACCAAACTACAAAGAGTATTAGAAATAGATGTCAGAAAAACTCTCAGAAGCAGCTGTAATGTTATTTCGTGACACTGGGCAAAAAGATCATTGTATGTATGTATATTTTAGTAAACTACAAAGGCTTGAACTGGCACATCATGATTAAGAAACTAACTCAAGTAAGGCTATCCTGGTGCCTTCCTTTCAAACTCTTTTGTATTGTATTTTATGTTGAATGAAGATACTGATTACTTTACAGTCGTATGGTTTCTGAACTCTAAAGACAGTAAATATTGGAAAAAATTATATATATTGACCGTTTCATTATATGTCTCAGTATAGCTAGATTGGGGAGCTTGAGTTTTATGTCGTACATTTACAAGGTTGTGAGTCAGCCAAAGATAAACAATATTAATAGATAAATATTGTACATTACAAAAGAAATACCCAGTTTAGGATTCAATTTACTTTTCATTTTGATCAACTCAAATTACAACAGAACAGTGAACACCAACTGTCCCCCGAAGGACTCAATGTGCCCCCTCTTCATTTAAATTGAACTGGTAAAAAATGACCTGAGAAAGATGCATAAACTGCTGATAAGCAAATTAAGCATTTGTTGTGGAACAAAGTAACATCTTGGCATCTTCATGGAAACGTTATGTTATGTTATGCTACTGGGATTTTTAATGCGCTCTGTTACCCTGGGGTGTACTGGCGCTATACGCTGCCAACCAATAGAAGATCTGAGAAAATGCAGGCTGAAAAAACGTTTTAAAAAAAAAAAAGAAAATAGCCATGTTTTTAAGCCTTTCCTAAACGGAAAAATCTCCGTTGAATTTCTGAGAGGGAAAGGCAGGGTATTCCACGCCTTGGTAGCGCAGTAACGAAAGCTTCTACTTCCCCAACTAGATTTGTTAAAGCGGGGGAGGATCACTTGTTTGGCTAGCGAAGAGCGCAGAGCTCTACCAGAAACATACCACTGTATTGAGTGTCTCAGGAAGTCAGGACCAATGCCATTGAGAGCCTTAAAAACTATGCATAGGGCCTTGAACAGAATTCGTTGTTTAACAGGGAGCCAATGAAGAGTTCTGAGTCCCGACCTCACGAGAGGAACCTGGGAGTACCTGGCTGCTGCATTCTGCACGATCTGGAGTCTGACCAAGTGACTCTTCTGGATGTTAATATAGATGCTATTGCAGTAATCCAGCCGTGACAGAATGAGCGCTGTGACAGCTGTCTTCAGGCTATCTTCCGGGAGGAGGAATTTGATTTTCCTCAGAATTCCGAGAATATGAAAGCAGGATGAGACTACCCTGCTTATTTGAACACCGAAGGAGAGTTTTGAATCAAGAAACACTCCCAAGTTTTTTGCCCTTTCCACCGGGATTGGAGGCATGCCCATAGCATTAGGCCACCAGTCAGGAGTCCAAAGGTTAGCGATGTTCCCGAATACAATCACCTCGGACTTTCCTGCATTAAGTTTAAGGCAGTTTGATGCCATCCAGGCTGCAATTGCCTGCATGCAATTATGGCATTTGGAGCCAGTCTCAACCTCTGAGCCTTTTTGAATGGACAACACAATTTGCGTGTGGTCAGCATAAGAGGTTAGATGGAATCCAAAGGATCTATTAAAAGCTGCCAATGGTGCTACATATACATTAAATAATGTAGGACTGAGCGAAGACCCCTGCGGCACTCCACAAGGGAGAGAGAAGGGTTTAGATCTATTTCTGCCAAGGTCCACTGTTTGTGTCCTGCAGGTCAGAAATTATTTCACGAGATCCCAGGCCTTGTCTTGGACTCCGACCGCTGATAACCGGTCCATCAAAGCCCCATGATGGACCGTATCAAATGCAGCCGATAGGTCCAGCATGATAAGTACAGCGGCACCACCCTGATCTAAGGCCTCTCTGATCTCGTTCATAGATTTAATAAGTGCCAACTCAGTACTGTGTTCCGCACGAAAACCAAATTGTGTGGTATCCAGCAAAGAGTTGGTCTGAAGGAACGAGCTGAGTTGGCCATTCATAGCTGACTTCTTTTCATTGAGTTGTACAGCGCATATTCCGATCTTTTCGAAATAGTTATTACCAACATAGTTTTAAAATGTGATACATTGGAACCACTTTGCCGAGAACATTAACTGTGTCACATTTTTACTGCTGAAATAAAATTGACAAAAAATCTTTAATTCAACAGTTTAAGTAACCACCTTTTACTTCTTACTGTTTATGTCAACATTTAGATTAAAGAGACATTGTTATAAACTGTTTAACTGAAAACCAGTATCTGAACAGAAATCTTGAAATCTACAGGAGCCTTAGAGTAAATTCTATATTTATGAGGAACTATGTTTTGAAACCAAATGAGGAGGGTGAGTTTAGAACTGTAGCATATTTTATAGAAGCAAAACTGATCAAATAAAATTGTATTTCTCTAAATACTTGTTAGTAGTAATAGGTGCAACTTTACTGGATATTTCAGCAGCTAACATTTAGAAACCAGAGCACCCTCTGGTGCAGTTCACAATGCAAGAGACTAATTGTAGAGTTTCCTGTCCCTCCAACCCAGAGGTGGAAACCCCTCTGCACAAGTCTAGTTTTAGTTCCTGTTCTGGGTTTGAATACCCATTCTTGTATGTTCTATGTTTTCACCTCCTCCTCCTTATTTTCCTAGGTTTTATTTTCCTCACTAACTTCATAATCTGAATCTCTTCAGAAAAAGAGGAGCATTTGGGGGTTGTGGCTCCAGTCATGTTACTAGGACCCCGGTCATCATTGGAAGACAGGTCCAAAAATACTGTCATTCACAGAACTTAGTTCAGCTGCTTGTTCATTTCTTTGTATACCCTTTAACTTGTTAACCTCATCATAGCATAGCTTTTAGCAAACTTGACCACCCGACCTGTACTATAATCTTCATCATCTCTTCTGATTTTGTTAAGTTTTCTGTCCTTAATTTGTAGCTGGTGTTTGTTAATGACTTCTTAAGAATTGCATAATTCTTGTCAGTGAAATCCTGTAATTCAATTCATTTAATTTCTTTTTCTAGCTCAGTTATTTATATTTTCATTGTGTCCACCTTTTTTTTGCATTCTTGATCAAAATATGCATCATGCAAAATGATGACGAATATAAAATTTCCTTATATCCTTTCAAATAATCATCATCTAGATTGTCAAATGTTGGGAAAATTAAGAAGACTTTCTGCGCGTTGGCTAGGCTGATTGAAAAAAACGGTGTTTTGAAAAATGAATAAAAGTTGGATTCTGAAAATGCAATCAGAAGACTCCTGAAAATTGAATATTGCAGAATTTCACCTATTGGATATGTTTCTGGACTTTTTTAATTGCTTCAATTTTGGCTAGAAATAGATGAACGTAGTGGACGCTCCTTTTCTTTTCTTTTCTTTTGTTGAATGTTCAATAGCCAAGAACTAGTCATCATAATACGAATCATCAGATGTCAGAAGTCGAGGTGATGGTGAACACAGATGCATAAAGAACTGATAACCCTCACAGCTCTCTATGCCACCTATAGGAAGCCCACCACCTACTGCATGAACGCAACCAAGTTTTCTCACATTTCCTTAAGACGTGGTAGTACTCCCCCACATGAATTAGCCCAAACCAAACACTGATCACCCATCCGCTGTTGCTGTGGATGATCATTGAGGTGGTTCTCATCACCTGAACTCAATGTTAACAATGAAAGCAATGCCTCCTTTCAAGTCCACCAGTCTGGTATCCAACCCAATGCCGTCCATTGACAGCAACCATCCTAATGGGCTATGATGCTGTACAAATCTATTACAACAGTGATCCCTTCCTCTTTATCATTCTCAAACTCTGCACAGGTCTCAACAAAGTCAACCACCATCCACTAATCATCAGCCTCGGATTTCGAAAACTCTTGAATAGCATTGACCTGTACTGGTATGAGACATACAGAGCCAACTGGTACAGATAGATTCTTCCAGATCCACGCCCATACTCATCTCCTGTGGTATATCCAGGGCTCCGTTCATCACAACCTACCTGTATGAAGATGACAGGAAACTCTATCTGAAAGACTCATTTGGCTACATCATTAATCATTCATTCATTGAACTTTATTTCGGCTATTACAGCCATAAAAGTGCATAAAAAAAATACAATTTTAGCAACATCTTAAGTCAGGAAAACAGTCCGTTTGCAAATACAGAGATAAATGTTACACAAAAAATATATTTATACTTTAAGGGAATTGGGCCAATAAATATTCAGCAGTATGGTAAATGTATAAATTTCTTAAAAATATAAATTTAACATCTGAATGTTAAAATCAAATAAAAAATTTCATATAAAAAGACAACTAAGCCCAACATCAACTAGCAGCCATTTGATAAATTACAATCCTTGAAATCAACAAGTGCCTTCCAAGTTGCCCTCCTATCTCATATAGACCTAAACCAAGGGTAGATAGGCTACAAATGTTATAGATTCACGTAGTTACTATCAAGAAGGTACTCTCTTAGACCACATTGCAAATAAAAATTTTGAGATCCCAACAGCAATAACCAGGTCAGTGTCTGTTTTTAAAATCCTAAAGATTTCTCTATAATTTCTAATGCCCAGGTTTCTGCAAAGTTGGATCACCCACTTAGATCTGGGGCTCTTATATGCCGGACAGAAGAATACCACATGAATCACGGTTTCTTCCTCCATTAAACACTCAGGCTGCCTGCCCACCTGTTAGTACGAGCATTAAGTGGAAGGGTCCCATACCTGATTTGTAGGTAACATTTTTTAACTAATACAGGTTGCATAGTGTCTATCACTTGCTCAAATTTATATTGCCACTTGGAATCAAGGAATCCATAAGTTAGGCTAGAGGTATCAGCCGTCTGTACAATACGAGACAAATTATAATCCTTCAGAGCGCATACTAGGGATTATTTTGAAGTTTCCGCACATTAAACTTCCCGTGCTGTCTATAGATCTCCCATGCCCATTGCTCTAAATGTGTCCCTAATAAAAACCAGCAAGGGAATTCTACCCGCCCCCAATGTGGACAGTGCCGCTTTTAGTTCGTCCCTATAATGGACCAATTCTGGGGTGCTCCACAGACGTCGCCAATACATCAATGGACGCAACAATATTAAATCCACTATGGGGCGAATGCCCAGGTCCATTCTAAGAGGTACTAGGGGTGTATTTTTGGGCAGACTTAAAATCTGTCTCATAAAACTATTTTCAGTTACTGTAAGGGTATTCACTGCACAGTGCCCCCACAGTTCTGCCCCATATAGGGCAGATCCCCTGGCTTGTATTTTAAAATTTTCTACTGGAGGACTTATGGCCTTTAAAGCCGAAGATTTGTGGAGTTTTAAAATCCCTCCAATGGCCTGAGTCAATTTTAGATTGGCCTTATTAATTTGTGAGCCCCCCCCCCCATTTTGTCATTTAGGGAGAGTCCTAAATAATCAAAGATAGAAACTCTATCTAAAGGTCTACCATCCATTGTAGGGTGAGGGCAATTGGTGGAATTCGCGTTAAAAATCATATATTTTGTCTTTGTAATATTAACCACCAGATTCCTCCTCTCACAAAACTGGCTGAATTCCTCTAGGACACGCTGCATCCTCAAAGGTGATTTTGAGAGGAGTAGAGTGTCGTCTGCAAATATTAGTGCTTGAAATTTGCGGCTCGCCAGTTTTGGGGGTCAGTATCTTTAACAGCAAGAAGGTCTTCAATTAACCCGTTGAGAAAGAGGGAGAAAAGAGTTGGTGCGAGCACACACCCCTGTCTCACCCCTTCTCAACGGGAAAAGGAGAAGTTAGTTTACCATTCTTGCCAAACCTCACCCTTGCAAAGGTTCCCTCGTTGAGGCGCCATAAACTGGTGGCATAAATACAGTGGGGCTCCCATGTCTAGCAAGATGCCCCACAACTGTTCGTGGTCCACCATATCAAAGACAGATTTTAAATCCACGAACGTGAGGTACAGATTACCACCCTCCAAGACTATATGCTTCCAGTATATCAGTTGTAACCTGAACAACTGGTCTATAGTCGATGTTTTGCTTCTAAAGCCAGCTTGGAGGGGAGTTAAAATATCATGGTCCTCCATCCATTCGTGTAATCTAGCCAATAACACTCTAGCATATATTTTTAAGGACACATCTATGAGACTTATCGGCTTGTCATTTACAGGATCAATTGGAGACCCCTTTTTTTTTATAAATTGGGATGATCTCTGCCCCAGCCCACATAGGAGGAGGGGGGAGGCGACATCCCTTTAAGGATCGCATTAAAGAGCAGTTGGAGATATGGAGCCCACACTGCCTGTTCGCTTCTATACAGGTCCCCGGGGATTCTATCTAACCCAGGGGCCTTGTTGGATACCTCAACCAATGTACAAATAGGCGAGTCCCTAACAACGGCTAAGGTTCAGGTATTACATATGTTCCAGTTCATGGATCGCTCTTCTTTTAGACTTGAGTATAAATCCCTAAAATGAAGACGCCAGGCTTCCTCACTGATATGGGGCTCAATGGCGGTCTTACCCTCAACTCGTCCAGTATGGACTAAGTTCCAAAAGCCTCTAATATCTTTTTGATCTAAAGCATTTTTTATTGCCTGCCATCTTTCCATTTCCCATTCTGTTTTCGCATGTAAAATCACCTTTTTAAAAAAAGACCTGCTTTCCCTAATACTTGCACTATCACCCATTATAAGGGATGTCAGGAGTGCACTTTTCGCGTCCCTGCACGCCGTATTATACCAGGGACTTTTTCCCCTAGGTCGGTTACTCTCAATTAATTTATTACTATAAAAGAAGGTGCCAAGGTTGCAACCAGATCCTGATGGAATATTCCTAGCTCTGCATTATTGGGCTTGCAAGCTCCAGTGCCAATGATATGGTTTACCTTTTCCAACATAGGAATAACACATGAGTACATTTCTATTATTGTATCCTGAGACTGGGATATTACACCCCAGCGGATACGTCGACCTCCATCGACCACTGTTAAATCGTCTTGTTGATTGTGATCCAAAACTTGCCCCGGTTCTGACACTTGTGCTTCCAAAGTCAGAACCAGAGGGTTATGATCACTTTCTGGCCGGGAAAAAACACAGAAATGTATCGCTTTGTGCCAAATTTCAGTATTTATTAGAATATAATCTATTATGGATTCCTGGCCCAGTTTATTGTAAATTAAATGGCCCGGATTATCGTCGGCGAACCGGCCATTGCAGGCCCTCAGTGAATAGCATTAGCCACAGGAATTGATAGTATTACATCCTCCTCAGGTGTGATTGGTAATGGCAATCCATTAAGGGGCTCAAAGTGGCAGTTGAAGTCGCCATCTATGATAAAAAATGCTTTCCCCGAAAGTGTGTCCAATAGGGCTGCCAGGTGATCCAGAGTTAGGGATGTGTACCCATGTTTTACTGGTCTAGAATAGACATTAATAACGGCCAGATTGGGTATATCTGTATTGGAGAGGAGAATGCATAGAATATCCGGTGTGTGGGTATCTAAATGCTTTACAATATACCCTAAATGTGTGCCCACCCATCTGCAAAAACCCCCTGATGGTCTACCTCTTGGACCTTTCACTGCTGGATCACTATATGATACAAAGCCTACTGTGTGTAAGGTTTTTAGAGCCCAGGTTTCCTGGAAGAGGCATATCTCATGGTCATCCACAAAGTTACCCCAATCCGGCTGCTCAAATTTGCCCAGTAATCCTGCTAGGTTCCAAGACATAACCTTGGTACCTATGGGACGTATCTCACCTTCAGGATTCAGCTCAACATCTTTCCCAGGTGGGTTTTCTGTCATTCCTGAATAATTATAAATAGTTACGGGTGTTTGGGGAGGTATACCCTCCTCACCAGCTATTACACTTTTGAATTTAAACCCGGCCACCAAATTCCTCACATGCGCCAGAGATACTTTTCCGCTCACTTTCTTCACACCCATTATCACTCCTTCGCTCTAACAGTTGTCCCAAAAGCTCAACCCCCGAACCCAAGGTAGAATCACCCTAATAATTAGGATAAGTGGGGAGGGATATGCTGTTTGGCACCAGTCAATCGACCATATCCAGGACACTGTATCTATTTCTTACGGGGATAATAAAGGCAGAGCCAAGACCGTCCAACCCAAGACTATTTGTTAAATTTCCAGGTAGAGGTCGCCCCTTCCGAATCCTTCCCTGGTAACCTAACGGCTCACCTCTTGGTATGGTGTTATAAAAATAACTGAGATCCAGAGCCTGTATAGAAGTTTTCGAATTTCGATACGGTCCCTCACAGATATGGGTGCTGCCCACCTATCTCCAAAATTAACTACTATACAGTTACCTGGGATATCTTTCTTCCTCCAGCCAACCCAGTTTACTCTACGTGCAAACAGGATTTGGCTACATATATTTGGAGGAAGAGGCCTATTGTTATTCAGCCAATGGATAGTTTTATTCTTTAGCTCAATATACGATTCTGACCTACCCTCAGCTAGGCCCGGGACCCGTGCTAAAACAACCACATAGGGTACTGACTCAGGTGGCAAATCAATGTGTGATAATGTATTCACATGATTATCAAATCCCTTTGAAACCCCCTGTGTTTTTATTGCCGAGCCCAGATCCAAAGATTGAGGTTGTTTTCTCCCACCCCTAGTAGAGCCTCGATTTTCCATAGGTACTCTGCCATTACCAGTAATGACACTTGGTGCAATGTTCCCACATGTTGTGCCTTCCATTGGTTCTGTGGCATTGGTGTCAGAGATCGGGTTAGTACCACTCACACCCCTACATCCTTCAGTGGTTATGCTCTTGCCCTGGCTACTCACTGGAAGGTTCTTCTGAATCCCATTTAGGTTGGTCATTAGCAAATGTTCAAATTTCACCAACCTCTCCTCAATCAATGAAAGTCTATCAGATAGAGCTTTGTAAGGAGGAAGTGATAAGACCACCAATCTTTAACATTGTCAATTGACAACGAAAGGCCAGCAAGAGGGACAAAAGAGGGTGTAATCTCATGTAGTGGACCTGGGCTTGGGAGGCTAGCATTGGTTAGCATCGGGCAGGTCTCCGTGTTTGTTCAGTTTTGGGATATTGTTTTTTTTTCCCCTCAATGTACTCCCTCCTCGCTTCCTCTTTGGAATTGTCCCCATGTTCTGAACGGATTGATTGCACAAAGCTTCCGGGGATACCCCCACTGGTACACTGCTGGATGCCTGTTCATTAATAGTGGAAGCCTGAGTGTTCTTACACACAATTCTACTTGGCTGATCAGGCTCCCGCTCAGTGGAAACACGCGCCTCCTCCTGCAGGGCAGAGTTACTACTTAAACGTGTTGCTCCATGGACTGTGGCCTTACAGATGACTCTCTCTGGGGTTCGAGCCAAGATCAGATTGCTCATAGATGAGAGTTTAGCAAATTCAAGTTCCTGAGAAACACGACGCTCAGTTAGGGCAATTTCATGGGCCAACACCAAAGTCGCCCTTGTAATAAACTGGTCCAGAGTCCCAACTACGTATCCACCCTTTAGCCACTTTCCTACTCTTTCCCTCACGGCCAGGCATTGCAACCAAATTGATTACTTAAGTTAGAGTTCGAGGAGAAATATTAGTTTGTGGTAGAAATGAAATTGCTAATAACTGACCTTAAGTCTGCAAAAGTTAGAGGGGGGGCCCAGCCCAGCCTCCACTAGTCTCCAACGGGCTCAAAAGGGCCAGCCCTAGGCCCGGGCTTCGCCCGGCACGCGCCCGGGCGCGTCCCGCAAAGCGGGTGCCGCGAGGAGTGATGTAGTAGTTGTGGGCGGGCACAGGTGTAGACAATCCCAGGGCTCCTGGACCTTGGAGTCCCAAGAGCGGCAGAATGGCAGAAAGTGCCCAAACAGAGTCCTCCCCTGCGAGCGGCTCCCGCGAAGCGGGGGCCGCAAGGAGTGATGTAGCGGTTGTGGGCGGGCACAGGTGTAGGCAATCCCAGGCCTCCTGGACCTTGGAGTCCCAAGAACGGCAGAACGGCAGAAAGCACCCAAACAGAGTCCTCTCCTGCGAGCGGCAACAACATCATTAATCACTTGAAGGTCTGACCTGCTATGATTTCATAACTGGTATCCAGGGACTAACCCAAAAACATGTAATTCATTGTTATCACCAGTGACTGCCAACATCAAACAATGCAAGGTTGGCACTCTGGAATGTCTATTATTATAGTTCCACTTTACATATTGTATCAGCCACCTGGGGATGTTAACCCTTCCTTCGTTAAAGGTAAATGTTTTCCATGTTAAGTGTAAAGAGCTGTGCTGCCCTTCTCACCAGGTCTGTGTTTTGTAAATAGCTTAAATAATCAAATAAATTAAATAAATAAACAAGCAAATTAATAAATGTTGCTTGCCAACCACTAGAAACCCAACTGATCTTTATAGAGAAATTGATAGATGTCTGTAAGATTTTGAGAATAAATGGATGGAGACTTACACCAGTTGAAGGCAATAAGTTAAGGAAATAACAATCAAATTGAATGGGCTGGGGACCAGAGTAAATTATCATGAAAGCAGCAAAATAACACTTCCCTCTTTGCTACATGAGAATGTAAGTTCAGGTATCTATGACGTCCAGCCACAAAAGACGCTACACAGAGTAGCAAAACAGACACCATCAAAAAAGAAATAACACAAACGTCAAGAAAACAGAAGTGTCTGTTCCTATTCACTCTTTAATTTCAACTAAACACAAAATGGCAGTCAATTAAGACTCTGCTGGCTGACATGGAATTACTGGGCAAAGGTGATCACTGAATAATAACCAGGCGTGGGCAGAAGATAGGTTACAGGAGACAAAACTGAACATAGGGAATCACAAGACGGATATTGAAAAATAAACCTTAATGTACAGAAGATTAATACTACCAATTTTTTAATGAGAATTCTAAAAGCATCCACGATGAACACAAATGAACGCATATAGAAGGATGAGCAGTTAAGCAGTGCAAGATTAAGAGCATGTTTACCAGAGTGGATGTCTTCTTGGTCTCTAAATACATACTGCTGACTTAGTGCAGAGCACAGTAAGCCTAGGTTTGAGATTTATCACTTTGAGGGGACTCTCCAGATTAAATTCTAAATTCAATAGGGAAATATCCAATGTTTAGGGTTATGGAACTAGCTGTTATTCACTGTGATAGAACAGGAAGAACAGAGGGAAGAAATAAAAGGGGCAAGATTCACAAAACTCCTATCCCAAAGTATGGGAGAGTAGATATAAGAATAAGCATTCGCAATGCCAATAGGTCTGGCTTTAGAGCAATGTGGTATGGTAATGTGAAGCATTACAAGTGAATAGCATGGGAATGAATATGTATGGAATTGCTACAATGAATTGTATGTTTCTTCAATGGTTTTTAATCCGAATAAATATCCTTGTTATGATATGTATTTGTGTGGAAGCAAGGAACTGTAGAATAATATGAATTTCGTTTTGTATCTCTACTGATGAAGATTAATATCCAAAAACACGTGTCTAGAGATTCACAGCACTAACCTGCACCAACTTTGGTGAAACTCTTAAGCAAAAACCAAAGTAAGCGTTTAAAGTGAACTGCATTTACCAGAATGCTAAGGGGTACACTGTGCTGGGAGGTGAAGCAGTGTGCTACCATCCCCCTTCTGTTTGAAAAGGCTCCCTTGAGCCATTGAGTTGTCGAGCTTTTGGAGATGCACCTGCACGTCAGAAAGAGATACTGAGACTTGAGTGGAATGTGGCTGCTTTCTCAGCAACCCCAGATGAATTTCATTGTTTATCTCTACTGATGAATGGTAATATTCAGAAACACTTATGTCTAGAGATTCACAGCACTAACCTGCACCAACTTTGGTGAAACACTTCAGCAAAAACTCAAGAAAGTATTTAAAGTGAACTGCATTTACCAGAATGCTAAGGGGTGAACTGTGCTGGGAGGTGAAGCAGTGTGCTCCCATCCCCTTCTGTTTGAAAAGGCTCCCTTGAGCCATTGAGTTGTCGAGCTTTTGGAGATGCACCTGTGCGCCAGAGAGATGTACTGAGACCTGAGAGAATTGTGGAAGCTTTCTCAGCAACCCCAGATAATTTTAGTTTTTTTGTTGCTACTGATGAAGGATAATATCCAGAAACGCATGTCTAGAGATTTACAGCACTAACCTGCGCCAACTTTGGTGAAACACTTCAGCAAAAACTCAAGTAAGCGCTTAAAGTGAACTGCATTCACCAGAATGCTGTGGGGTAAACAGAGCTGGGAGGTGAAGCAGTGTGCCCCCACCTACTGTAGAATAATATTGGTTAAGGTTAAAAGTCAGGTGACAGTTCAACTTTCGGACCTAGACATCCTAGTAGGTTAATGACTGCCCAACTCCTGTATATGATGCTGCCAGAGTAAAACACCATACATGTTCTAGTTATCTAAGACTTTTTAATAGCTTCAGCTTTACCATCTGTTATGAAATGGAATCACAATGCAGTTCAAGCTTACCATCCACTCTTCTTTTACTGCTCACTCTGATCCATTATCATCAAACACTTCTGGAACTCTCTTCCAGTGGACCAGAACTTCCTTTATTTCAGTCAGATGGTACCTTAAGGCTCACCTGTTCTGACTTTACCTGAAAAAAGAATGCCTTCCTTTTTATCCTTCCCTAACCCCTTTTTTCTTTGATTCTAGTTGTCTGCTGAATGTAAGGTATGTAAGCGTTATTAAAATATGAGGCACGCTAGTGCTTTCTTAGTGCAGGAGTGCTAAATGAGAAGAAAGAAGCTTCAGCCACGTCACTTGTGGAGTTTGAAACTCTAAAACACAAAAGACATGCCTGCAGTGTTTTCAAACTCAGGCATGTTACAGAGACGTCACACTAAAAGAATTATACAGAGCTAGAAAGTAGATGTCCGTCTGAATCTTTGAAGCAGTCACTTGAATTATCTGTGCGTATGTTGGTTCGATACCTTGGGGGTAGGGGGTGGTGAGAGAGAAGGGGAAAGGAGGAAGTACCTGCCCCCAGATATGTTGCCCATAAAGCAGTGGCACACATGATGACTTTAGTGATGTCACCACGTAACCTCGGTGGGTCTGGCAGCCACCCAGTGGCGTAGCTAGCCACTTTGCCGCCTGTGGCAGACCCTTCCTTTGCCGCCCCGTGGCCGTATTGAAGATGAGGGGGGGAGTGCTGGTGATTCCTGCGTGTGCTGCCTGCGGCAAAGGCAAGTAAGAGCGGGGGCCAGGGCCAAACTGGCCATAGCCGGCACCGAGCGTTTCCACAGTGGGCCGCTAGGGTGGGGACCGTTTTTGGGCCCCTGGAGGGCCGTTTCTGTTACCGGGGGTCAGCAATATCGGCCCCCTGTAACAAAATCGGCCAAAACTGCCCCTCGCAAACTGCTCGGCTGCATCCCCACTCACCGAAGGGGAGGCCGGCTGAGCAGTTTGCCACGGCCGGTTTCGGTTCCCAGGCCGGCACAGGCGGGGCTAGTGGTTAGAGACCTCCGCCCCCAAAACTTGGGCTGCCAGGGGCGGACTCCACCCCTGCCCACCCTTGCTACGCACTGCAGACACCTGGGACATAAAAGAAAGTATACCTTCACTAGTTGTGAACAACAAGAATAAGAGGACAGCTGGAAGAGCCACAGGGCTTATCCCATTTCTAGAGTGGCTGAAAGAAGTTTGCCCACGCCCCTACCCAAGGTGTACTGCTCAGCTCTGCACCTGACTGGGCATGGACGACTAGTACTAATTGAGATGTTTTGTTAAACTTTTATATTTTCAAGTAAAAAAAATTACAACAGACCTTACAGAGACAGTGCAAAGTCCTGTTAATGGACATAAGTAAGGAGGGCTGCTGGATAAGCAACATTAGCAGCTTCATGGCATCAATGCGCCAATCACCGTCAAGCTCCACACAGAGTTACCATACCAGCAGACCGACGTTGGAGCGCTCGAGGAGGCAATCGATATTATGCTCTATGTACTAAACTGTTAAACTGTCAAGCAGTAAGAGGGTTATTGCCTCATCATATAGCTGCCATTCTCTTCACCACTAGGGTTGCTAGCACCAGAGTTTATGTTTTCTAGCTGGAGTGGCCTTGACTAATTCCATCAATGTGAACAGCGGAGAGATGTGGAGATCGTGCTTTGTCATGGATGTAAGCTTTCCAAAATGGCCGCCCAGTAATACTGCTGTGTTGGCCTTCGCCAGGCCCGGTGAAGAATATCCGCCTCCAGGTAGCAGCATCCACCAAAAGCAGTGCTTTAAATGGGCCGGTACTCACCGGTCCTGAGTACCGGCACTTCCAAATTTTCTACCCGTCAGTACCGGCACTTTTCTGTAGTCAAGTAAGAGTAACGGTACCCTGATTGATGGCACGGCATGCTCGAGTTCGGTATCTCCTCCAACGCAGGACAGATGCCGCTCTGCTTCCGGATCTCACAATTGCACTGAGCCTCCTCTGAAGTAGACTTTTGAAGGGACGCTACTAAAGTCCAGAGGAGCCCCTTTGAATTTCCCCACGCTGCAGGGGTTTGAGCGTGCTTGGATCACACTGTGATTAACAGTGCAAGGCCTAGGCAGACCCTGCACTGTTAATTAGGCGTTCAACGACCATTCAGGAGCGAGTGCTTTACCCCCTTCCCCTCCTCCACCCGCCCCCAGCCCACTCCTGCATGAAATGGCCTGGGCTAGGGCTGTGGTCAGTAATCCAGTCCTACTTAGGGTATTGTACTGGCCTTACTAAAGCGAGCGGCAGTGCAGCAAAATCCTACACCTTCCCCAAAGCCGGTTTTCTTTTCATTTTTGTTTTCTTCAACACAGGAGCTGCTTCCCTTTGTGTGCCCCTCCCGCACTAAAGGCTGCATTTGCATCACAGCGAGGGATCCATGGGTGTGAAGGTATCCGTGAACGCTGCAGCACCCCAGGAACGAGCTCCTGTGACAACTGGCAGGGAGTCTGGTTGGGGGGGAAACGAGATGAGCAGTGGGTCAGGTTTGAGGAAAAACGAGGTGAGCATAGAAGGAAGGGAGGGGGAATGCACAAAAGTGAGGTGACAGGTGAGTCGACACTTTTTCAGATTAAAAATACCAGATATTTGTTCAGTTCTGAAATCGGGGCTTAGAAATGGCATTTTTACACAAATGTGTAAAATTGAAACTCTGCTGTATTTCTTGTTAACGTATATATTTATATACAAGGAAATGCTAACATATCCTGTTCGGCTTTCATTTTGTTTACTTAAACACATTTCCCCTGTTTTAATATGCGCTGCAACTGGTATAGAAGTCATTATGTACATAATGTCTTGCACTTAGCCCCGCCCCTAGCCCCACCCACTTGCCACACCTCTAGCTCATTTTAATGAGTACCTGCACTTATTTTTTCCCATTTAAAGCACTGACCAAAAGTCTCAACATCTAAGCATGATGAACTCAAACCCACTGGCATGTAGTACAATCTGTCTAGGTCTTTTTACAATAAGCCATCTGTGCTTACTGTTTAACAACATCTTTCTTGTTTGTGTACCTCAAGAAAGTCACTGATGTCTGTATTCCCATCCATCCTTCTCTCACCTCACAGTCTCCCACTATGTGTGCATCCAGCACAGTGTTGTAAATGCACAAAAACAAGTGCTGCCACTTTTGTGATGACATGTCAGAGGGCCATGAGTTTCTGGAGCTTATGTGGCAAAGCACACGCCCTATAGCCACAAGAATAACAAGCATTGGCAAAACCAGCAGGTCTCGCCTTACAAACTTATTGGCTCTGCCAATGTATTTTCTTCATGCAGTACAGTATCAAAGCAGATGCTGTCCAACATATAGGCTAGATTTGAAACATAATTTAAAAATAGGCATAATTATGCAGCAAACTGACTGTGTCAAATTGTAGGCGTTAAACATGGATGCCCTCGCCTACAATATGATGCAACCCAGCAGCTGTGTTATTGTGCTATATTTCTTTTTAAATGTTAGTAGAGCTGGGACCATAGAGGGCACGCAGAAGAGAAACACATGGGCAAGAGACAGCATTGTTGTGCGGGCGGATCAACGAGAAAAGAAAGCAACATAGAGGAGAGCGGGGGACACAGGAGCACATGCAAACAATAGCAAAATGGTGGCTGACAAAGAAGCACAAGAATGTACAAGAGCAACATGGAGGAGCACAGAAGCACACGAGCAAGAGAAGGAAGCATGAGCGGGCATGCAGCACAGAAGGACAGGGGTGAGAGAAAGCGACCTAGGATGACACAGAAGCTCACAAGTAAGATAGGTCTAAATAAGCTAAGCAAGGGTGGAGAACAGAAGCACATGGGTGAGAGAGATCAACATGAAACACGGAGCAGAGAAGCACATGAGGGAGCCAACTGGAAAACACATGCACACTCACAAAGTGCATAAGGAAAAATGAGAAAGGTAGCTCCCAAAACACAAGCGTGGAAAAACAAAAGTACTTAGCCATCCAGGGGAGGGCCAAACACAAGAAGAGGAAGTAAAGACAGCCATAACCAAGACAGGCCTGCACATTTCCGCAGTTTTTCTATTGCTGAAGGGACTAAACTGAGGTTCTCCCCAAGGTCCAGTAGAGACCTTGGGGATTAAGCTACAGTTGCAGGGAAGACATGGGGCATACCACTAGACGAGGAAATGTATGTTGTATTGTTGCATGCTGATAACATGCTACTGTTCCTCCAGTCATGTTGCCCGGATCTTACACCTATTGCTTCTATTTTGGCGCCTGAAATGGGAGATGATCGTCCCAGAGGATTTCTTTCATGCAATTGCCCAAGAGACGGAGGACAGCATGGCAGTATGCTTGGACCCAACTGCGGAAGGCCCGAAGGTCTTGATAGCCTTCGAAGACATCTGCTCCAGGATTAGTAAGAACTTGGAACGAAGGTCAGTTGGGCAAGGGAATACAAAGACCCATAAATGGTTCAACAAGGAATGTTCGAGGGCCCATAGTGCTCTGATGAAAGCCATCAAACAAAAACCCAGAGATAAGTCCTTAGTGGCCAAGTTAAGGAGGGATTATAAAACCATAACCCAAAATCGTAAAAGTCAAATTAAGGAGGAAGCATGGAATAGCCTACTATCTGTGGAAGTCCTGAGAGACAGCAAAAAGTTTTGGGCCATTGTAAATCAGCCCTTTTTCTCCGACAATGGGCAAACGGATTTAGACTGTGTCATAGAAGACAACAGATGGCTAGCCCATTTTGGCAAAATCTATGAGTCTACAGCCCCTGTCTCATTTGACAAAACCCACGACCATACCAATCTGGTCATGGACTTTAACACCATGGAAGTGAGACAAAGAGAGACCAACAAACATAAGGCCCCGGGCCCTGATGGGGTACCAGCAGACCTCTATATACAGTACCCACAATTCTGGTCCAAAATTCTATCTAACGTCTTCAATGCTATCCCGACAGCTGGCTTCCCATCCTCCTGGTCTACCTCCATAATTGTGCCTATATTTAAGAAAGGGAACAGGGCGGACCCGGCCTGCTACAGACCAATCTCCTTGCTGGACTCTGCCGTCAAGATCTTAGGCAGAGTCATTTTGCACAGAATGGAGGATTGGCTGGAGGAGAGCGGGATCCTTTCAGACCTGCAGTACGGGTTCAGGGCACACAGAGGGACAATTGACCAATGCCTGAACCTTCATTTAATTATTAGTAAATACACTGTGGTGAAGGGGGGGGTTTCTTTATTTGGGATTTATGGACCTATCCTCGGCGTTTGATTTGGTTAATCGTTCAAAATTATGGACCATCTTACACAACTCAGGATTGGACACTACTTTGGTTAGTTTTTTACATGACCTTCATTCTAATTTGTTTGCGACGGTTAGGACATCAAGGGACGGTAGGTGTACAGCAAAGTTTAGATCAGGGAGAGGGGTCAGACAAGGGTGCATCCTGGCCCCTCTACTCTTTACACTGTACATCAACGCCTTGGGGAAATTTCTGAACCCAGCCACCTTGGATATTCCGCGTATGGGGGGCCTACCTATTCCGGTCCTCCTATACGCGGATGACGCTGTCCTCATAGCGCGGACTGGCATAGGGCTTCAAAAACTTTTGGACCATTTCGGCCAGTTCATGGAAGCGCTTGACTTAAAAATTAATACCGCCAACTCCCATGTTATGGTTGTTGGCTCGCGAAAGAAAAATATGAAGATTAGATCTTTCAGCTCCAACAATTCACCAATTTCAAGGGTGCCCTCCTTTTGCTATCTGGGTGTCACTTTTGACGAGAGAGGAACCTGGAAGCCACAAATGAAACTCAAGGAAAATGGAGTAATTAGATCAACAACAGCACTCCTGAGCTTTTCAAAAAAATTGGGCTCGAAACCTATGGAAGCAATGACCAGGATTTATAGAGCCAAATGCTTGGCAATTGCTTCCTACGGGGCAGACATTTGGGGCTATGTTCCAGTCTCAGGAATACAAATTGCCGAAAATAACTTCATACGGGCCCTGTTGACTCTCCCGAAATCTTCCCCCACACATTCAACGCATAATGAACTAGGTATGGGGTACGTTACTGATCTTCTAAAAATGTCCCCAGTACTTTGCTGGATCAAAACCTGGACCAATGAAGAAATCAGCCTGAATCACTGCATCCTTAAGGATTGTATATCTCTTGACAAAGCTCATACGATCCCATGGCTGGCATATGTTAGAGCGGCATGTGCGAGGCTAGGGCGTCCGGAAATGTACTCTCTTCCGCAACATCTCAAAAAAGAGGATGCAAAGTGGGTGAAGCAACATTTTCGATCTTTGTTGGAATGCGAAAGAGAATCGGCTGAAATCAGTAAACCTACAGTCAGATTACTTTTTCAACTCTCCACCACTACAGAGATGGAACCCTACTTAAAATATGTCACAAAGCCCTACCATCGATTTCTGCTCATAAGGTTTAGATTTAATTTGATCCATCTCATCCTTGGTACGCATACAGATTGGGGTACCCCAGAAAATTTTCCCCCTTGTACATGCGACTGTTTCTCAACACAGGACACTCTGCATCTGGTTATGCTGTGCGAGCACTATCTGGCCCCGCGGAAAAAATTTCTTGTGCCCATTTTAAAACCTTTAAATTTCGTTCAGGTACGGCCAGCATTACTATATTTACAGATGTTGAACTCAGTGCCAGTTGCTTATGGCGTAGCCTGTTTTTTAGTAGCTGCCACCAGACAGAAAAAAGTAAGAACTGCCGCATTATTAACTCATGAAAATTGATTGTTAGTATATACCCTGGTGAGATTTATAGGCTGTTATCCTTAGGTGTTCCCTGTATCTACCAAATCCCTTCTTATTATGTCCCCTTTCCTTTGTTTTAAGTAGGAATGCAATCAACTCTCTTTACTTATCTAATTGTTTTTTAAAAAAAATTTCTCTGTATCATGTACTGCTTTTATGGTTTTAATTAACCGAATAAAGTTTTTTGACTGACTGACTGGCTTCTATTTTGGACATTTTTCATGCCCTCTCCCGTCTTAAAGCGGGACAGCCTCAGAGCACCCTACTTTCGTGTCTATTTATTTATTTATTTTATTTATTTATTTGCAAAGTTTTATATAGCGCTGGCTAGACCCGGAGGTATCAAAGCTCTTTACATGAGGATCAGTGAGTTAAAGGTGAGAAGTGCGACTCAATGGTTAGAGGCGGCAGACCCAGAGGCAGAGGTCGACCTGGGACCAGGGTTCAATTCCCGACGCGGCCGGTGCAGGACCAATGTCAGCGGGCCCGATAAATCTCTCCTCTGTGCCACTCTAACCATGGGGTCCCACGCTGCAACTCTGGGCAATAGCTTGCTTAGTCTCCACGGCGGCCCCATCCCCTGGCTGCACCTTGGGGATGCCCAGTAAAGGGACCATCTCACAGGGAAAGCCAGGACGGGTTCCCCAGTAGTACAGCGCTGGGACGCTCCAGGGTAACCACGCGCTCTATAAATCCAACATTCATTCATTCATTCATTCATAATTACATAGACAATTATAGACATAGGAGAAAAGAAGAAACATGAGATTACACAATAATGTGGGATTTTTAGAGCGTACACACGTTTTATGGGGAGTGAAGAGGTAGAGGGGGAATGGTGAACGGGGGTAGGAAATGCAGATAGGAAAACACAATGGGGAGGCGAGGAAAACGATGTCCGGCTGGGTAGGTGCCGGTCGAGGGGTGAACCAGAACCAAACTCCTCTATAGCTGCATATGACAGCTCCACCAGGCAACAGCTAAAGTTGCTCGGGCACCGCGGCTTTACATGCGGATCAGCGAGTTACAGGTTACAAAATGACATCAGTTACAGGAGCCAAGAATAAACATAAGGATAAAAACAGTGATTACACAGTAACAAGAGATATTAACGTATAAACTGGAACGGGGAGGTAGCCACAGGATCACGGAGGGAGGAGGTGGTGGAGGGAAGGAACCACAATGGGAAGACGAAGAAAAACTATGTCCAGTGTCCGGCTGGGTAGGTGTAGGCCGAGGGGTGAACCAGAGCCAAACTCCTCTATAGCTGCCGAAATAGCTCCACCGGGCATCGGCCATGTTGCTAGGTCTCCACGGTAAGTACAATATTCATGGTTTCGACCCGGGGCGCCTCGTCATAGCTCCATCTGCCGCACCAGTCCCGCTGTTACTGGGAAACCCTGAGCGTAATTCAAACATCAAGCGGTGCTTGCTCCATGGTGCTTGTCCAGCTGGTTCCTCAGACCGTGTTGCAGCGTGTTCAATGCCTCCCTCAATAGTTCTTGTATTCCAGTGCGATCAAACAGTGAGGTGGGGAGATGTTCGCCAGGCTGACTCTCTTTCAAGGCAGGCTGTTTCTGGCAGAATAGTCTACAACTACGCTTTCCAAATAGAATGGCTTGCTTACTGGTTGGCTGGGCACCACCTGCTGAGACTGGCCTCTCACTTTCCCACATTAAAATTGCTAATCTGCATTGTACCATTTTCACTCATGCTAGAGGACCTGCGTGTTACTCCTTTCTGCTTGAAGTGGCCAACACTTGCTTGCCAAACTCCTTAAGATACACTAACACTGGCCGTGCTTATGCCCTGGCAATTCTGACGCTGGGCCTACCCGCTCACATCAGCATTGTTTCTCTGCGGGACCCAGTGGCGGCTTATGCGCACTTTGCATGTTCCCCACCAGGCTGTAATGCACAGCCTTGTGAGGAGCATGCCCAACCTCCCATTCTCCATCTAAAAGCCAATCCCTGGTGCTCAGACCAATCACAACGCTGCATTGCAGAATTGTGATTGGCTCAGTGGAACCTGGGAGCCCTGGTGCTTCCTGCTGCCAGACTGGAGATAGGAAGAAGAGGACGGAGGAGAAGCGCCAGCAGGCTGTTTTCAGGTAAATGTTTTTTTTGTCTATCACCAGGAGCTGGGAATCCATTGTACCCTCCCCTCTTGCATAGGAACCTGCAAAACTCGGCAAAGGCTGACAGCACCTCTCTGCACAGGGAGAAGAAATGTGGCCTCCATTGTATCCCGATTGCTGACCTTTGGGAATGCCCTAGTGCTTGCACACAAAACCCTGCTCTCTAATGATGATCTCCCTTCTTGAAAGGACATCCCATAATAGACTTTGTCCCTCCTTCTTTTAGGTACCAAGCGCTGTGTTTCTGTCCGCTCTCTTGCTTCCATAGATACACTTAATGTCTTGAGTACTGCTTCATAAATGTGTGCCCAAGCCCTGTTCGATTGACTGTACAAAGTAAGTACAAATAGTCCACTGAATAGGGAAACCTGTGCCACCCCAGGCCCTGTCACTAAAGAGTACCCCATCCTTCTATCTTTCCGAAGCAAGCCAACAAAGATCTGTTTAAAATAGCATCATGGAACATGGCTGGTATATCATCTAAACTGGGAGACACCAACTGGCTTCAACTCTGGCAGGGAAATGATGTCTCCTGTTTTCAAGAAACTTGGTCCATGGAACCAATATTTTTAAATGGTTACCGCTCATTCCAAACACCAGCTAAACCTTTGGTTTCAGGAAGGGCAAAAGGGGGCATTTTGACCCTGATTCCAAATGATTTCCGTGGTAAGATAACTAAGTTTATTCCTGCCAATCCAAACATCCACATTCTCTTATTCGAGATAAAACAGGAAGGCAAGTGGATCTTGATTAACACCTACAATAATAGATTTGGCACGAATATCCATTCCATTGTGGGTGAGGTTGACAGGACTCTTAATCTTATCATAGGAAATTCCAGAAAGGAGGTTCCAAATATCATTTGGCTGGGGGACTTCAACATACACCCGTGTAAATATAATACAGCCCCGTGTGTGGGTCAGAGGATCCAGGGGGGAAATCATTTGCTTCATTTCACCCACAACGAATATGGTGAAGCCTTAAAAAGGATATTATCCTCCAGAAATATGGAAATGACCAATGACCCCAAACCAGTAACCGGCATTCCGATGGGTACATTTCAGAGAAACAGGGTAGTATCAATTATTGATTACATATTAGTCACTACCCCAATCAGTCTAAGGGCCACCAGATCCCAGAATTCGTTCTCAAGCTTTAGTGATCACGCCATCCTCCAATTGCCACTAAATGTATTCTCAGAAAATCTCCCTTGTAAGCAAAATATTGGCACTCCTCTAGTAGCCAGACGAAATGGAATACAGTTAAAGTGGGCCCACATTGACAAACCTAAACTGACCTCGGCTATCGTCCAAAGTACAAGGAAAAAGGTATCATTCTGCCTAGAATCAGATACTGAGCCAAGTAAAATGTTACTGACCTTTTGCAGCATCCTAGAGCAAGTAAAAACGTCGCTGACGTGCCATAGAGGGTCAATGCCAGAAGTAGGTAAAGGCTGGTTTAATTCGTCCTGTACCCAATCCAGGAAGGCACTGATACACGCCCAAAAAACTAGCCCCAGACATCATGAACAAATAAAGGTATTAAGGGCCAAGTACAAGCTAGCTCGACGGAACAGGAAAAAGGACATGAAGAACGAAATCTGGGCAGATCTTGACCAGGCAGTCAGAACAGGCAACAGCACAGAGTTCTGGAGAATAGTGAATGCTCAACATTTTAAAAACACTAAGGATCCCTCCCTTGATAGTAATGTAGGTGAGGAAGCATGGGTAACCCATTTTGGAAACATCTTTGCCCCAAGTACTTCTTCACGAATACCTTCCCCAACCATAGAAGAATGTACCCCTAGTGCCCTTTCCTTCTCAGTAAATGTAGTGAAGGAAGTACTGAGCTCATGCATCCCAGACAAAGCTCCAGGCCCAGACGGAGTTCCAATCGACTTCTTCCAAGAAATATCAGATCTATGGGCCCCTTGCTTACAAATGCTTTAAACACTATAGCTAAAATAGGCCCCCCTCCCTCGTTGTCCAGAGGTGTCATTATCCCGATATATAAAAAAAGGGACAGGGCAGGCCCTAAATATTATAGACCAATTTCCCTGCTGGATACTACCTCTAAATTGATGTGACGGCTTCTCCTCTCCAAACTAGAGGGCTGGGCACAGGAGAATGATATACTAATGCAGGCCCAGTATGGGTTCCAGCAGGCAAGGGGTACTGTGGACCAGTGTTTAAATTCAGAAATGATCATAGAAAAATATGTCAGAATAAAGGGAGGAAAAATCTACATGACTTCCATGGTATTGTCGGCGGTGTTCGACTGTGTTGTCCATGAAAAGCTATGGAAGATATTGGAGGAGACAGGGGCTGATCATGCCATAATACATTTTATTAGACAAATGTATACAAATGCAACGACAATGGTCCGATACATCAAAAATGGCGACTGCACTTGCCCTTTTCGAGTTGCTAGAGTAAGGCAAGGCTGTGTCCTTCACCCTTTTCTCTTCTCTATTTACACAAATGGTGTTGAAAAAGCACTTATTAAGGCTTCTTGTGATGTCCCTATATTTGGTTCCCAACCCCTACCTATTTTGGCATACGCGGACGACGTGGTATTGATAGCCAGGACAGGGCGCGACCTCCAAAGCTTGATAAACACGTATATATCATTTATGGACGCCCTAGATTTAATGGTAAACTACACCACGTCCTTTGCCATCATAGCCAGGGCCAGGAAAAGCAATAAAACCCCCTACTTACATGTAGATGGAGAGAAAATGGAGGCGGTTGACACTTTTTCCTATTTGGGGGTCCTTTTTGATAAAGACTCATCCTGGCTAAAACTGGTGGAAGGTAGGAAGAGGGGAATGGAGAGAAGCCTCTCAGCAATAAAAACCGTTGCACAGAAAATGGGTGTAAGACCACTGATACCCCTAAAAAACATTTATCAAGCCAAGGTTAAGGCGGCGGCAACCTATGGAGCGGGTGGAGAAAGGGCTGTCCTGAGTGGAGCCACAGAGCTTTGCGTGCATGAGATGTACACTATCAGTGAGGGTTCTGAGCAAGATCTAAACCCCAAGCCCTCCTCTGGACCGACTAATGTATAGCCCACTTACACTAGCCCATGTTGTGCGCTTTTGTGTCTTTGATGGTTGTCCATGTGCCAGCCATTTTCACCAGGCCAACACCAGTGCTCAGTTTATTGATAGGGAGGGAAATGCTTAATTAGAAGCAGTCGATGAAAAAAAGCGGCGAAGCAGGGCCAGTTACAAAATCCAATACTGCAAAAATAATGTGGAGGGCTGTGTGCACAGCAAACCCAACTTTTGTTGCTGAATAAGAAGGAAAGGGCATTAAATGGAAGGCGCTGGGGAGCACTGTGGGAGCCGCCGCCGTGCTCCGAAGACACTGTATTCAGATCATGTGAACAAATAAGGCCGGATTTTAAATGCAGCAGCGCCTATATTTACCATTATACAGGGGTTGCCGTGCCCCACCCTCCCCCTCTCCAAATTCATAAGTGATAAGGTTTAAAGAAAACAGCAATAGCGGCGGCTGCCTCCCTGTAATTCTGCAGGACTCCGGTGATTGTAAAGGGCTGCTTGTTCAGCTTTTTTGGGGGGGGATCACTCAAGGTGCCATCCGAGATGGGCAGAGCGGGTCCCGAGGTCCGTGACTGAGGGACCCAAGGGCCCGCGAACGCTCGAATAGGGAGCCCCGGAGAGGGAGTGCAGAGAGGAGAATCCGGACCATGCAGCGTTCCTGCCTGAATAGGTTACAGGTTGTCCAGAACTCGGCAGCACGTGCCATCTTTGGACTATCTCGCCGTGCCAGAGCCTCGGGCCTCCTGGAGGCACTGCACTGGCTTCCTGTCCGGAAGCGGATAATTTTTAAGACTCTTACTCTGGCACACAAAGCCTTGCACGCCTCCGGAGCAAAATACCTGCAAAAAAGGTTGACCTTTTACCGTCCTGCCAGGTCGCTCAGGTCAGAATCCTTGTTTCTTGCTGCGGTTCCTCATGTGAAGAGAGCTCGCTCTGGAGGTCGCTCTTTTAAATTGTTAGCGCCTCAGTTGTGGAATAAACTGCCTGTGACCCTGCGCTGCACTCCTAACTTGTTGGCTTTTAGGAAGGGGCTCAAAACCTGGCTTTTTACCTCTTAGTTTCTGGCCCTATTAGGTTTCCTTCTCTCTGTCTTTTTTTTTACTTTCCCTGTTGTGTTATGAGATTAGTGTGTAATTCAAAGCGTCGGGACACTCTTTCGAGTAGCCGCACGCTATATAAAACCCCGGTATAACATAACATAGGAGCAGCGCGGGGCCCTTGTGAGTACGGGTCGGGGTGGAGGGCATTCCCCGGTGAGCGGAGCAGGGACATTGGGGTGTGTGTCCCAGAGCCATAACTGCAGTTAGACATCGCACACCATGGTAGCCACCAGGCTTCAAGTCCCTGCGACTTTCCCATCAGCGCTGTCCCGTTTCTTGTGTGACTTAACTCCCCAGACGGGGTTCAGATACGCCCGTGGACACACCAGTTCTGAGCCCGCACTCCAGTCCCTACACTCAGCCCGCCCGGGACAGCGACGGGGATTGTCACAAACAACTGCCGTCATGTTGGGAAGAGCCCTCGTCAGAACTTGTCTGGGTTGGATTCTGAGGGAATCTCAACTACTAACCCTTGTCAGCCCTGACCGCAGTCACCCGCCCCAGCTCACGCCTATGCTCTCTCTTTCTCACAATGACTGTAAAGCTGGGCCAGGACAAGGCCGCCAAGAAGCTTCTGGGCAAAAGGTGTGCGGCCGCAGTGCTGGGAGAGGAGCCCACGGAGGAGGAGGAGGCAGCTTCCCGGGGCGAGCAGGATTTTCAGCCATCCGTGCAGCCCTCCCCAGACCAGAGACACAGTCTGCGAGCGAGAGATGAAGGTGAGGGGCAGCTGCTGTGGAGGACAGAGAAAAAGCCTGCAGGGGGGAAGGCAGGGTGCAGAGGGATGCTGCAGCTTGGGCTCGGTGAGTGGACTGGGTGCCGGAGGTAAGAAGACGCAGGCAGCCACAGTGCATGGTAAGATAAGACATCATGGTGTCCTGGTCCTTGTGCCTAACTGTACTGTGCATGTCCTGCGCAGGGGGCCAGTCTACAGCCAGCATGGGGGTGGGGGGTGTAAGGAGGTGTCATCACAGCCCGTGCGGTCCAGGGAGGGTGCCTGCCTGCAGGGTGTCTCAATGGGGTGCAGGGATGTCATGTCACAGCCCGCAGGGTGTATGGATCATGGATGGAGGGCGGGTAAGCACATCGTAATGTTCTGTGGTGGGTACAGGGTCTTTGGATAAATTTAAAGCAGCACAGCCTAATGTTCCAGGAGCTTGTTTGGGTGGGATACACCCTAGGAAGTAGTGTTTGGATTGTTATAGCGCTGACACGCTTGGCGGTTGAAGGGATCCTGGAACTGAGGAGTACAGTTGGTTCAAGAGAGCTTTAGGGGTGCTTTGTAATTGACACATCAGTTTTAGCGGCAAGACCGGAACGCATAGTACACACCCATGCTGTCTCTCGCTGCTACTTCACCCATCCTCACTCGTGTCCACCACTCCTCCCCTTCCTGGTCATTGCTTGTTAATCTTTGTTATGCTTTGCTTTAGAATTCTAATATATTTTTTGCCGTCCTATAACATGTTTTCAGTTGTGCAGCTATAATGTCAACCTGTTATGCTTTGGTTTAGAATGCAATGATTTTGTTTTTGCCGACTTATAACATATGTTCAGTTGTGCTGTTATAATGTCACCCTTTTATGCTATGCTATACTATTTTGTATGCTGCTGTAATGTTATGTGCTATGATGGCGTGTCATTTCTTATAGTGCTTTCTGATGCTGTTTAATCGAACTGGACTCTTTGCTATGTCTCATAATGTTATATTATCACATGTTATACGTCAATTACTAGGGAACATATGTATTTTTATTTTGCCTCATGGTTATTTACGCCTGTTTGAGCTATTGACATTGCAAATGACAATGCCATTTATTTATCTGTTTTCAAAACCAACACATAAACAAAAATGTTGTCATTTACAATGCCAATAGCTCAAACTTTTTCAAAGGCGAGACCGTTGCATTGTAAATGCTTGTTCAATTTGCAGCACTGTTGCCACAATCTGATGGTAAAGCCTAAGCTAGTGTTGGTGTGGTACCTATCTATGCTCACGTTGTGGGTCAAGAACCTCGTGCTAATACGATAGAGTAACGCTCTTTTACGAAGAATACTTCTACATAAGGACACTCAAGACATCTCAGCAGCTGTCGAGTTTATTGATTTCTTGAGAAGATATACAACTGAAGTATAAACATAACTGGAAATGTTCTGTTGAAAAAAAAAATCTCACAAATGCCGTCAATCAAAGAAATTTAAAAGGAAACTCCAGCATAAAAATATGGACATCCCCCTGTCTTTGAATTCACTTATTTATATATTATAATCTTCTTCATCATCATCATCAATTGTTATTATCACTTCATTTGTAGAATTTATTTCAATCAAGAAGGCTTCTTGAGGTTAGCAAGACCAGGGGCAATGAAAAAACAATGGGAGCAAATAACTTAAAAACTACACAAATTAACCAACTTAGAAAAAATAAGTGGAATTGTAAAGATCTTCTGAAGTTGAGATTATGTTCGATGGCCTGCAGAATTTTATTCACGTCTTCGCGCCAAGGTAGCTGAAGGCGCGTTCCGACATCTGTTTGCTTCGGAGTAGAAGGAGCAGCAGATGATTCTCAGATCGAAAGGATCTACTTGGAAAGCCAGGCACAAAGCAGCTGAGCAGACAGTTATGTCCCATCCCATAACATGCACTGACAAAGCTAATAGGTCTCATCTTGTTGACCTATTAGCTACGCCAATGCCTTTGCAGATGCTCTACAACATAGCGGTAAAAACAACAGGTGCAATGACATAGTCTCTGTTGTTAGTCGCATCATTCTGGATGTGCACATGTGTTATGACATATATACACCCATGCAGCAGCACAAATGCATGCATCTACAGAACGACACAGGTGTTAATTCTTTTCTTTTACTGACCGATTTTAGATAAGATGTCACTTACATTGCTAAAATAAATTTTAAAAATGAATTTATAGGCGTGAAGCAATTGCCTATCAGAAAATGGCAGTTCGGGCTGGACTGTTCCCATGAGGCACAGGGTCAGACTGATTTGCATATATCCATGTCTGAACTGGGGTGGCAGAGTGGGCTAAAGAACGGTGATGGATCAAACCCAGATCTTTTGACTGGGTGTGAGTGTTTGATTGGTTCAGATGCTCCGTCCATCACCACCCCCATTTGCACCGCTTTTGGCAGCCATAAGTGTGCAGGGTATACTCAGACGTGAGTCCCTTGCTCACTTTGCCACTGGATTCAAGCAAGCCGGGCTGAAGACGGCTGGAATGCCAGAAACCGGTCCTCGGAAGCTTGTTTCCGGTCCAGGGAAGGCATGGCTTGGCAGTTCGGGCTGGACTGTTCCCATGAGGCACAGGGTCAGACTGATTTGCATATATCCATGTCTGAACTGGGGTGGCAGAGTGGGCTAAAGAATGGTGATGGATCAAACCCAGATCTTTTGACTGGGTGTGAGTGTTTGATTGGTGCAGATGCTCCGTCCATCACCACCCCCCTTTTGTACCTATCAGAAAATGGCAGCAGCCAAGCCCTCCAAAAATATGCAACTCAAAAATGTAAATGCCTGGGGGAGCAACACAAGAACAGATGGGAGGACATAATAGGGAGTGAACGGGATGAAGATAAAATAAAGCCTGGAGGGAAGAGGAGGGTAAAAGCAGTACAGGAAGGAGAGAGCAACAAAAAGTGCTTAGGACAAGGGGGTTAGGACGTGGAGAAGCAAGCAAGAGAGAGAGAACAGCACACGTGGAAGAGAGAGAGAAACACAAAGTGTGGGGCAGGGAGAGGCACAGAAGGGACAAAGATAGAAAACATATGCAGTCTCATGGCGTGCTTTATAACAAAAATGTAGTCCCTAAAAGTGAGCAGTGAAAGGATACAAGTCAGACAATTAAAACAATGGTAAAGAGATAAGCTCAGGGGAGGGATAAACACAAGAAGCGGTAAAAAAAAGGAAGGAAGTAGAGGGAACGCCATAGAATAAGAAGCAAGCAGATGCAAATGACAACGAAGGCAACCAGTGGAAGCAATAGACATACTCTATTCCTGATGTAAGTTCTTGGTATGGCCCACAAAAGGTCTTTCGCAACCAGACAGCTAAATGGTGGCTGGTAGGCAAGACCTAATAAGCATTGTGCACTGAGCAAAGGCATATGAATGTCACTTTCTTTTTTGCCTGCCAGACACTACAGGCTACAACATGCCCAGTAAGTATGGTAAAATGTTTACATATGCCAGAGGACTACAGCAAAGTTTTGAATTCTTTGCAGCTTGGCTGTGGCGCAAGCCGGCAAACATAGGTAAATGGTGTTGCAGTTATTTAACCTTGAGAGAAGACATTGCTGACACAAGGATACCTTGTTAGTCCTTGTAGAGGTAGGGAAGAGTCTTATATAGGGCATTCACCATGTGAAAGTAGGACCAGGTTCCTGAATATAGCCTGGTCTAGGTAAACTCACAAAGATTTCAGTGTCTGTTCTAGGAAAGTGGACAGGACGAGCCGATAGTTTATCCAAGTGAATACCATGCGACATGTCATCAATGTAGGAGATTTAAAAACAGCAAAAGTATCTGATGAGCTTTGTTAAGGGTCTGTTATGAATATTAAACAGCAGGGAAGGTAGCGAAGATCACTGAGAAACCCTTTAATGCAGTGTGACTTTTTACCATACAATATGAGAGGGAGACATAATCTGGGAGAAACCCCCTATAAAAATGACCTAAGCCATTCAGACAGGGTCTGGAATCTGGATTTCTTCTGGTCACTGGATAAGCAAAGAGTTACAGCAAGCAGAGAGATGCAAGGGGATTACCCCAGCCGGATGCCCCTTGTCAAGAGTGGGTCTGATCTCTTAAGCCCTAGTGTGTTGACTGTGTCTGCTTAGTTTGTACCTCTAAATGTTTTCTACACTATAACCCAATTTTGATCTCCCCTGAGGATGAAGCCCGATTTTTCGGTCTACACTTCATGGTCAGGTGCATTGGACTACACCTCTACCCAGTTACTCCATTCTGGTATAATGATCCCTGCCAGTACCTGATCACCCCGTTATTCTGCCTTGTTATCCCTGGTTTTGGTTTCTGCTTAAATGCCAGGTTAAGCACTAGCTTATTGGCAGTGTGTGAATGTTCGCTTAGACCATTACTAATGTGAGGAGGGGAACTTCATAGCTAAGAGAATTTGTCAGGGTTTATGAAAAAGTTGGTCCACAGTGGGGGGCACCCTGAAGTTCATGGCCGACATTCTAGGATCCCACTTACACACACAAAAATCTTCTCTCTAACTTCTTTCTATTTTCTTTTTACTTCCATTCCCACTTTCCTTCCTCTGTGTTTTCTGGAACATAGTCAAATGGCCTGTACGGCATTGTGTAGAAAGGGCATTCTTCTATGTTGTTGCAGTTGCTTTATGTTCAGGCTGTTTTATGCTGAATATAGCTTCATGTATTGTGCATGGTTTCAGGAAAAAAATCTAAAAAATCTTGTTCATGGTAAGCAGTTCAGTAGGTGCCACTGTGTTCAGTTCCTCCCATATTAAGAAAAAAATTAACTAATCACGCAAGCAGCTCCAGCCCCAACGGTCTACAGAAAACAGCTAAAAGGTGTTTGTAAGATCCATACTGATCTCAATGGAAGTAGGCTGATGAATGGAAATGTTTTTAATTTTTTTGTGGTTCTAGTAGCTTCAGCTCGTTCAGTGTGACACAAATACCTTATTATAAAAGCATTCGGCTTTACTAATGCAATAGGTTTAAATGAAACTTGGCATGTGTGTTAATGTTTGGGCAGGTTGCTTTTGATCACCTTCAAAAAGTCTTTTTCAGTAGCGCTATATATGAAATGGGATATCCAGCCCTTTTTTTATTTTATCTAATGTGGAGGGTAATATATTAGGATGGAGGGTAATATGCCAGGTTATGAAGGGTGAGCATGGAGGGTTATGTGGTCACATCATAGGCCTGGATAGAAATACTACCTATTTTACATGCACACGTTTTTAAGTTGCCTTCATTTCTTAAACACAAGGACATTTGACACACATTTGTTTGTGTGCCTGTGCAGGATAATATTCTCTGAACTAGATTTGCTTACATTTCCACTTCATAGGCACATTATGAAATACCTTGAAAAATTTGTACAAGTTCTAAGTTAACTATGCAAAATGTTATTTGGTATTTTCCATTCGGTTAACAACAAAAGAGGGGGACAGTGAGGGGACAATATTTATAGGGGTCCAGTGTGCATGTCCCAACGAACTGTTTCCCAACCAATTGCACAAAGTTCCCCTGGTGGTAGTATCTATGTAATCAAGAGTGGGCTATCTTCCTCTCTCAGGAAGGGAGGTTGTATCTGGAAATCAGGGACGATTGTCCCTTTTCGGAATTTAGGGAAACCTCACACAACAGGTTGGTTCTATGGCTGCTGTCACATTCCCAACCGGTCGCTTCGTGTCATCATCGGCTTCCTGCTCCTGCGTCAAGCCGGCACTGCAATGCCTGACGGGTGTTACTTAGTGCTACACTTTGTTGGAGATCTTTTATTCCAAAGCCGATGTTTGAGTGGGTGTGAGGGGCCCTAATAGTGGAGTAGTGAGCGTGGCGTGTGGTGATTCTAAAACAAGTTAGTGTAGTCTACTCTGGGTATTTTATTCCTGTAGCTACCTACTTTATTAAAACTAAGAGGGGTATGGGATTTCAACCAACCTATGTGTGGGAAGCCCGTTCAACCCTCAAAAGTGATCTGGTCGACATGTTTCATATGACTAAGGGGCAAATGCTATAAAATATGCCAGATCAAGATCAGTATCCGGTCTCTGGCTCCCATCAGTCACCACTCGGAACCGCCCTTCATCATTTGGGGCCCCGAGGACCAACACTGTACCAGATCTTGGTATATTAACAGAAAGAAGTGATCTTCCTGTTAGTCAGTAAGTGTTGGTGTTATGGTTGAAACCATATGTGTTGGTGAAGTAACTGATAGGGTTGGAGGAAAGTGTAATGTGCAGTCCAAGAAAAAACCAGGAAAAGAATGAGGGTGAATAAAATTGGTTTAAGGAGCAAAAATTAATTTAATGAGGTATAACTCCTAGCACCAATATTAAAAAATAGCTCAGACAGGGTGAATTTATAACCTGTCTAGTGGTGTGACGTGGTCGACATGTTTCAGCAAACCCGGCTATTAGCCTTGCTTTCTTCAGGACCTATTGATTACAGCTACTGCAAACAAAGAAACCCAACGTGATAAATAAGTAAAAGGTAAAATGTAGTGTAGGAACGACACAGAAAAGTCACCTGAACCTCCAGGTTGTGTCTGTTCCAGACCTCTTCATACACTCAGCGGTGGGCTGAAATAAAAAGCATGGCGTGAGCTAATCCCCCCATACCTGTCTTCAACAGACCTGTCTAATATACCTCGTGCAATTTATCCACATAGGTGTAGTCCATAACTTGGACTCTGAACAGGCACACTGACCAAGTTTGAGTAAAAACGTGAAAATTGAAGCATTTCAAGTCTCACAGGGTACCCCTTACCTGATTAGTAAGAAGTATACACCTCACCTCGCCTGGCTGCGGCTCAGGACTGGTGAAGCACCGCTCTAAAAAGGGGTGAATAAATTCAAAGACAAGAATCATTCACTGTGTCGTGCCTGGACTTGATCAATGAGAGCACTAGTCATAGCTAAACGTTAGCAAGTAATGTGTAGTGGTAGAGATGTCATAACCGTTTATACATAGAATGTATCCAATGTTGCATATTATCTGTAGTTGCAAGACCCAATTGCCAAGTGTGCTATGCCAGGTAGTGTGTGGCGGTAGGGATGGCATGACCGCTTGAACACAGAGTGTATTCAATGTTATCCTAGGTTGCAAAGCTAAATTGCCAAATGCGCTTGTGCCAGAACGTGGGACCCTCAGAAGTCCATAACTCTACGAGCAACACTGCGTGCCCCGCGGACAAATGACTGTGGAGGCGTGGGAAAAGAGGACCCAAAAGAACCCGTTAGTAACGGCTTGCATGCCTAACACTGCGTGCTGTGGCTCTAAAAATGCACGCTGTTGCTCAGGAAGCGTTACACGCACTCACCTGTCCGTCGGTACTTCCTAGCGGCATCTGTGCCGTCTGGGGAGGTGGCGGCGGTGTGTTTACAAGGTGATTATATGGCGCGTGCCCTCATTGGTCCATTGCGCTCACGTGACGCGCCAAACAGAGCGTCACGCGTCCGTGATGAAACGGAGCACCTGATAGGGACAGCGTCCCGGCTAGGTAACCAATAGCGAACCTAGTCGAGGACAACAATAACATTGAGCTTAATCCTTCGGAAATGGAAGTAAGTTAAATAGCTCAAAACGGAGCGCAGCATTTAACATAACTAGATTACAAGGCTAGCCACAGTAGCGAGGACCTTGATCTAAATAGGGTTATAAAAAAGATCATGACCATACCGGAGGTCGCACCATAAAGGGCATAGCAGGCAAAGGGAGAAGTTTAAAAATTGAGGCGCAGTCACCCCGGGGGTATATCTGTGGGATGAGACAGGTATCATATTAGCCTCAAATAAATCGTCCACTGGCCTAGAGTTGTATATACTGGCCATAAGGGCATGTTTGACAAAGTCTGATCACTATGCTGAGTCAGATACACAACAATGGGATGACTCAAAACGAGGACCAGGGGATATCATCATTCAGCCCCGTTCGGTCGGTCCCCAACCTTAGTACCCATTTCTGTTCTTTCTTGTGTAAGAAATCGCTCACATTGGTGATATGGGATGGAATGAATGGTTTCTCCAAAACTGTCCATTTAAAGGACATGGGTGTATGATTTTGCGTGATGAAATGATTGGTGAGTTTGGTGGCCTGTCTCCTGCAATTAATAGTACTTCTGTGCTCAGATAGCCGCACCTTTATTTTGCGGGTGGTCATCCCGACATACCTAAGCTGACAAGGGCAGGTTCCCATTCATTCCATCCCATATCACCAATGTGGACGATTTATTTGAGGCTAATATGATACCTGTCTCATCCCACAGATATACCCCCGGGGTGACTGCGCCTCAATTTTTAAACTTCTCCCTTTGCCTGCTATGCCCTTTATGGTGCGACCTCCGGTATGGTCATGATCTTTTTTATAACCCTATTTAGATCAAGGTCCTCGCTACTGTGGCTAGCCTTGTAATCTAGTTATGTTAAATGCTGCGCTCCGTTTTGAGCTATTTAACTTACTTCCATTTCCGAAGGATTAAGCTCAATGTTATTGTTGTCCTCGACTAGGTTCGCTATTGGTTACCTAGCCGGGACGCTGCCCCTATCAGGTGCTCCGTTTCATCACGGACGCGTGACGCTCTGTTTGGCGCGTCACGTGAGCGCAATGGACCAATGAGGGCACGCGCCATATAATCACCTTGTAAACACACCGCCGCCACCTCCCCAGACGGCACAGATGCCGCTAGTAAGTACCGACGGACAGGTGAGTGCGTGTAACGCTTCCTGAGCAACAGCGTGCATTTTTAGAGCCACAGCACGCAGTGTTAGGCATGCAAGCCGTTACTAACGGGTTCTTTTGGGTCCTCTTTTCCCACGCCTCCACAGTCATTTGTCCGCGGGGCACGCAGTGTTGCTCGTAGAGTTATGGACTTCTGAGGGTCCCACGTTCTGGCACAAGCGCATTTGGCAATTTAGCTTTGCAACCTAGGATAACATTGAATACACTCTGTGTTCAAGCGGTCATGCCATCCCTACCGCCACACACTACCTGGCATAGCACACTTGGCAATTGGGTCTTGCAACTACAGATAATATGCAACATTGGATACATTCTATGTATAAACGGTTATGACATCTCTACCACTACACATTACTTGCTAACGTTTAGCTATGACTAGTGCTCTCATTGATCAAGTCCAGGCACGACACGGTGAATGATTCTTGTCTTTGATTTTATTCACCCCTTTTTAGAGCGGTGCTTCACCAGTCCTGAGCCGCAGCCAGGCGAGGTGAGGTGTATACTTCTTACTAATCAGGTAAGGGGTACCCTGTGAGACTTGAAATGCTTCAATTTTCACGTTTTTACTCAAACTTGGTCAGTGTGCCTGTTCAGAGTCCAAGTTATGGACTACACCTATGTGGATAAATTGCACGAGGTATATTAGACAGGTCTGTTGAAGACAGGTATGGGGGGATTAGCTCACGCCATGCTTTTTATTTCAGCCCACCGCTGAGTGTATGAAGAGGTCTGGAACAGACACAACCTGGAGGTTCAGGTGACTTTTCTGTGTCGTTCCTACACTACATTTTACCTTTTACTTATTTATCACGTTGGGTTTCTTTGTTTGCAGTAGCTGTAATCAATAGGTCCTGAAGAAAGCAAGGCTAATAGCCGGGTTTGCTGAAACATGTCGACCACGTCACACCACTAGACAGGTTATAAATTCACCCTGTCTGAGCTATTTTTTAATATTGGTGCTAGGAGTTATACCTCATTAAATTAATTTTTGCTCCTTAAACCAATTTTATTCACCCTCATTCTTTTCCTGGTTTTTTCTTGCACTGCACATTACACTTTCCTCCAACACTATCAGTTACTTCACCAACACATATGGTTTCAACCATAACACCAACACTTACTGACTAACAGGAAGATCACTTCTTTCTGTTAATATACCAAGATCTGGTACAGTGTTGGTCCTCGGGCCCCAAATGATGAAGGGCGGTTCCGAGTGGTGACTGATGGGAGCCAGAGACCGGATACTGATCTTGATCTGGCATATTTTATAGCATTTGCCCCTTAGTCATATGGCCAGTGGGAGCGCTACACCTGTTCTGTCTTTTACAACTAGCCTGTCTCACTATTGACCCTCTGATACTCTGTTGTGAATACTGTTAGTTGGGCTTGTATTCGGAGCTGGTCATTAAACTGCCCATGGGTCCCCTTTACTGTATGTATTTTGGACGACATGTTTCATGCCATCACGGCAATTCATCAGGACCAAAAGGGGTGCTCATAAACTAAAAAAGGAGGAGCCCATTGTGGGCTACAGGGTTAGGTAGATACAACCTGTGGGGTCAGGATCTGGAACAGGAGGAGTTCCTGTAATGTTGTTCGCCCCACAGTCGCTGTAGATAGTTTCCCCCAGGCTGCTTTGGTAGGACCTGCGTAATCAATTAGTGACCTCGATCACGCATAGAAGGAGCCTCTAAACCTACGTCCAACTAGCCGGCGATACTCGGTCAGTCAAGCAGCTGGTCATTCATCATTCATTCATCCATTCGGTGACAGAGCAATCACAATAGAATAAACAATAGCGCATGACTGGAACTTCGGCATGGCAACATGGATGATGTTTACTATATAAACAACATCACTTCCTTGTTTAGACAGAGGAGCTTTTCGCTGCCACTGAGAGGTTGACCTATGCCGGAATTCCAGCATAAATCTTCACCAAGACAAGCTGCCTGATGACACCTAGCTACAGGTAACTGGGAGTTACATCACACTACAGGGATTTGGCTGATTTGCTCACCCTAAGTACATTAGTTTAGGTAGCGCTAGGTAGGACTACAATATGTTACAGTATTTATATGCATGCATATATTCTGTAAAAGCAAAATGGTTAAACTGTTTATCTTTTTCACAATTCATGTTATACTAATACCATTATTCTGCTCCTTCTATTGATTCTTGCAGCTCACATATTTTGCTCAAGAATATCAATGTTTCCGAGAGGGTGCGATCCCATCGTGACTCAAGTTGATACAGCTCAAGGTACTAGACCGGGTGTACTACTCCTGCACCCTCTTACATAAGCTGGGGCACGCACCAGATCCATTCTGCCTTAGGGGTTGTGGGCAAGTCGGGACATTTTACCACGTAATTTGGGACTGCCCCAAAATACAGTCATATTGGGAACAGATTACGATCGAAATATCGGGGCGGCAGAGGTCCAGCGGGACCCCCGGTGTTGCCTCTTAAACATCTGGCCCCCTACTGATCTAAACTTAGCACTGCAGAATTGGGCGACACTGGGCATAACCATCGCTAAGCGAAACATTGCCGAACACTGGGGTTCGGGGTCACCGCCAACAATAACTCAGTGGGGCACAGATATGGACATTGCCATGGTAGCTGAAAAAGCGATTTTCACTCACAGGGGCTGTCCCAAAAAATGGTCCAGAATATGGGGAAAATGGAACGAATCAAGAGGTAATATCTGTGATCCACCACGTACGACATTAACCCCAGAGGGAAGCCCATCAGCAGGGTCCGGTCTAGAGGAACGGAGCCACGGCTCCATGGACGATGGTACAGGAGGTAGGGCGACATGGAGAACGGTGTTGCATATGTTAATGAAATGTTGAACTGCTAAGGTTGGACTATGCTACATGTAATGATTTGTAATCTGCTCACATTGTGTACAGATGGAGATGATTGCTGTTTAATGATACTCAAGATGTTTATGTTTGTACAAACACGGCATGTACGAGTATAAAATTGATAATAAAAATGTTTTTTAAAAAAAAGAGAACCAATGCTTCAAGAAATATTGAATGTGCATGTTGTGTATTTCTTGTGTATCTCTTCGGGTATGCATAAGTATCCAAACGAAAATGTTTCTAGATCTGTTACCATGATTTCCTTGGAGAGTCAGGGTTGTCATATTATGAGGTTGCACAATCCATTTGTTACCTTGCCAGTTAGCGGAACAGATGGTGCACTGTGAATTAGCAGGACTAAGGTCAACGTATCCTGAAGTGCTCAGAATCAGTCTTGCACACTACTGAAGTTTATGTTGTCCAACAAGCGCACAGTTTTTATTGAGAGTATAAGCTGTAAAAAAATGTCAGGGATACTTTGCCTATTGTGATATAGCATGGATACCTGGATAATGCATATTTAAATATATATATATATTTTTTACATCTTTGATTTTATTTAAAGTATCAACTGACCATAGACGTTTACTTGGTCATGAATTATCACACAAATTATATAACATTTTAGTGGTGCTACTCAAAGATGAGGGTCTGCGTCTCCGACTGCCTTTCAATCATAATGAATAACCAGAAACGTAAATTTCATTTTGTAGAATTTTAAGTTCTTCTTAAAAATGCCTAATAAGTTCAGTGTCACATATTGATGTAAATCATTTGATTCAAAATGATGTGAACTTAAGCTGCATCCCAAGGGTGAATGGGAACAAGAACACAGGAAAAAAGGAGCAATACATTCACAGTCCAATCATATTGATCTATGTTTCAGGCCCTTTTGTGCTGACACCCTTTTTCAGGACAATGAATACATTGACTCATAGGACAATTTCATTATTCAAGTGCTTGCATTTCACATGAATATTTGTCCATAAAACCTCATTAAATTCCTTCTTTCTAATAGATAATACCTCTATAAGACTTAATTTTTGCATTATGTCTTCCAGTGAAATTATGTGACAGAAGCAAATTGATACTAGAAATCAGTGGGAGAGGAGCAAAAATAAAGCATGTGAGGGTTTGGGGAATTAAATGGGAGTAGATGTATTACCCAAATTGATGTGCAAACCCAAGACTTCCCCTTCAGGTTTGCAGATGCAAACACACAAATTGTAATGCTTCAGGTGTTTGAAAGACCAATAAGCGTGTTACTGAGAACTATAAACTGAGTAAATGGTAACCCAATGGTCACATGTTTGAATCCAGCAGATAAAAGTTAAGTTACCATTTTATCTTTCTGGTTCACTTAAATGAGAATCACCGATCTGGGTAATAGAAATATCTGTTATTTACAGTGATACAAATGTGCATGAAGATGAGCAAGCAAGCCCCACATAAAGCACAGGTTATTAAGATTATAATTTATTGTGTTCCTTTGCGCGGCACCTGCTTACAACATGCATTGAAATGCACAGGGGATTCGCTGGTTTGAGCTTCCATCCCCAGTCTGTTAGTGATGTATGATGGACAATTTAAGAGAGAAAGCTTACAGTCAGTCTCCTCTACCTTCACTACCCGCCCCCAAAAAGGCACGCGCGGTAACCCTTAAACTTTGCAAACACCGTCTCTTTGCTTGATCCACTAATAAAATGGCCCTTGTAGATCCCAGTAAAATTCATTTTGTGGTACAACAATGACGTGCCTTTCTCATTCCGAAAAGTATTAAACCACACTTTGTTTCGGAAACCTGCTGCAAGTTCCCTTGCGTCAGAAAGCAATTCACTACCTTGTTGAGATTCTTAGCTCAAACTGAAGAAAGCAATGCACACCCAAAAGGCATCTGAGCTCTCGTATTCTGCTAAGATTTTGTTTTTCAAGATCAAGTCAGAAGCAAGCATGTTTTTGCTTTGTGACAGTTCCATGAAATTTACCTTTTCGTTCTTTTCTTTAGTTGAACTCTTCAATGCTTTTGCTTCCGTTTTAGAAAGCACTCAGTGTAAGTGCCGGCATTGGCTTATATGACTGGAACTCTGAATGGCTGTTTAAATATTGCTGCTTTTAACCACTCAGCATTCACATCCATAAGCATACCAAACAATGAACCTCCATGCCCTACGACTACTACCATTAATAACAGCCTAGGTCTTTCTCTGTTCCTCAATTTCTCACAAAGCAGTTGAGCAACATGATTGTGCGGAATACAAATGACAAAAAAATGAAAAAATATCACTCGAGAAGCAAATGAATTAGAAATTGTTGTTGTTTTGTACGACCTAATGTCAAAGTATTTTACCTTGTGTACCATTGCCCTGAGGGCCTTCTTGGTGCTTATGAGGTGTCTTCCGTTGACAATCAAAATCAAATTTTCCTAGGTGGGAAATTGACGCCTATGGTTTTTCCCTGTGTCTTTATTTTGTAGGTCAATTCCGTGCAATGGGAAATTTAGCTTCAGTTCATTTATTTTTTCCAAACATGAAACATGTCTTGAAACATGTTTTCAAACATAATTTTTTTCTATTTTGATTAGAAAACTGCCAGCCCCAATGAACAGTTAGGGCTTGATTACAACTGACCCGTTCACTTGTGATCCCTGCACAATTGCGATTCCAAGTGACATGATATATATCACCTGGCAATTACTAGTGATAAAACTTGCACCGTTCATTACATTTCAGCAGGTCAAACCTGCTGAAATTAAAGGGAAAAGTCCCAGTACAAAACACAACAATAGTGCGCATGCAAGAAATCTCGGGTAGCCCATATCGACCCTTATGAAAGCTCTAAGATCAAGTATGATACTAAGGCAGGAAAACCAGACTTAATGCCCTCAAACTCATGCAAAGTTTTTAGCCTTAAAAACATAACTTTTTAAAATTGAAAGTCAGCATAATCAAATTATGCTTTCTTCCCTGTATGACTTAGGGCCCTATTTAGAGTTTAGCAGATGGGTTAGTCCGTCACAAACGTGACAGATATCTCGTCTGCCGTATTACAAGTGCATGATATCCAATAGCACTTATAATACTGCACACAGGATATACGTCACGTTTGTAATGGAGTAACCCGTTAGCCAAACTCTAAATCAGGCCCTTGGTTGTAGTCGACTACATATAACAAGCATTGGCAATGCCACTAGGTAAGGCTTTAATGTGTCAACGCATATAAGTACAGGTGTTGAATGCGCAAACGCTGTTCATCAGATTGAAGCCTGCCCATTTGGCTTTGCCAGTGCTGGCAAAATGTAGCAAAAGAATTGCTTTTTGTACAGAACATATTAGGAGATAAAGAATTAAAGGGGACAAGCAGTTTGATGGTGGAGGGTACTTTTCAGATAAAAAAAATCCCTCATGCATTCTGATAGAGGCACTCGCTGGTAGACACAATGATACACCACACAGCCAATAGCATGAAGTGAGAGGATAATACTCTTGGGCAGGGAGCTAAAGACCATTCTCTCTGAATGTTAAAGAATTGCTAACAATATGTCATGAAGACTGCGGAGCTCTATAGATGCAACTGTACTGTAAACTAGATACATGGATAGATTCTAGAAAAAAGTCCAATAAGCAATGTTTTGGGGGGATTTATTTCTGAGATCAAACCAATCCATTGGAGAACCACTTAATAAAAATTAGCCTTCCTTGCCAAACATGTGGTAAAAGTGCTGTTTTGGCGAAGGACTAATACATTCTGAAGATCACTGTTTAAATGAAATGTGGAATATTCAAGTTCACTTTGCACATATAAATTGACATACTAATGTCCTGCCAAACAGGTTCGATGGCAGGGCCACCAGGCCATGACACCAGCTGGCTTGAACTATCTTAAGACCTTCCACAAAGAAACTTCGGAAGAGCCATTATTCTTCAAGTCTTCTAGTGTGGGGGTGTATGATTGTGAAAGCTCCTACAAGGCAGGACTTGCAATATATTAGCGGCGATCATGCCAGCAAAGAGAGTGAGAAAGTCACTCAACATATGAAAATGTATAGGGCGTGGCCTGATAGCATGGCAGGCTAGACGTGTTTCGGTGGTGCTCCTGCCCGGAGTAGTGTTAATCCTGGAGAATCCTGGCATTCAGGTACCCTCATAGCGCTTTTTGATAGCGGACCCCTTCCCTGACCTTGAAGTGCCCGGTGGTGCCAGCCTGCAGTGAGGGACTGCTGTCACAGACAGCGACGAGCACAGGGGAATCCTGCTCCTCGTAATAGCGGCCGTGGCCCGACTCTGAGACACAGCGGGCAGTGGTGGAAGCCCCGGACCCTGGGGAGTCCTGCCGAGAGCCTGCTGCACAGATGAGACCCCAGGATGAGGGGGAACACTAAAGGACAGCGGCCGCGGCGTGAGGCCGATGAGAGCGTCTTCCCGGTCTGGGGACGGGCATTGGGAAAGGCCGCGGCGGTGAGGCCTACCTGAACACCGAGGGCCGTGACGATCCTGGCAAACTCCTGGCCATAGAGTCGGCGGCCTCCTGACGGCACAGAGAGGCGGGCGTCTGGGGTGAGCAAAGGAGCCCCCGGGGCCTTGGTGAGTCCAGCCGCGAGAGTGAATCCCCTGGGAGGCCACCAGCAGGGGAGAATCAAGCCGCAAGTGGGAGGTGACAGCAGGCGGGACCCCGCAGGCCGGAGGAGGATTCTACTCGAGGCCGCTGCGCTGCAGTCAGTCTTCCTACTGGCGGGCTGTGCCTGAACACGACAGAGAGCCTGCCGGGGGCCCAAGTGCGGGCCTGTACTGCCTGGGGCCAGGGTCTGGAGCCAGGTGAGGGGGGGGTGCGCAGCCCCACATGCCCGTAGTGACTGACTTGCCCCCATAGTATCCTTGCGCTTTCTCACTTGAAGGCTGGAGTCAGCAGATTTCTGTTTCTGTTTTGGGCAGTATACAGGATTGCATTCTGAAGCCAAAAGGCACAGCAAGGATAGCTAACATACAACTAAACTGAGGCTGGGGGTCGTGGTGGGGCCTACCTGCGTGTCGGCCGGTGGGTCTGGACTGTGGCCTGTCGAACATTAGGGGCCCACACAGTAGTGCACTGTGCCAGGAGTTGGATTGCCTGGGGGCCTGAGGTGGAGTGCCCTGTGTGCTGACTCCCCGGGTGCCGTTGGACTACCTAAGGGGTGCGAGTGGTGAGCGGCCTACGTACAGGCCTCTCGGGCCTGGCCTGGCCTGCTACAGAACCCGGCGTCGCGAGTAGCAGGGTTGCTAAAGTACAGAGACTCCCAGGGTGGCTTCTGGTGGGGCCCTACTGGAGATGGGGAGAGACCGACCCCTTCGTGGAACGCACTCGAACAAAATTATGCAATACACAGTACAGGGGCCACCGCCCATGGGGCATAACGGGCCACCTCCTGAGCAGGGACCAGTGGCCCAAGATAAGGCTGACATCCTGGAGGCCATTAAAGACTCAAGTGTGGCGCTGGAATCGAAGATGGATGGCATGGCGATGGACATAAACCACCTGTGCCTGGACCTGAGGAAGGTGGCAGACCGTGTCACCACCACTGAGGGAGATTTGACCTCCCTGCAGATGGAGGTCCAACACCTGCAGGCAACGGTATTTGCACTTTGGGAGCATACCTCTCGTCTTGAGGACAGGGCGGAAGATGCTGAGGGGCGCTCCAGGAGGAACAACCTCCGCTTCCTGGGCTTTCCAGAGAAGGCGGAGGGGCCGGCGGCGGACCTGTTTTTGGAGGAATGGATCGGCACCGCCCTTCCGGGCCTTCGGCTCTCCAGGTTGTTTGCGGTGGAATGGGCCCACCGATCCCTGGGTCCATCCTCCCCCCCCCCCCCGAAACCGGGGGCGCCACCTAGAACTCTAATCGCATGCCTGTTCAACTTTAGGGATCGGGATATGATCCTGCAGTTCAACCTGCAAGAATGGCCCCCCAAGTTTGAAAACCACGAGATCCATATCTACCCCAATTACACCAAAAAAGTCCAGGACCTATGGAACGACTTTCTGAGGGTCAAGCGGAGGCTACGGGACCTTAATATCATGTACAGCCTGATGTTCCCGGCTCGGCTTAGAGTGCAACACACTGACATGGTCCACTTTTTCAACACTCCACAAGAGGCAGCGGACTGGATGGACTCACTGGGCCTGGCAGGACAAGATATGCAACAGGAATGGCAGGAGCAGAGGTGGCGGAGCGGCAGACAGCGGAATTGGGCTAGCCGCACTGGAGAACAACGTACCGAAGCACAGGGGGAGCCAGACGGAGGTCTCATCCTGGTAGGACCAGATGGTACCCTGCGGGAAGAGTTGAGGGACATACCTACTCACAATCCGTTGTTCCCCATTGTGTCTGGTCCAGAAAACTCAGTCAGAACCGGAAGGCACTGTGGACCTGAGTGCAGGTGGTCCCTGAGCCGCCTAACTTTGTAGGTGGGGAATGTCAACTGTGGGATGGAGGGCCGACGGAACTGCACAAACTGTTGTGAGTATGGACCCCATCGAGGAAATTACCTGAATTGTTGTGACATGGCAGGAGAAGATCCCCACTTGCTGAGACCATGGGGGGGGGGGCTAATGAAGGGGGGGTGAGAAGCTGTTCCACCATTTTACAGTCTAGACACTCCGACTGTAATGTGCTGTGTTGGCCCAGCTAGGCCGATGGCTCGGCGGGGCCGCACGACACCAGGCAGTTTGGCTACGCAACAAGGTTTGGGTGATACACTTGACTGAATGCTAATGTTCAATACGATGTTGCGGGGGGAATTACGAGGGAGGGTGGCGGCTATGGGGCGGAGTCCTGTGTCTTCAAACCGCGTTGGCCTGTGAGACCGAGGTTCTATTGCCTGGGGGTGGGAGGGGGGACTGTTTACACTGTTCTGTTTTTTTCTTCCGTTCTTGTTCTATCAGGGGAATGTTTTATACCGGGACACCAGGGGTCATGAGAGAGATTGGGGGGGGGCGGAGAGGGTCCCAACGCTGTGCATTGCGATTTATCCTCATTCAGCTTCTGATGTGGTGGTTAGCCAAACTTCTATTACTATGGCAGGGGATCGACCAACCTATAAATTTATAACGTGGAATGTCAGGGGGCGCAATAATAGGGTCAAACGGATCAGGATAGCAATGTACCTGAGACGATACAAGATTAGTATCGCTTTCCTCCAGGAGACATATCTATGGGAAATTGGCTAAAGTATGTCCAACTACGGTGGCGGGCCAGTTTTTTGTGACTTCGTACTCGGGGTTTGCTAGAGGGGCGCTTATATGGGTGGCCCCTGGAGTCCCATTTAAGATGTTAAACTGTTCTGCAGACCCTGGCGTGAGGTACGTAGTAGTGGAGGGGACCCTAGACGGGAGACACGTGTGCTTAATTAATGTATATGCTCCAAACACCGACAACGGGGAATTCCTGACTGGGTCTTGCGGACATTGGATCTGGCGCCAGACGTAGAACTCATTGTGGCCGTAGACTTTAATTGCGCCTTAGACGGGGACTGGGATAGACACCCCCCCAAAACAGATGCCAAACTCAAAGCACGGGAAGCCATGCGTCAACTGCTTACCAATTATCACTTATTGGGTATTTGGCGGCACCGCAACCCTGATAGCCTGGTGTACTCCTGCTTCACTCCGGCGGCCAATACCTACAGCAGACTGGACTAATGTTTCGTACAGGAATCGTTGGCCGGGCGAGTTCTGGAAACGCAAAATTTGGCCAGATATCTATCTGATCACTCCCTCCTGCTGATGGCCTATTCTTAGGGCTGCCTGCATTCCAAAATTCCGTTATGGAGACTTAATACTGAGGCGTTGACGGAACCGGTATACAAGGAGGTAGTTGCGACCGGGCTGGAGGGTTACTTTGAACAGAACTCGAACACTGCGAGCTCCAGGGTGGTGGAATGGGACGCAACAAAAGTGGTGCTGAGGGGGATATGTATGTCAACGGAGGCAGGGGTACGAAGGGTGCTGGAGCGAGACCTGAGACATCAGGAGGATAGGTTAAAGACCCTAGAGAACAACCTCCCCACAGACCCAGAGGGACAGGCCACGTGGATAGAACAGCGACAGAGGGTAGGGGAGTTGTGAGAATCACTGGGCAAGTATAATAGGACCCAGAGTAGACGTCGGTGGTACACTGAGGGGGACAAAGCCGGGCGCCTACTGCCGCGTTTGGTAAAGACTGAGACACAGCCACTCCCGATATTGGCCCTGCAAACAGAGAGGGGCAGGCCGGTCTACACACAGCATGAAATTACTAATACCTTCACACCGCACTTACGGTACATATATACAGAGTCCAAGCCCACCGTTGACCCGCAGGATTTAGAGGCATCCCTTGCCGAGATGGAATTACCTTGCCTTGACCCGGATAGTCAGGACTCACTAGGGGTGCCTTTCAGGAGAGAGGAGCTAGGGGCGGCAGTTGCCCACCTGAGAACAGCTAAATCCCCTGGAATGGACGGCATGGCGTCGAAATTGTATAAGTCGTTTGGGGAAGTACTTATCCCTAGGCTCCTAGACATTGTTAATGAGGCAGATGAGTCTGGCATTTTACCTACCTCCATACGCAAAGCGCTGATAGTGATGATCCCTAAGCCAGGGAAAGACCCCTTACTTCCCGCCTCTTATCGACCAATTTCGATGCTCAATGTCGATCTTAAGATCATCAGCCAAGTATTGGCCAACAGGTTGCTCCCCTACCTGCGACAGTTGGTCCATGACGACCAGTCCGGGTTTATCCTGGGAAGGAACACGCTGCGGAATATTTGCCGCCTTACCCATGTCATGCAATCACTAGAGGGCAGGGCTGCACAAAATACTCTGGTATTCCTTGATATTGAATAGGCATTCGATTCGCTTCAAAGGAAATACCTGTGGCGGGTGCTCCTGAAAATGGGGTTGGGTGAGGGGTTCGTCAATTGGGTAAGACTGCTCTACACTCAACCGGTGGCGAGGGTCCACACGGGGTGCTACGTCTCCGATTTAATACCAATTGCCAGGGGGACACGACAGGGGGGTCCACTCTCCCCCTTGCTGTTCACCCTGGCAATGGAGCCATTGGCGTGCCATTTCCGTAGGGTTCTCCTGGGGCATGGAATCCAAATTGGGGCCCGGGAACACATACTATCACTGTACGCGGATGACGCTCTGGTGTATCTACGGGAGCCAACCCACTCGCTTCCGCTACTGATGACGACCTTGGGGCAATTTGCCAAAGTCTCGGGGTTGCACGTTAATAATACCAAATCACAACTATACCCGATTGGCTCAGAGGCCGAGAGGGGTGGGTCCCCGCTCCCGGAAGTAGGGATCCCCTGGGAGCTAAGTCATTGGGCTACCTAGGGATTTGGGTTAGCAGAGAGAGGGAAGTTTTTTACCAACACAACATGGGGAGGATACTTCGGGGCCTCCGCGGCAGTATCAATTTTTGGAACACGCTCCGGCTTTCGCTGATGGGGAAGATCGCCCTTATAAAAATTGTGGTGTTGCCCCGCTACCTTTACACAATGCAGGGCTCGTTTTTTGAACTCCCGCGCCAGGTCTTTCGGGACCTAGATGCTATGCTGGTTCAATTACTGTGGAACGGCAAAAAGTGTCGGGTAAGCCTTAAGGGATGAAACGCACTTGCGGCAGAGGTGGATTAGAAATCCCTGACTTTGAACTTTATTATTTTGCGTCCCAATTACAGCACGCAGTGGCATGGCTTGATAACGATCTTTCGTGGGAGCACTCACTTCTAGTTGGTACGTGCAGAGATCACCAGCTCGGGGCACTTCTGTGGCTTGCAAAAGGCCCCCATTGGGCCAGCTGCGGGCGGCCATATGGGTTAGGGTGATTAAACGGCTTCTTCGGGTCCCACCGTTTGCCCTAGAGGCAGATTTTTGGCTGATGCCACCTTTCGCTCACATTGACCGGGTCATGTCTACTGCCAAATGAAAAACAAGAGGTTGTTTCATGTTAGCGGACCTGTATCCCAAGCAACGGTTCATCACATACCAAGATGCAGTTGACACCTTCGAGCTGGGCCCGGGGCAACTCTTGCAATATGCCAAGATGGCAGCGACGGCATGACACCTATGGCCCTCTTTCCCGGACGCCCCTGACCACTCGCACACCTTAATCACATTGATAGCAATGGTGGGAGGGAGGAAATTGGTCACTCACCTGTACAGGACACTTAGGGAAGACAGGCAGTGCACACCACTCAAGGTAGAAAGTAGATGGCAGGAGTTGAGCCCCCAAGAGATCACACCACAGGAATGGGAGAAGATCCATGAAGGGGACCGTAAAGTAGCGGTTTCCAATTGATTCAAATTGATACAGTATAATATGGTCCATATGACCTACCTCTCGCCTAAGCGCCTCCATTTTATAGATAGTACGAGAGATCCGGTATGCCCCAGGTGCCGGCACGACCCGGTAGATTTCCCGCATATGGTTTGGGCGTGCCCCACTATACAGACATACTGGACAACCATCATAGAAGACCTGAATAGAATAACGGGATGGAGGGTGGCCCTGGAGCTGCCTACGTGTCTCCTGGTATTGATCCCTCGAGACCCGAAACGCAAAACTAGCCGAAAATTCCTGGTGCAGGGACTTGTTATAGCCTGAAGGCAGATAGCGATTCACTGGCTGACTCAGGCTCGGCCATTGGCGGAGAACTGGAGAGCAGACCTGAGAGAGTGGGCATTGGCAGAGGAGGGACACATGCGCAGCACAAGGAGGGATGTCAAACTCCTGGATGTATTGCAGGCATGGGGGTTGATGATCCAGGAGATTGGGGGGAGCGCCCTGGACCCTACTGAGACGGTATCCTCTTCTGTTAGCCACGGGAGGACCCCATCCCCCAGGCGGGAGGAGGTGCGGGAGGTCACCCCTGTTTGAAATAGTGTTAGAGGATCCCTTGACTGGATGGGCCCAGTAGGGGGGAGGGTACAGGGAGGGTGGGGGGGGGGGGTTAGTTACGCTGTTCGTGTGGCTGAGACAGCCAATGGTTGCATTACTTGCTGGTTTAATGTAAGCCACCATTGCACCTCAACTTAGACTACTGGTTGCTGTGTGGGGATCGGGAGACCTACTGCTCGTAAGTTATCTGTAAAATACTACTGTCTTATCCTATGCAGTGATCTGCAAAAAACCGCAATAACTATACTTTGAAGGAAAAGAGAATATACAAAACCTGCCTAAGTTGACGCGGCCGGCCCGGAGTGGTTGTAGGCGGCTTGCTGTGTATTTCTACGCTGACAACAATGCTTTCCTTGGTCTGATTCTTACGCTTCCGGCCTGTAAGAGGTTGTAGGCATCATGCCGTGTTCAAAAGTACTTGCCTTTAATAAAGGTTTTTGAAACTTAAAAAAACCCACCAAAAAAAACATATGAAAATGTATGTATCTCACTGTCCTTTCTGATATCTAGAATATAATGCAGAGATTCATATAACTAAGAATAACTGCAGGATTACCTTGTTTGGAGACTCCTCAATGAAGGTAGGTACAGTTAATCTTTGGCAAACATCCTTTTCTCTTTTCCTTTGCATAATGATTGTAAGAGGAACCACATTACTGTTCCTTTATTTTTTCACATTATTTATATTATTTTCCTTAATCCAAAAAAACATGTTGCATTCTACATAAATGCCCTGTGATCATGTTTGCAGTTTAGAAAAGCAAACCCTCCCCAAAACATTTCCATTGAAAGAAAGTTCTAACTTAATAGTAGTGTTGACTTTCCATGACAGGAAAAGAAACATTATTATTTGAATCATCTTAATACAGTTTCGTTCAAAGGTGTAAAGGGTCCCACTCAGTGCTGTTGACGAGCAGAGTGAAGGTGAGGTCAAGGAGGGGGAGTGTTCTATTAAAAGAGGATAATACTGACATAGCCATCGTTTTCCCCCTACCTATATATGTGTGCCTTGAATGGTTGAACTCTGCATTGTACCCCTCCAAACAGTTACGTTTAGGAGACGTGAAGTGTCCCACCAGTGTCATTCTGGAGCTGAGTGAGCAGGAAGGCCTAGAGGAGAAGCTCAGTCTTGTCACATACCACCTGATGCCAACAGCCTACAAAAGAGGCCAAAAATGGTGTAGCCATAGTTTCATCCAGTCAGACTTCTTGTGCCTTGAACGATTGAACATTTGTTAATGTTAATGTTAATGTTATTAATGGTTTTATATAGCGCTCGGCTACTCCGAGGAGTGTCCCGGCGCTTTTAACATTTGTACCATATCCATTACTACATGTTCTTTCAGGGGGTGTGTAACATCCCATGTAGTCCCACTGCAGAGAAGAGTGATAAGGGTTGCTATAGGAGCTCAATTTTGATGTCTACCACCTGATGCTGACAGCCTACAACAAGAGGTCAACGCTGGTGCAAAACATCAGGACAGCTATATCACACGTAAAGAGTCATGGCACTCTGCCCATTTCAGCCCTAAAATTGTTACAATTGTTAATGGCCTTCTTTTTGTGATCTTGGTCTTATCAAATTTTAGTCAGCTTTCAATGAAGACAAATTTTCCCCACACTCGGATAATGATTCAGAAGTTATTTTATCAATTGAAATCAGGACTGCTAATGAAGTAATTTTGGGAACGGACCGTCCACGCATTTTACTAGACGTGGAACGCTGTGCTGGCTGGTTTTAGGCTGACGATCTCAGCAGACTACATTTCCCATAACTCCGTCTGTCTGAGGTGGGGTCGTCTTTTTCATGTGGCACATTTGGGGATGAGGATGCGCTTCAGAAGTTGGAGGGTTGGCCGTGCGTCTCTCCTCCCGAATCTTAGCCAGCCGTTTCTTCTTCTGATCAAGAGAAAGTAGCTTGGATGTCCTCTTTGGATGAGCTCCAAGAACCGAAGTTCCTGCTGCAGGAATCCTTTGCGAAGTAGCGCGCCACCCTTTAAGCAAGGTAGGTATGTTGGATGGTTTTGCTACCTTCACATCAGAATTGCTTTTCGCTTCAGACTTTATAAGTGGCACGGCAACAGCTTGTTGAGCATTGCCCTTACTCCCAGGAGTTCTCCCAGGATGCTGAAATGAATGATCCTGTGGAAGGGTATTCTCTCCACCATCCATGTTATCGCGAGCGAACCGACGCACATGGAGTCACCAAACAAGAGGATGCGACGTGCCAGACAAGAGGCTGGAGAACAGGACAGCTGGTCGGTCTGTTTGTTCAGCACGGGTAAACTGCGAGGTGATTTTAACATCGATCTCTGCCCGATACCTGCAAGAAAGGCTTGAAGTTATGTGGACTTTAAGGATACGCGATTATCCAATTTCTAAACAAAATTGCAGTGAGTTTCATAAATGCACCTTAATCAGTGGCGGCTGCTCCGCTATGGCGAAGGAGTGTCGGCCACCCCTGCTGAGTGCCAGGCAGCTGACAGAAACAGGAAAAATAAAATGATAATAAAATTATTTCATTATCATTGAATTTTTCTTTCCGCTAAAGGCAGCCATGTGTGGGCAGGGTGAGGCCATGACGAGAGCAGGGGGCGAGTAGTGCACACTGTGAGCGCACATGACGGTTTGGCTGGCTGTCTAAGGCCATCCAAACCGTCATGCGCACTTTGATCTCTCTCCACCCAAATTCTGTTGTGCAGCTGGGTGGAGTAGTGGCACATGCTCCTAGGACCTGAGCAAAGATTAAACTCAGGACAATCATGGCGCTGCTCTCATGAGAGCAGCATCTTGATTGGCTTCTAGGAGCCTGCACCATGTCCAGAGACCAGAGCAGAACGGGAAACTACCTTAATAACGCGCTCAAAACATTGCAGTATTAGATCGCTGCTTTTACAACGTAAGTCGTTACCACAACTTGCACTGGAGGGCACTCTAGACTAAGGAATAGTGTGATTTACTATTCGAACACCTTCCCTACTGTACGTAGGCTGGAGTTGGAATAGTAAATTATACTATTCCTAAGTCCAGTGCCCTACAGCGCAAGTCGTTGTTACGACTTGCGTTGTAAAAACAGTGATGTAATGTACCACGATCTAAATGATTGCATTGTTACATCCTACATCCAAAAGGGAGCTTCTACTAACTTCTGTCTATCCTTTACCCAATATTTTACTTCTTCCAATAAGTATGTGTGCTCCCAGGTGACATTTATCAGTTTCAAATACGATATTAGATAACAAATAAATCCTTTTTTGGAATTTGGAAAAGCTGGAAAATTGTATGAAGGAATAAAATACAAATATGGAGAGTGCAAGCAAGTTTAATCTGTATAAATCTTTGGATAATCAATATTAGAAAATTGAGAGCAGGGGCTCTCCTCTGCAGTGCCTCAAGGTAAGGTCCAGAGAGAGGCGAGGTCCCAGGAGAGGCAATGCCGGTGCTGCTGAGAGAGTGCGGGAGCAGCCTGTTCCGACAGCTGCCTCTGATGTGGCCCCTGGGGCTCATCTGTTAGTGGGGGTTTTTGGAGGCCCTTAATCTGACCTGCTGGGTGACAGACGAGCTAGGAGGCATGAGGGATATGACACAGCACCTAACCTGTGGCCCGCTCAGGTTGGCCAACAAGTGAAAAATGCTCAGTCGAATGCAGCGGACAGAGACACACTGCTCTGGATGCACAACAAACAGATGCAGCCCTGTGTACCAAGACTGCTTGCCACCCTTGACATCGGATAGATGCTGCTGTAGAGCTAGCGGACCCCAGACATAGGGAGCACGCCATGGATCCTCGGATGCTGCACTGACCTACCTGCACACTACTGCCTTGGTGGTGCGGGTGGTGCTGTCTGGCTCCTCTTGGTCTGGATCTTGCAGGTGAGGTGGCGCATTGTGCCTGGTGGTTGAGCTGGTACAATATAGCTAGAGGGATGCTATGGCCTGCTAGGCACTGAGGCAGTGAACAGGAGTCTGACTGTCCGGTGTTCTGCCCTTCTCACGACTGCACTTTGTAGAGACCTGCTGATGTTTGCACCATCCTGCCTGCTGCGGAGACGACCCAGAGATTGGTTCTAGTTGGTATATCTGACTGGGCTCATTATGTATGTAAGTCAGCGCAAGATATCTTTGGAGCCTGCAGTGGCTGGGTGCTTTGCTTTACCTCGGGTGCCCTGCACCATATGCTGAAATATTTCTGCCAGTGGTTGCTCTTCAACTATCGTGCTGGCTAGAATAGGGAAGGCGGATCTTTGGCCAACCTCGTCTCATGTTCAAGGCAAGATGCCCTGCATGGATCCCTAGCCACGAGCCTGAAGCAGACATCCTACCTGCCAAATGATTCTGTCCTCGCAACTACGCAGCAGACCATGCAGCAGAGTATGGCATCTATTGATGAAAAAATTGATACTCAACCTATGCATTGACCATCTGGCTGCCAAGCTTGATAAGCAGACTGCTCGCATCACCTCGGTGGACCATCCCATTTCAGATGGAGAGGATGACTTAAAACAGTATCTAAATGTTTGGATAAGGAAAAAGTACTGGCTGTCATACAAGCAAAGAATGTAAACCTGAAAGGACAATCCCACCACAACATTTTACAAATCACAGGAGTCCCAGAGTCAACTGATACCGGCAGGATACACCAGTATGTAGCAAATATGCTTTGGATGTGACAACCTATCTAGTCTGCTAGTGGTGGAGCTTGCTCATCATTCCCTTGTGGTGCGTCTGCCCCCGAGGACACCCCCAGGACCCATTATAGCAAAGCTCCTCAATTACAGAGATTGTGATTCAGTCCGCTACTTAGCTGGAGAAAAGAAGACCTCAACTACCAAGGCAATATGATTACATTCTTCCGGATTTTACAGTTGAGGTGCAAGCAGCTCATAAAAAGTACCTGACTGTTAAACGTGAGCTGCAAAAGGCAGGTATACCAAACGTTATGCTCTTTCCGGACTGCCTCCATGTTGTACACAATGGTCAGCAGAAAATCTTAATGACACCTAAGGCGGCATCAGAATATTTGAAAAAGCTCCCTAAGCAAAAGGAGGATCCACAGAAATCTGCTGGGCAAGGCGATGACACTTTACCGTGATACCCTCTGATGCTCCCTGAAACACCGGAATGTGCCTGATCTGATCACATACCATGGAGAGTGCATCACGCTGCTGCCAAGCCTGTTGCCTTCATTTGTTTTGAAGCTTCCTCTGGTTCTGATTACTTCCTCATCATCATGGAAGGACTTATTGCCTGCTGCCTTTGCCACCTCCGAAATACAGGAGGATGTGGCTGGGCCTCTGCTGATTCCCCACACAAGCACCCCAAGAGCGGTTTACTGTTTTGACATTGCAAATTGAGTAGCTGTATTAGTCACTGTGTTATTCCTATTTTCTGGTTTGGTTAATGGGAATTGTCATTGGCACGATTGGGATGCTAGTGTGGGTGGGATGAGAACATGTTGTTTGATTATCCATAGCATTATTGAAACTCATTATGCATTGACAGCAGTTGTAGTGCCGCATATGTCTTAGTAACCACCAAAGAGGCCTGACAAGGTGGGATGACAACTGCACCCCAAGGTAACCTATCTCTGTTGACTTGAAATATACAGGGTTTAAACAATCCACGTAAAACGTGACAGGTTCTGGCTTATCTCGATCTGCATAATATTAATTTTGCATTCCTTCAGGAAGCCCATATGGCACGTAACTTTGACAATAGGGTGGGCACGCGTTGGACAGCGCACAGGATAGCCTTGTCTTACTCGTCCTATTGAGGGGCATTATGGTCCTTATAAAAAAGAACATCCCCTTCCGCAATGGATGAACAGGGGCATTATGTGATTGTGCAGGCATACAATATGACTCCCATGTTACATTTGTTAATACATATGAACAGAATACAGATGACCCCAGCTTTTTGGAACCAACTCCTCACACTGATGACCCCCCCGATTATATGGGGTGGGGACCTTAACATGTATTGGACCCAGTGCTAGACAGATCTGCTACAGACTGACATGGAGAGCAAAAAGTTAAAGTTATTAAATCTGGGATGGAGGACCATGGGATGGTGGGCCTCTGGAGAAACAGACGCCCTGTGGGGCAGGAGGCAAGTTTATCTCTTCGGTACATGGCTCTTGGTCCCACCTGGGCTACTGGCTGGCAACTGGAAATGTCTGTGCCTGGGTGCAAGCGGGAACACACTTGCCTAAAACCTTATCAGACCATGCACCTGTCCATGTGGCGCTTCTGCCCAGCAGCCGTACCAATATTTCGAGAGACTCTCTGCTCTGCTATTGCACACTTTGGGAAACCTTCAGAGGTTTAATAAGAGGTGTCTGTATCTGCACCCAGGCCCTACACTCTAGACACTACGAACACAGCTGCGTACCATAGAAAATAAGTTACACACACTAAAAGGTGCCTATGAATCCCGCTCAGATCCTCATGCTTTAGCTGCTATTTCTGAACAGATTTCTAATTTTAATGAAGCAACTGCCCAAAAAGATGTTCTTTATATGTCCAAGTGATACATGGGGTGGGCCTATGAAGAGGGGGCGCCTGGGGAGAAATCTGGCTGCAAAGCTAAGGGCGCCCTGGGCCAACATCCAAATTATAAAAACAGTACCTCTAGGTGGTGTGGAGTGCTATGACACACCCTCTATTCTGGCTAACTGTACTACATTGTATTCCCATCTCTATGATAATATGGATATTAATGCATTAAAAAAATTAACTATTGTCCTTATTCATAGAATCCCCCATTCAAAACTCCACATGTACCTCAACACACAAGTAGGTAGTCAGGTAGGCCCTGTAACCTAGGACCAGGATTACTAATCGATGGGTCACAGGTGGGAGGGTGCATACCTGGCAGCCAAAAATACGCCGGCAGCAAACTCCTGATCAGTCCCACAGATAAGCGCAGTGACAACACTATAGTCAGGGAGATTGCCCCCAATAAAGCACACATGGCTCAAGGGGGTATGTGCACTTTGAAAAAAACATCATTAAAGTCAGATGCCTCTTGAGTTAGGAACACATAGCCAATCAGGGCCTAGCACACATAGTGATCACGCACTCCCCATACCGGACATCTGGATACATTCACCACTGGCTACACTGTGTCCATGCAAGGTCAAGACCCATCTGTAGTAACCATTGACCATTAATTTAAGACTCTAAGGCAGCAGCCAACATTCCTCCCCATATATGGTATGCCGGATACGTTTATGGCTTGATGTAAAAATGTATATAAGACTAACGCAAATCCAAGGTAAATTGAGACAGTTCTCAGACCTCTTACCTGTAACTGTTCTCCCAGCCGAATTGTTTAATTAAACAAACTGTTACTGTTGTGATAAAAATGCCTCTTGTCTTCTGTTTTTTAAGGAATTCTAGCCCGGGCAACATTTTGGCAAACCAGATAGGAGGGTTGGAGCCTTGTACCCGACTGCGGCCAAAGGAAGGTGACCCCACCTTGACAGATTCACATTGAGCAATGACAAAGGTGGGTAGACATCGCAATTGATTCACAGTTCTGCTGAATCCGCGGGGTGAGGTCCGTCCTGAAGCAGCCGTAACAGATGTAAGAGACCACATCTGAACCTGAAACATTGTCTTTTTAAAGCATTTGGCATATGGCAAACTTGGGAGAATTGTAAAAAGATAACCTGAGTGCCCTGCAACTGACTAGATCTGGCATATTACCTATATTATATGTCCCAACTGTATCAGTCATAAGGTGGCCTTGGAGGCGACCCCGTGGAAGTCACCTTTTCTTGACAGTCAGCACACTAGGAAAGGTGAATATTTATTGTATGGCCTTTTATGGCTCCCAGGACGCTATTTTTGTGATACAACTATTCTGTATGCACAGAGTTGCCACCTCAGTCACAGTTTTTTAGTTAAAAAGGATTTCCCAGTGCTAAACCAGTTTCTTAACACTGTTAGTGTCTGAAAGGAGTGAGAAGAATTGGTTGCTTGGTCCTCTGGGCATGACAGAGAGTGCAATTCAGACTTCAAGGAAAACTTGAACCCAGGAAACTGAACGTAACTTGTGTGGGCCAAGAGGGGCCGGTGATTCTCATGTTATTAGTAAACGGTGTCTGTCACTACCAGCTTTATCTAGGATTGGATAGTGGCAGACTATCCAATTCACTTAGGAACATGTTCCACACTAGTCTTCTCTTGCTAGAGAATAAATTGCAATGAACAACTACGTTTTTTTGACAAATTAATTTTTTCTCTGTCAACAGTTATCAAAATGTGTTATGGAAATGTGTTATTTTATGTGATACTTTTTCACTGATTGTCATTGAAAACTGTATTCAGTGACATTGGAGTTCATTCTAACTCATTACATAGTCGCTTTGTGTTACAATATTATGAATGCAGTCTTATCTTGTTTTAAGCAAATGCTGGTTAAAACTATTTCAGAGGCGTAGCTAGAGCTTGTGGCGCCCGGGGTTATCCCACAGATTGCCGCCCTATGGGGGGGGGGGTGCTGGGGAAAAAGGATGCTGAGCACTTGAAAGATGTCCGAGAGACACGTAGTATTGCCGCTAATAGTTACCTCGATCATGCAAGTTACATGCACATACATGACATGGTCAAAGGCTACACAGTTGAATACACCTTTGACTGGCAGTACAAAAGAGAACACACAGACTGCATGATCTATCTGGGGACTCAGAAAAAAAGCATGTGACATCCATCAGAGAGCACAATGCAAACATGCACATCCATGACACTTATCAGGGAACCATCTTCTCTAATGTATAATTTAGTCATAATGTGTGGTATTATTTTGGCAAAATATTTAAATAGACACACCTAAAGCATCCCATGTAAGTTTAGCTGCATAATGCAGCCTACCTGGTTTGCTCAAGACTCCTCTATTTTACATCTACTTCCTTTAATATAGATGTATTTCACTTGTATTTTAGCAGCTCACCATCACACTTAACGTGCTTCATGTCAGTGAAGTGTTTTGTAAGTGCATCTGCGATATAAATGGAGAAAAGGAGTGGGTTTAATATACACCTTTGCCTTAAGTTATTTGGTTTGTGTATTTTTCTTGTCAAAGCTCAATTCCTGCTCAATTTAATTCTCATCCATGACCCTCATGAAGTTGAATGATCAATTTTAACAACTGATATATATATATACTCCTATTTATATTTTTTCCCCAAAGGAGGGCACGGTTAATGGTGTTGTATGCTGTAGGTAAGTCTATATATGAGACATAGAGGGTCTGTTTTCATCTAAAGGCATATTCTTTGGCCAGCAATTTCAATATCAGGAAACCTTCCACCGTTGAATATCCTCTCCTAGGGGCCCCATTCACACAACTAACTTAAGACAAAATCCTAAACTTACTACCATTTTGGTATTCACAGAAGGCACTTACTCATTTTGGTATTCACAGAAGGCACTTACTCATTTTGGTATTCACAGACCTTAGGAGTCCTAACTGTAGGACTCCTAAATGTCTTCTGTGAATACCGAAAGTCTTAAAGTTAGGATTTTTCTCAGTTTAGTAGTAGTAAATCTAGGACTCCTAACTTTAGGACTCCTAAATGCCTTCTGTGAATAGCGAAAGTCTTAAAATTAGGATTTTTCTCAATTTAGTAGTAAAGTTAGGACTCCTAACTTTAGGACTCCTAAATGCCTTCTGTGAATACCGAAAGTCTTAAAATTAGGATTTTTCTCAGTTTAGTAGTAGTAAAGTTAGAACACCTAACTTTAGGACTCATAAATGCCTCCTGTGAATACCGAAAGTCTTAGAATTAGGATTTTTCGCAATTTAGTAGTAGTAAAGTTAGGACTCCTAACTTTAGGACTCCTAAATGCCTTCTGTGAATACCGAAAGTCTTAAAATTAGGATTTTTCTCAGTTTAGTAGTAGTAAAGTTAGAACTCCTAACTTTAGGACTCCTAATTGCCTTCTGTGAATACCGAAGGTCTCAAAATTTGGATTTTTCTCAACTTTATTACTACTAAACATGGTTATTAACATTAGACACAAAAATATTTCCTTGTATAAAATGAGATTTCTCTATCATAATCTCAGGTAGAAAATATTGTCCCACTATCGACGATAAAACGAACTAATCAATACTGCATGTTTTTGCTGAACATTTTAATAACACCCTTAATTTTACTAGAAGACCCATTTAAAATGTAAATAACATATTTTTATGTAGAGTCCTGCTCTTGTTTGTCTTTCCAATAAAAGAATACATAAAACCTATTTTTGGATTATAACAATATTGCATGCTCTTGAAAGTGCTGTTAAGGATTTATTTTGTTAATTTAACGGACACTAATAATAGATCCAGATTGCATTTAGCTAAAATGAGTGAAAACAATTGAGCATAGCATTCCATTTTTACCAACAAGTATCTAATCACTCCTTACGCTGACTGAAGTTGTAAATATAGTACAATGGTGCACAAAAACAAACACAAATTTACAAAGAACAAATGCAAGCTTCTAACTAAAAGACATACACACAAAAGATTAAACAGACACAGAGGGAAGAAAAAGAGCTAAAAAAAGGACTCTGAATACACTTATATAAAATGTTAAACAAAGTATAGACTGACTAATCCATGTGCATACCTCACACCATTCAAACGCTAAAAGTAGGATAGCTAAACAGAATGAAACAACTTTTAAACAAGAACAACTTCAAAATACACACAGTAACAACATAAAAAATAAACATATCGTTCAGTACTCCTGTGCAACCAACATTACGACTTCTCGGCTATATACTCTTTGCCACGCATGGGGAAGATAATCAAGCCAACTTCACAATGCTAAATATCATTTTAAGATATAAAACTCACTAAGAATCGCGAAGTTATGAGAACCAGTTACAAGCAATTTATCGATCACAGGCAAAATTTTAAAAACACAAAAAAATGCAAGGCTGATTTTTAAAATGTAAATTATTAACTAATAAACAAATGTGTAAATGCATATCTTCTAATCAAGGGTACAATAGTGCAAACAAAACACAAAAATAACACTCACAATAAGGCACGTAACAGAAATATTAGTGTGTTTTAAGTAGATTACACAAATACCAAATTACAAAATACCCTACTCTAACGTGTCATTAAGAAAATGCAATTCATAGCTGAAAGTCAGCCACTCTGTGAAGTGTAGAATGTCTCAAGGTGTTGCTCAGGAAAGGTTAGGTCCATCCTGTCAATCACAGTTCTCTGTCCATAGACACCCGTGCATGCTAATGTGCGCATGGGAATCTGGGATTGTTCATGAAAATAGAAGGGAATTGCAGGATTAGGGTAAATGCAACAATGAATATGTGAAACAAAGCATGTTCTATTCTTTCCTTCTGGGAGCTTTGAAGTTTCAATGAATAACAAGCATTGGCACAGTCAACAGATCTGGTCTTGCTATTGCAAGCATATGCCACAACATAAAAAGGAGAAAAAAATGAAACATCCCTCCGCCTACAGGTGGTGGCCATATTATGAGTGCAATTAAAATGCTATAACAAAAATCTGTGTAACGTTGTTAATTGAACAGTGCATAGTTTTCATAGCAATCACATGTACTTAGAAAAGTACAGAAAACTTTTTAGTTGTAATGCACATCACAGGAAATTATCATTCTTGTTGGTGAAAAGAAAAGGTGCTATAAACTTTGAACAAGCTAACCGGAAGACACATTTCTCACAAGGAAGCATGATTATAAATAGATAGAAAAAGGATAAAAATTGAACTAAAAAAACATCGGGAAAGAAAAGTATTGGCCCACCAGTAAAGAATGAAATACACTACATTTTACGCAATTATGCATATGTGATCAGACAAAATATCATCACTCTCAACGCGAGAGCTAAAGGCTAAAGTATGCCGGTCCATTACCCAATGAAAAAATATATGTGTATACATACATATATATTACACAGTGACGATCACCGCTGTGTAGTTATAGTTAGGTCGGAGGATGTGTAGTTATAGTTAGGTCGGAGTTTCCGCTTGGGAATAGAGTTATTTTTTCAGTTTTGCTAATAACTTTGGTAACATTTACAAATCTTCACAAAACGTTCCACTAAAAAGTAACCCCACTTCAGCTCCTTCCTGAAAAGGTATTTGGTAATCCATTAAGTGGGAGCTGAGGAAAATGGGGGGTCCTAAAACCCTTTTCCTGCATGCATTTTCCGTAGGAAAAATTAAACAAAGATACTGGAAAACCGACTGAACAAAACTCCACAACATTTAGCAGAAAGCTAGATCTTTGGTCTGAAAGCATGCTTCTTGGGATTTGGTGTTTTTCTGTTAAGCTATTTTAGAGAAATTACAGTTCACATTTTATAGATATCATTGTCCGTTGTATTCGCAGACCCCTGGAAAAATATATCTCAAATGACAACTGCGGGACTGCCAACCCCCACAGAAGCTAGGGGGTCAGAATATCCCTGCCTCTTTCTAAATCTTTTTGTAAATATTTTCATAACTGGATGACCAAATCCCTGAGTCCAGAAATGGTGACCACAAAATGTTTCTTCATGTGAAACCGCCAGATTGTTCATTCCTGTGGCTGTTCGGTGGGCCTGACCAATTAGAATTTATTTTTTTATGTTTTTTCTTATAAAAACCATTAAGGGCGTTTTCCAGGGCGATCCTTCATAAACTATGAGAGGCCCTTTATTAAATATGGTCACCACCCTGATCCAAGGATATTTAAGGTGAAATACATAATAATACATGAACAATCCCCACAGCACCTTTTTGAACTTAGGACTTGTGTTTACAAACATTGGTTGCTACCAAATTCCTTTAGTCATTACCTTATGAGTACATAGCATCTTCAAAAATTGTTGTTATATTTGACCTCCTTACATAATTTTTACTTTGGTGAATGTGTTCACTGGTGATGATAGTTCACTGGTTGTTTTGTTGGAGCACACACAAGTTACAGTACAAATGTGAATAATGAGGCCAATGGATAACATGATAATTTGTGATATTCATGTGACATGTGCTCTTGTCTATGCACATAGTATGGGCATATAAAATAATGAAATGCTTAAACTTATTTGTGACATTTCATACATGATACAATGGGTTCATGTGTATTTATTATACAGTAAAGATTACTGCAGAGCGGATATGCACAGCTTTTATTATATTTTATTAGTGTGGTGCAGTCTCCTGTTCCACTTCACAAAGACTCAAACCATTCTTCTTTAGTTAATGCAATTACAGTAGGTAGCTGCATACAGTAACAAGAATTTGCAATGCAATAGGTCTCGTTTTTACAAAAGTTTGAGCTATTGGCATTGTACATGCCAATGCCTTTTATTTATTTGTTGTTTTTAAAACAGATAAATTAATGGCATTGTTATTTACAATACCAATAGCTTAAACTCTCGCAAATGCAAGACCTATTGGTATTTGAAGAAATAGTGCTCAGAAGCTGTAATTAAAGCCTGCAGAGTAACAATACTCATAACAGCAGGTATTGCCGTGGGAGGTTACAAAATGAGACAAGGCGGTAGTAAGGAGGGACTAATAAGCCTATTGACAGATGAACAGTCACAGTTTACAGTGGACAATGACACAAACCAATGAAAAATATAGGCGGAGAGTGGGCGGAGCATCAAGTCTCTACCTGACTGCAGCATGCCTCGCAGAGCAGCGCATGCGCTGCCCATGCTCGACCTAAAAATAGACTAACAGGATGGTGTCCTGATCTTGCTCAACCTTTTTATTATTTAAACTTATAGATATACTCATGCTCAGTGATGCTAAAGCATGTTAATAGTGCATCACATTTGTGGAGTCTGCCATCCACATGCCTATGAAGTCCTAAAGCGGTTTCATATCAACTGAGCTTTAACTTGCAAAAACATATACTCGTTTAAGCACTTCAGTGTAAATTTTACGTGATGTATGTATCTTAATGAAATAAGCATTTTCATATAATCAGTAGCTTGTTGACAGCTGCAGCACCCAGTCAGAAAGGACAGAACCAAGCTCTGATCAGTCTGGTTGGGTAGGCTACTTGTCACTCTAAACGGGGTGGAGCCTTCGCTACACACACCTAACAGATTCTTCCAACATGAATAGAACGGGGTAAGTATCTGTATCCAAGGATCAGATTGGTCAGACCTGATAAGCTAAGATGCATTTTCTGCATTTTTTGTGCCATGTCTGGTGAAATTTCAAATGGAAAGGGACCATGTCTGCTGTCCTAAGTAGTTATGCTTCCTCAGAAGCTGCTGACAGGTGTGAACTTTTTCTAAGTGCCATAGGATAAAATGCACTTGTGATAAGGGGAAGTTATATATCATGTTTATGAAAGAGTAACCTGTCTGCTAAAGTCTAAAGCAGGCCCAATGCGGTGCTTTATCAGGGGATGTGTAAATGTACCCACTTCATACGAGCTTAGCTTCAACATATAGACAATAGAAAAATAGTCTAAGCATTCTAAGATAAAGGAACAACTTTTCACCTTGGTAAACAACTGGACAAGATTCAGAAAAAAAAACCATTTCATTTTGCTAAATCCTTTTGTGTTTGTACAAACTAATGTAATATTTGTTGCCCTATTTTTTGTCTAACGCACCAATTCAATCCCTTCCACCAACCACGTAGTGTACAGGAAAGGGCGCATCTCCAGCACATTTTCCCATACAATCAGCATACTGTTCGAGAAATTAGTGTATTTTAAAGTTTAATAAGTCTTCCTTGCAGAATGATGCAATTTTTACTCTACGTGTACGACTCTTGTTCTGAAAGCTTGCTTCAAATGACTGTAATTTGTCCAATGAAGGAATATTATGACAGCTGTGTCTCGACTCTAATTCTGCACTCCTGTACACCAGGGCTACCCAAAATGGGTTCACTTGGGGAGGAACCAAGTCAGATTTATTTTAAGGATATCCACTTAAGAGCTATTTGCATGCGATAAACAGTGATCCTAAAATCTCGCCATGGCTCCAAGTCCTCAATCCCCTTTGATGAATATATAATCAAGTATGCTCACACGCCTCACAGCCCTAACTACAGTCTTACTTACAAATTCCTTCCATATCCTCAACAAAAGGAGGTTATGCATTGAAGAAAGAATCCATGTTAAGGTTTTGGAAGTTGGGAATACAATTAGGGCGTAGATCCTAGCTCTGCAAGCAGAGAGGTTCAGAGTTCTGTTCATTAACCGAGATACACCAACACGTGAGTCATGATGTTATCACTCCACCATCAGTAGGTCATAGCTGTTGAAAACGCAAGGCATCCAGTAATAGACCCACCCCCTTTGGGGCCCTTGTTCTCAGTATTGGCCTCACAAGCAATAGGAAGAAGGAAAAGACTATTGCAAATATTTAATCATTATTTTATTATTTTTTATTAACAGTGATTGCACATCGATGCATTATTTATGATGATGGCCAATACAAACGGCAAGAAATCTAAAATAAGAGCACACATTTTTGCTGATGGCGAAACTGCAGCACCCCTGGCCTTGCCATCTTGTCAGAAAATAATATCTTCTTAGAGTTCCAAGCACCTCACTCCTTTTGAAAAAGAGAATTCTTTATAAATTGAAATCAATTATTTTAATGAGACTCTGACTGCAAGGTTTTTAGAGGAGGTAGGGAGTTTCCTTTTGGCAGAAAATAGCAGATTTCATATCCAGAAATGTTGTTTTGTGTCCTGGGCAATTCAGCACCTGGACAGCGACGCTGAGCTTGTCTTGGCTGCTCAATGCTCTGCTCCTTTGTTCTCAGCACGCTCTGCCCTCCACACATGGCCGCCATCTCTTTCAAAGCAAAGCTCGTCTCCCCGCTAGGATGGCCGCTCGCGCACAAGAGCGGTCAGAAACACCCCTGCTTTCAATTGGGTGGGACAAAGGTCCCATTGAAAAATAATGTGGGGCCCGATTCAAAAGCACATTTGGGTCTGGTAAATTAGATTTACACAAGGGAATGCCGTTTTTGACCGTAATGTGATAAAAAAAGATATGGGTAGACACTTGTAAACATAGTTACTTACAGATATTTCATGTGAGAAAATCTCTCGCGACCAGAGAGTGGGCACTCCAGGATGGCAAGTGTATGAGTTAAGTGCCTTCATAATATGAATTGCATTTTAAGCGCTCCCCATCCAGGTGTATTATAGTTGTTTGCTTTCCCAGACTGTCAAAAGAATATGGAATGAAAGTCTTTATTTTGAGAGCCGCCGGTAATCTGATGCGGGTCAGTAATAATAGTTAATGCCCCATCAGAATTACAAATTTCTAGGATTCACCCGGGGCCTCAAAATGCAGAAAGTAGCCGAAACCTATGGGCGAAACTCTGGAGGAAAACATGTGGAATCAACACAGAAATGATTATTCCTGCAAAGTTATTGCCCAAAAATATGTAATGAGGAGTATGTTTCTCTTTCTCCACAGAGTTACTGATGCCCCCCAGTATTGGTAACTCCTGGGCGAAATATGGGTCCGAAACTCAGCAATTTATAATATCACCCTTTGATGTTGCCAAAGGGGAGTTGTTTTGGGGTGTTTTCAGACCTGTATGAGGAAACAAGCTCATTTTTGGGGAAAGGGGTTAAAAAGGGGGTGGTGATGGACGGAGCATCTGAACCAATCAAACACTCACACCCAGTCAACAGATTTGGGTTTAATCCATCACCGTTCTTTAGCCCACTCTGCCACCCCAGTTCAGACATGGGGAAAGGGCAGCTTATTCTTTGCTCTCGCTCCCCTGAGGGAAATCCTCAGCTACTCTCTCTTTAGAAATGTTTCTTGAATCTTCAGAGAGTTACCCGTGCTCAAGTTTTGCACCTTAGCTTGAGTTGACCGCTCACATCGTAGGTATGAAGATCACGTTTTCGCTGATCATACACCCTGCCCACATGCAAGACAATAATGATCTTCCTATCACGTCCTAAGCCTAGTTTCTGTTTGTCCTGGGACACGTGGTGGTCAAACGTCTTCAGCTGAACGGCTAGCCTGACACTTTTCTTTTGCAATTTGGAGACCAATGTCTTTGTCAGTCAACCGTACAGCGCTGTGCAGCAACTAAGCTGGGAGTTGATCCCCATATCCTTCACCACAATTGATTCTTTACAGGAATGTGCATATAAATGTGTTCACTTCCAAAGCCTTTTTTACTGCTTTGTTGACTTGAGTGTGATGGAGCAAGGTAGAGAAACAAATTTTTGTATACCCTCGTGAAGTCATTTTCTCATAACAATAACTTTGACTAATTGTGTGGTTTTGAATTTCTAATCAACATAGAATAAGAATGCACACACAAATACACGTGGGAAACTAATTTGCATGTGTTGCAATTATAACCGACCAATCAAAGTGGTGTTGTAATGTTTAAAATTAATGCCATTGCTATACATTTACCAAAAGTGGCATGAAAATGCTTTTTGTCTGTCTATTTGCGGCTTAAGGATGAAGATTGGTGAGTAAATCACGCATAAATGTTGCTTTATTCACTAGGTAACAACTAACAGGGAAACCTTAGTATGGGGGAAGGTAAGCAGAAGGGCTATATTTCAATAATTAACATTTATTTGTGTTTGTTTCTATGATAGTTCCCGTTCTGGCCCGTGAGGCCTAAATTAAAATGGGCGTTTTCTGTAAACTCCGAAAGAAAGATGTATTGCGCATGTGCAGCCGGAACCAAGAGTGAATGTGAGCTGCCTGTGCCTGAACAGAGAGGTTCAAGGACAACATGCCCTAAAAGTCCAGATGACTGCCAACAAATATGGACGTTTGTATTGTGAATCGTGGGAAATAAGCTTGATATTGAAATTTGAGGACGTGACTGAGCCGGACGTTTTAAAAACAAAAGACCCTTTAATTTCTGCTGATGCTGCAAGCAAAATAATAAAATGATGAGGTGATGTTCATCCGCCCTCGAACTGACCAATCCGTAGCGTAAATTGAATTCATAGTTACTTTCTTAGATAGATTAAGTTAGTGAAAAAGGGTATAAAAGAACGTGACTGAACTTAAGAAAAAACTCTCTTTTCGATTTCTTCATGTGATGCTGACAGAGTGCTGAATTTTTCCTGAGCTGTTAGAACTTTGAGCTTTTGATTTTTTTTGAATGGGTACAGTCTTTAGTTGAGGTTAATAGCTAGTGAGTATAGGAAAAAATTGACTTTGGGAACTATTCTGTTCATTGCTAATGTTTGCGTCCTATAATGTGTTTTTCTTTCTGAATTTAAAATTAAATGAATATAAATGTTTGGGCAAAATTCTTTCTTTCTTAAAGTCGATCTCTGAATAAAGATAAATGAAATAAAGCGATTAAACGTCAGACATGCTAAAATTTCCGTTAAATAAAAATTTGATAAATGGAGCATTAGGCTGGTCTTGTATTTTCTTTAGCCTAATTTTTCTAGTAGATCCCTCGACAAACAATGATGGTGTGTCTGAATAAATGTCTCATTGATAAACCATAGTAAAATTAATTAAACTGCAGGTGTAAATAGTATAAACATTTTGTTTTGATTTAGACACTCCGCTATGATCCAGCAGCTCTCCTTTAAGTCTCACCAATCCATGAAGTAGAACGAAAGTGTATATGAGTGACTTGCAGTGTTATGGGCCCCACCACTGATGAGAAAATGTCTGATTTAATACTTCAAGGAGAGGTGATGAGGTTTTAGAGAACATTTACGGAGTAGCGCTGCATCAAGTGCTAAAGGCGAAACCCTGTACCTAACATAAAGCACAAGCTCTTAATTTTTTCTTGAGATTTAATCAGATTATTATGAGTCAGGGAATGTTAATGCACCTGTTAAACATATTCAGGTTGGGCTGCCAATTAAAATAATGGTCTCACCTTAAAATAAAATCGTAAATGTATTCAATTGAAACCAGCTTCCTTACATCCGGAGCCCCATGTGTAAGACAGTTTATCAGATAGGCAGAGTTGCCTTGAGTGTCAGCCACCACCAAAGTAACTATATGTTGTTCTTGAAAGACCTAATATCAATGGCATAGCTTTAGATGCCAATGATGAAGGGTTTATACAGCTAAGTGAGGGAGAGGAGAAGATTCATACGCGATTCAACACTCCAAAACGCAATCTTCCAAACGGCAGTCTCCTAGCTCAACCCATTGTTTTGATTTGGTAAAAATCTATCTAATCATCCTTGCCCACAGCTCTACCCACTTTGAGGGGTTTCCTTTCTGAGGTGGGAACATACTTGCAATGCAGTGAAGAGCCATTCCCCCCTTTAGCTATGTTTGACGTTGAGGTGGGGTGTGGGGAAAGATAGCCTGGCACCTTCACCTCCCGCACCAAACCTCTATGGTGCGTATTCAATCAACAATGTCTATCCTGAGAGTACAAGTTCATCATTACATGTGTTTCATGGATGTTCATTCAAAAATGATTAATCAGTCATGCTCTGTGAATTCTTGCAAACATTTATTTATGCTTCTTTAAATATGATTCTGATACTCAATATCCAAACAGCCACCCTGTTTATCAAAGGTAGGTCATATTTGCTCATAACTAGAAGTAGGCTTCCTGGGGTTAGATAGCTTGTTTCAATGTATTTTCTTATTCAGTATCACAAATTTGTACCGTCTAGCATATAAAAGTATTTGCACTAAATTGCAAGAATCGTTATTTAAGTTCTTAACTTCCCCACATTTGGTATCACGAAATCAGGTGGTCTCTCTGCTAATCTACACGCCAAATGGTCATGTCTCTGTAACTATGGGGGTCATTATGATGACAGACTTAGTCCTTCCGTCCGCCATCGTCTCGTATTTGGGACCCCCGCCGGCGGTCCCACAGGGCAAATTTGGATGCAACCACCACTGTGGAGGTCACATTGCCCATGTTTTGTATTGCAGCAGGTGCTTTGCTCTGCAGAACCCACCACAAGAAAAAAAAAGGCACCCCATAAATATCCCTGCACTACGTGGAAGGCACCATGCGGTGCCTATCACATGGTGTAGGGATATGTAGGGGGACACAATAGGTGCCCCCCAGTACATATGTCCCTGGCCCGGGGGGTTAGGGGGGTCCGCTACAGGCCCCTAAATCTGTTTCCATCTGCCGTTTTGTGGCGGGTTGACCGGCGGAGGGGGATACTGTAATCCCTATGGCAGTGATTGACAGGCACCGCCGCCTTTCTGGGACTACAGGGAGATCCTACGGGACCGTGGCAGTCGAAGTTTCTGACCCCCACCTGTCCAGAAGCCATTACCATGTGGCAGACGGAGATCCCTGTTCTGATGGCGAGGAGATAGCCACCGGCAGCCTGTCAGTGGTGATCTCCATGCCATCGTAATCAGGCCCTATGTGTTGCCACAATTGCCCCTGTCTCCCTTAAGCTCACATCGTCCACTCCTTTATGGCAGTGCCTCTCAGTGAAGGAAGAGTGATGAAATGTTGTGGATCTCCAAGATTTCCACTTCCCCAGCAGCTGTGTACTGTCCGCATGGTGTAAGGATAGTCACAGTTCATTTCTTGCCCCAGGTCTGGGGAGAGGGTGTGGAGTTACGGCCAGAGCTGCCCACTTTGGAACTGGGGAACCAGGTCTTAGTTTCGGCATCAGCTCAACCCCCTGTGATTCTGGGGAAGTCACCTAATCTCTTCTTGCTTAAAAAATTGAATTTGAAATTGTGTAATGTAACTAGTGCTCATGTAAAACTCTCCAATACCTTTGAGTTGAGTTCCTACTACATAAACTCCCCCCAAAAATATGCAAAAATGTCTGGGGAGTGGCAAGGTCCGCCCGCTCAAGTCACTGTCATACGTGTCGGCTGGTTTTCTTCTGTTCGTTGGCTCTTAAACTAAAGATGAACTAAAAGACTGATCGTTATCCGACTCATCTGAAGATATTTCTTACAAAATTGTGGCTACTACATCGTATTTCGCCTAGGTTTTTGCTTTATTTATCACTATTAGGGTTTTACCCACACTAAATTTAGGGGTTATAGGGCTTATCCCCTCACCTGGTTGCACCATACTGATGTATTCTTTATCCAAACACTTGCGTGTCATAGAATATTGGCTTTCTTCACAGGATCACCTGTAAACAGAAAATATGACAAGGTGTGCACACAGTGAGATGGAAACCCCTGCAGAGAGCAGATTTCAGGCTAAATATGCGGAGGCTTTGTGCAGTCAATGGCCAATCTAGGGCGTGAATCCTCCACAGGACATTAACAGCAATCTCAAAAGCTTTATTTCTTTGGTGTGGGATTGGTGAGGTAGTGAGTTAATGTCCCTCTGGCTGTGCCTGGCACTCAACCTCCCCCCTCCAAAGCTCCACGCGCTCCCCACACTGGGAAAGTTTTCCAAAAGTTGGCAGGTCTGCAATCTCCTGTGTCTTGCGTGGTGCAGTGCATAAAAGTGAGAGCTCTGGATTCAGGAACTGTGTTGTCTGGCACCCAAATGCCCCCCTTAGCCAGCAGTGAAGGACATAGTGTCTTGTCCTATGTCAAGTCCTGATATAAAACCCTAGCACCAGAACATACAACTAGGCTCAACCCCCAGAGCAGGCCAGGAGTCCACCAGATTAAAACCTTCAAGTCTTTACTGTCCCTGCTTTAAAGCCAAGTCCCTTCATAAATATATTAATATAGGGGATTCCTTGAGAAGGGCTCTGGTTAGAGTAATGTTTGCTTCCTCGCCCTAGGGCCATGCCTGGGTGCCCGTTATTGCCCCACTCGGTTAGGGGCAGACGAGGCGAAGGGGAATACACAATGTATGTGTTTGTTTTCTCTGCACCAGCAAAGGCCACACTCTGGAGGGTGTACAAGAGGATGAGTCTTGCAAAGGTTACCGGAGACGCCTCTGTCAGCCCAATGTCAGTAATCAGACAAATGTCAAATAAAAGCAAATAGAATAGCGACTTCTTTAGTATCCTAATGGTTAGCGTAAATTAAGTAAGTTCAAAAGATCTGAAATTATCTTTTATCAACTAGCTGAAAAAAGAAATTAAGTCAGTCTGTAGCCTAGTTCCATTTTTTTACCACAATGGAGTTGTCAACTGTACCAAGAGAGGCTGACAATTCCAGAAACGCTAAAAGACCTAGACCTCAATTACAAATCTCATGGTATTTGGATGTTATTTATGCCACCCAATAAATAACTCTACCATGGGGATAGTTCTTTATCAGATGTGCTATATAACGCTAAGTACGAGTTTTCCCCACTGTAATGGGAATGGGAAATAGCATACAGATTTCAATGCTTACCACGCCAAAATATGCATGTCCTGGTACTTGATGAGTATTTTTCATCCGCCAACCTTTCAGCAAAGGAGCCCTTTCAAAATGTATTACATTTTATGAGGGGAAAATCCACCTGTCAGACTTAGCTTGTAAACTTATAATTCCAACACCTATATAAACAGTGATTTTAAAGTCTGTTGGATTTTTACAAGGCACTCGAAATAGAGGCCAGAGTTTACTTGCATCTTTTTTGAGTGTAAGAGCATTTCCGGAGTCCTAACTGGTTGCTTTCTGTATGTGGTAGGGCAAGAACCTTGACTGGACTTTGCACAACAAGTCAATTGTGCTTTTTTTAATTCACTCTGAATGCTTATGAAAAGCTTAACATTTTTGAGCAATTTAATAGCATAAATGTTAACAATCTCATATAGATAAAAGGCTGCATAACCACTGTAGGACTGTTGAGGATGAAAGATAATCATACATGACGTTTGAGTGTCTAGCACTATTAAATGTGGACAATACCTTATACGAGTGATTTGCTGGACAGGTTTAAATATTTTTTTAGGGATCGTGTTTTGCCTGTTTCTTGACACTGGACTTGAAATTCACCTGGTGACTACCTGATCATGAAATGTCTCTTTTACTAACAAAGTATGTATCCAGAACTTACTGCCTTTGAATTGCAGGCCTTAATTGGGTTCCTTGATTTACTTTGCCACTGGATTCAAGCTAGCTTGGCTGATGACGGCTGATTAGCCAGAAACCGGTCCCAGGATGCTTGTTTCCGGTCCAGGCAAGACATGGCTTGGCAGTTCGGGCTGGACTGTTCCCATGAGGCACAGGGTCAGACTGATTTGCATAAGGCCATGTCTGAACTGGGGTGGTGGAGTGAGCTAAAGAATGATGATGGATTAAACCCAGATCAGTTGACTGGGGGTGAGTGTTTGATTTGTTTCAATGCTCCGTCCATCATTCCCTTTGGTATCGCTTTGTTCGCCCGAAGTTGGCAGGGTATGGCCAGACGTGGGTCCCTTGCTCACTTTGCCACTGGATTCAAGCTAGCTTGGCTGATGACGGCTGATTAGCCAGAAACCGGTCCCAGCATGCTTGTTTCCAGTCCAGGGAAGACATGGCTTGGCAGTTCGGGCTGGACTGTTCCCATGAGGCACAGGGTCAGACTGATTTGCATAAGGCCATGTCTTAACTGGGGTGGTGGAGTGAGCTAAAGAATGATGATGGATTAAACCCAGATCAGTTGACTGGGTAAGTGTTTGATTTGTTTCAATGCTCCGTCCATCATCCCCTTTGGTATCGCTTTGTTCGCCCGAAGTTGGCAGGGTATGCCCAGACGTGGGTCCCTTGCTCACTTTGCCACTGGATTCAAGCTAGCTTGGCTGATGACGGCTGATTAGCCAGAAACCGGTCCCAGGATGCTTGTTTCTGGTCCAGGGAAGACATGGCTTGGCAGTTCAGGCTTGACTGTTCCCATGAGGCACAGGGTCAGACTGATTTGCATAAGGCCATGTCTGAACTGGGGTGGTGGAGTGAGCTAAAGAATGATGATGGATTAAACCCAGATCAGTTGACTGGGGGTGAGTGTTTTTGATTTGTTTCAACGCTCCATCCATTATCCCCTTTGGTATCTGGGTTACGACTATATGGGAAACAAATATAACAAAGACATCATTCAAGAAAATCATTAACAAAACCGCAGCACACTTATCCATAGTAAAGGATAATGCTACCCTTACAAAGAGGAAACACGCTTGGATGGTGCTAAATGGTTACAATAAGCAGGAGATACAACAATATCTAATAACTCCGTGGACGCAAAAAAACAAGCAGGTCCTCCTCAATGCGAGATTCAGATCCATGCCAGGGCTTTGCCATCTTCCCCATGGGAATTTCAAGTATCCCAAACAAAATGCAGACTGTGCAATAGGGATCAGGAAGACATTCAACATCTTTTTTGTATTTGCCCTGAACTCCTCCAAGAGAGAAAATCATTGCTAAAAGCTCATTTTAACTCACGCGGCATACGGTCATGTAGGCAGGCCGTGATGAAATGTATGATCTCAAATGATATCATTTTAAACTCCGCCTTTGTAAAGTTCCTACTGCTAGCCAAAAAGAATCTCGGAGACGTAGCTATTACAAATACTTAATGGGTTGTAAAGACTATGTGATGTCATTTTATATGATTTTAAACTGGAATTTAACTTTAAATTCTTCTTTTAGTTTAAAATGTTGTAAGATTTTAAATAATCATCATAATAAACTACCTTGTACCTTGTACCTTGTACCCTTTGGTATCGTTCCTTGATTTAACCCAGGAAGACGCTGTCAAGCAAAGCCTTACAATAGCTCTCTCCAGATGCTAACTGGCAACCATGATAGATATGGTGTAATTTGTCCAAGGTAACCCTGTCAGTGGGCTTAGGGACCCTCCCCATATGTGGCACAAGATTCCAGTGCCTCGTTTCCCCCGGTCAATGGTTTTGCATGGAAGCATCGACCTATCATCTATTCAGTGCACATCATAAACTGAATATTCTCTTGGTGATTAATAAAAAGGGTTAACTAATGCTCAATGCTGTGTATCCTAGTTTAGCATCTAGTAAAGGATAAAGATGGGTTCCAGACCTGTACATTTCAGGTTACTAACCGATCTATGTAGCAAAGCTCAAAAAGGTGTGCTATGTTGTGGTAGTAGATTAGCATGATAGAATTTCAGAATGTTATTTGGAATGTTATAATGTGTGTTCCTTAATGGAACCTTCGGTTATGTGCATCCATGCGCTGTTTGTATGTTTTCCTTTGAAATGTTTCCTTTTGTTCCATGTTCTGAAGATCAGCCGTTCTTCAGTTACACTGCTGATCTTCAGAGGGTGGATGCTCCAATAAACTTCTCTTCAACTTATTCCATGGATTACTTGTGGATTATTTAATGAACTCACTACAACATATTGGCGACATTTGGGATTTTATCTTGAAGTTATTGATTCTTATTTGGAGCATCCACAGAAGCAATTTTTAATTTTACACTTTCTGAAGATAATCTGCTTTCCTACTGCATCTTTGGATTTATTGGACCACATTTTTCAAGCGCATCTTTGGGTTTATTGGACAAAATATCTTAAAAGCGAAAGATTTATTTTCGTTAAAGGTACTGTTCATTTTTTCCTCTTTTGCTTCAGAATTGTTTGCAGTGTACTTGGAGAGTGTTATGCGTGTGCTTTCCGCCACGCTTTGCTGTTAAACACTCGTTGTCCGACTTTATACATAAAGAGTGTGTACGCGTGTGCTCTCTGCTGCGCCTCATCTTCCTTTTCTGTGTGGAATTTGGAAAATTTATGGACAACTTACGGAAAGTTTGGACAGAAAAATTTACATTTCTGTCGATATTTGCTCTGTCTCAGTGATCTACTGTTATACGCAAATTAATGAGGGTTTGAACGACAACCACTCTGTTTCCTTTTGAAGACCCTCAGCGGACCTTACCTTTATTTATCGTGGAATTCGTTTTCTCCTCACTCCAACGCAAACATTCGAGGATAAACGTCACACTCCCTTGCATACTCTGGTGATACGCACACCATTTTCAGCGTCATTCAATAAGAACTTCTACTCTGGCAAGACGCACACCACTTCCAGCGTTCTAGCATCCTCCACGAAGAACTTCTACTCCGGAGACGCACTTCCTTTCCAGCGTTTTACTACACTGTCATCGTCATCACCCCACGTTCAGCGTCTTTACATCATTACACGCAAGCTCAAAGTAATTGGCAGCCATTTTGTTTGGACTTTTGTTACCTTGGTTACCGAGTTCACAAACGAACAGCAGCAGTTTCTCACGCTGTCAATAACTATTTTATCGTTGCCTTCTTATCACTTACGGTAGAGTTTAGAACTTATTTTAAGCTTTAGTTAATATTTATTACATTATTACATTATTTTTAAAAAAAAGTTAACATGAGTACAGTATGTGGCACTCCTTCACCTCCTTTTTATTCTGGTCCTAATCAACCCAGTATGATAGGGAAAAACTGGCACAGGCAATTTGAAATTTATTTACTTTCTATTAATGGTGAAAGTTTTAGCTCGAAAAGAAAAAAAGCGATTCTGTTAAATACTTTAGGTGGCCACGCTGAAGTTGTTTTTGTGCATTTACCACCATCTCCTACTCCAGTTGGGATGGAGAATGGTGATTACGATTGCTTTTCAGAAGCAATTGATAGAATTAAAAAAAGGTTTACTGAACAGCCTCATGTTGTTATGGAGAGATACAATTTTTATACCAGGCATCAGTTACTCAATGAACCTGTTGATACTTGGGAGAAGTGTGGCTCACTGGTTAGAGGAGGCAGACCTGGAAGCAGAGGTCAGCCCGGGACCAGGGTTCAATTCCCGGCTCGGCGGAGTCTTGAGTCCTAAAAATGTCCATGGACTTGACAATTCTCGCTCCGGTGCCTACTCGATTCACGGGTTCACACTCTGCGACTCTGGGCAATAGCTTGCTTAATCTCCACAACGGCCCCTCGCGGCGGGATGCCTGGCTTTCACCTTGCGGATACCCTGCTGGGGTTATCTCACAGGGGAATACCAGGACGGGTTCCCTAAGCAAGCGCTCAGAAACCGCTCGGTGATTTGCGCTATATAAATTCCTGTACATTTACATTTACTTATGTTGAATGTCTAAGAGTACTAGCAGCTGACTGTGATTTTGGAAATCAAGTAGATAAATATATTCGAGATCAATTGATTATTCGTTGTTCCAATAAGAAGATTCAAGAACAACTTTTAAGGCAACGTAATCCTTCTTTACAAGAAACTATTCAAATTGCTAAAAGTGTGGAACGTTCTATCATTACTTTTAACACTATAAATGTTGATAACATTTCTACAGGTGTTGCAGCTGTCAATTAGAAAGACTCGCACTCTAAAATTTCTAATTTTAAAAACAAAAATTTTAGAACTACTTCTACTTCTTTACAAAACCAACCTAAACAATATTCTAATTCTGGAAAATTGTTCTGTAATCGATGTGGTTCAAAGTCACATTCTTGTCGATTTAGACATTGTCCAGCTAGGGGTAAAGAGTGTTTTAAATGTAAGAAGATTGGCCATTTTGGAACTTATTGCCAATCTAACAAGAGAGTTGCTATTTTATCTGAAGTAGATTATGAAGAAGAGGTGTCATCTGAGCCTGATGTTGAAAACAAAATTCTGTCTTTTACTGAAACACACAAACTAGGTCTAGTTTGTCACAATAATGATATTGATTCTGAACCTTATATTCCTCCCATGTGCATTATTTCTGTTGAGGGTAAAGAAATAGAAGTTATGGCAGACTCTGGTTCTCCCTACACAATTATTTCTGATTCTTTTTTTTACAAGTCATGGGAAAATAAGACTTTGGAACCCAATGATATCCGTCTGTATGGTTTTGGGGGAAAAGAGATTGAAATGTTAGATTATTTCATTTCTGACTTCACTTTCAAACAAAAAACCATAGGTGGTAAGGTTTATGTTGCAGTTGATGGTTTGCAAGTGTTAGGATGGAAACATCAAGGAAAGTTTGATATTACCTTACGTCCCAATGCAAAAACTCAAGTATATTTTGTTGAAGATTTGCAATTCATTAAAAATGATTCTAAAAACTGAAGAATTTGCACAAAAAGTTCTTGACAGACAAAAAAATGTTTTTAAAAGGAATTGAGAAAAGTAAAAGGATTTTCTCATAGAATTGTTTTAAATAAAAATGCTATACCGTCTAGACACAAGTTAAGAGATGTTCCTTTATCAGTTAGGAATGAATTGTCTGAAATGATTAAAAAATGATGTGCTGATGGGGTTATTGAACCAGTGAATGCTTCTGAATGGGTTTCTCCCATAGTTTTAGTTAAAAAACAGAATGACGAACTTAGGATGTGCACGGATTTGAGGTCAATAAACAAACAAATTGTCATGGAACGTCATCCATTGCCTAAAGTACAAGATTTATTAGCTAAACTGGATGATGCAAAAAAATTTAGCACTATAGATCTCAAGTCTGTGTACCATCAGGTGGAACTAACTGAGGGCTCTAGAGATATCACCACTTTTATCACACCTGATGGTACTGTTAGATATATAAGAATGCCTTTTGGACTTTCATCTGCTGCCTCGGTGTTTCAAAAATTTATAATTTGTTTGTTTAGAGACACTGAGGGTGTGGTGGCGTTTCAAGACAACATTTTAGTTGTTTCAGGTTCCGTGGAAAAGCATCAGGAAATTCTTGATAAAGTTCTGTCTGTGTTAGAGGATAAAGGTATGACCATTCGCCTTGATAAACGCAAGTTCTTTTCTCCTGAAGTGGAGTTAGGTTACATGATTAATGGCAATGGTATTTTTCCAAAAAAAGATCTCTTTTTCTCAATTAAAAACATGAGTGACCCCCAAGACAAGGACCAACCTAAATTTTTCTTGGGTTTATGCGAATACTATTCTAGACTTGTTCCAGGATTTTGTGACATAGTCTAACCTCTAAGATTGTTACTGAAAAGGGGATGCAAATTTGTTTGGAATGATGAAAATTCCCAATCTGTTTCTGCCATTAAATCTGCTATTATTGGTTGTAATCCGTTATCTCCTTTTTCTCCAACTTCTCCAAACATTATCACTGTTGATGCAAGTGCAACCGGTCTAGGTGCGGTGTTAAGTCAAATCAAAGCATATAATGAGGTTACTATTGCTTTTGCTTCAAGACCATTATGACTTGCTGAATCCAGATATTCTACTATTGAAAGGGAGCCTTTAGGTTGCTCTTGGGCAGTTGAACACTTTAAAACTTATTTGTGGGGCAAATCATTTCAAATCAAAACTGATCATGAACCTGCCAAACTTTATGAGTACAGTTTTGAGATTGTCTTTATTCCAGGTGTTCAAAACATGAGAGCTGATTGTTTGTCCAGATTATTACCGAATTCTCAAATGTCAAATCAATCTGAATGTTTTGAGGAATGCGTAGTTGCATCTGTTGATGACATGGTGCTTTCGATGTCTCATCTTATTTCAAAGGAGGAATGGTCAAAAGCAATGGAATTAGATGAGGATCTTAAATTGGGACATAAATATATTATTGAAGGGTGGCCACTTGAGAGAAATCTCTCAAAAGAACTAGCTGTTTTTTGGAAAGTTAAAGATGATCTTTAAATTAATGAAAATGTAATTTTGAAAGGTGATTGTTTTGTTCCTCCTAAAACTATTAGAGAAAAAATCATGTCCATTGCTCATTTGGGTCATTCAGGTAATCCAGCACTGTTAAAAAAGTTAGAGATACCTTTTGGTGGCCTTACATGGACGTTTGTATTAATAATTTTGTTAAAAATTGTACTCTATGTGCTGATTCTGACAAAGTTTTGAAACCACAACATTCTGACGTTGTGAAGGTTGAAATTATTAATTCCCCTTGGAATAAAATTGCTATTGACATTTTAAGTCCATATGAAGGAGTTTCTACTCAAAAACTATACATTATGGTAGCTATTGACTACTTTCCCAAATGGGTTGAATATAAATGGGTTACTCAAACAAATTCCTTATCTGTTATCAAGTTTCTTAAAGACATTTTCAAAAAAGGTTTACCTTCAACTCTTGTTTCAGATAATGGTCCACAATTTACTTCGCATGTTTTCATTTCTTTTCTTAAGGATTCCAATATTAAACATATCAAGACTGCTCTGTACTCTCCTAACATGAATGGTCTTGTGGAAAGATTTAACAAAACTTTGGTTGAGGGACTTCAATTGGCCATTAATGCTCGTATTGACGTTAACCCCTTCGATGCGGCCGCGATTCCCCTGGTGTGCTGTAAACAGCACGAACAGGGGCGGGCCGTGACAAACCCCAGCCGTCATCAGCACACGAGCACCGTAGTGCATGACGGCTGGGGTTCGTCTTGAGCATGGAAGGGGTTAAAGCTCATGTAGCTGAATTACTTTGGTCTTATTTATGTACTCCACATTGCACTACCAAATTGTCACCTTTTATTTTATTAAAAGGTAGGAAACCTCGAAATTAGCTTTTTCCTTCTTGGACTATACAAATTAGCCAAACAAAATTGCAATGTTTCTAATAAGATTTCTTCAGAGTGTTCTACTTTACGAGTTGGTGACAAAGTCAAAATCAGATTACCTGTTTTTGTTAAAAAAAAGGCCAATCAAAATTTTCTAATGTTTTCATCATTCTTAAGGTTGGCAAAACATTGGTTCTTTTAGATAATGATTCTTGGTGGAATATTTCAAAGATTGCTAAAGTGAATGAATCTTGCTCCAAAACATTTACATGTTCTTCTGATCCATATTTTTCTAGTGACTTAATTGTTTTGGAAAAAGGAATGGGACCTGTTGATGTGATTAATCCTGTTGATGTGATTAATCCGGCTTCTTCTTCAACTGTGTCTTCACAAATTCATGTTGACAATTGTGTTGCTTCTGCTATTTCTAAAAGAGAGAAACGGTTACCAAAGAAATTTAAAGATTTTGTATTATTTAAATAATCCTTAGTTTTAACCTTTCTTTCATATTATTATAAGGAAGGAGGATATGTGGTAGTAGATTAGCTTGATAGAATTTCAGAATGTTATTTGGAATGTTATGATGTGTGTTCCTTAATGGAACCTTCTGTTATATGCATCCATGCGCTGTTTGTATGTTTTCCTTTGAAATGTTTACTTTTGTTCCATGTTCCACTGCTGATCTTCAGAGGGTGGATGCTCCAATAAACTTCTCTACAACTTATTCCTTGGATTGCTTGTGGGTTATTTAATGAACTCACTACAGCACATGTGTCAATCAATATGCTGTAATCTGTACTTTGGTCATCATGCTGAAGTAATGGTGGTGTGTTCATTGGTGTAGTGGGGGAAATTGTGAAGTATAATGGTAATTACGCTATCTGTAAAGATACAGTTATTTTTTTATTGTGTTTATTTTTAGGGTTGCACACTGGGAAATTAATCCAAAAATGAAGTTTTGTGGAAAAAGAATTCTTACAAGGAAAATAAGAAAACAACAAGACGCCATTTAAAATGCTAATTTAAGAGGACCCCAGATCCCACTTATTACCATACACCCAGAAGTTACGTGGGCAAAAGAAGCAGCGCAGGGATTCACTGCAACGGGCACGTGCATTCCTAAGCACCCACCATTACCCTCTTTCACCCCCACTAAATCGATATTCAATAAGGAATATGGCGCAGTGAAGTAAGCAGCGTGGGCAAAGATACTCGTGCACGAAGCAGGGTCTTAAGAGATGTACAAAATAATAAACCCAGACTGCTACTTGACCCTACTAGTTGCAAGCTCGGGGAGCAGAGCAACGCCCTCCGTGGCTGAGCAGCCATCACACGGAGCCTTTGTTGCGGTGCCGCGAGGAGTGGGAGCGGCAGAGCCGCCACTTCCGGTTTTATGATAGAGTGTCTCCAAAACAAGGTGTCAGGCCGGCACCTAGTGACGGTCTGTGCGGTAGTGCGCCTCACTGGTCCTGCGGTGCCCCCGGGACCCTCCGTGACCCCGCCGCGCCTCTCCCCGAACTGCTTCCTGTACACGCTCGCTGATTGCCAAGGCTGCTGCCTGCTGCTATTTTTGGAATCCTTGATTCCCTCCTCATCACCGGAAGAAGACGCCCTACCCGACATCGATGTATTTCTATCGCAATCTGTGAGCAAACACCTCTGCAAATTGTCCGTGCTCGCTGATTTCAGCCGCTCGCGTTCTTTCAAGTAACGGTATTGGTCAAACCACAAATCACGATTTCAGCACTGGGAGGCAATTAAAACAATACACACATTCCAAGGAACCCAGTCCCCTGGGCTAACAACAGCATATGTCAGTGCAGTGCACTGGACAGAGGACAGCAAGTTCTTTAAAAAAAATTACAAAGCATGCCCCCCCCCCCTTCGATTGCACCTTTCGAATCGATTTAATGTTGTATATGAAACCACGCTTCATAATACTATATGTATTTTGTATCTATTCTCGATGTACCTCATGTTTTGTTGTATTCCTTACTCTGTAAAGCGCTCTGGTACCTTCCGGTCTAGTTCGCGCTATATAAAACTCACAAATAAATACATATGTAATAATGGGTCCAGAGCTCCTGTATATCGGAATGCTTGCTTCGAAATGTTGACTTGTGATTGTAAGCAGCTTCTGCTTCGCAAAAGTGCATCCCTCGTATGAACTGTGCACGTCCCTGCTGTGTGTGCCTTAGTATTTACCATTGGGTGAGCCATTGGTGTCACGATTTGCTTGCATCGGCAGGATAAGTGCATGCGTTGCAAGCTGTCTAGAGCGATGACCGACAGGGTTTCTCGTCATGTGACGTATTGAAAGCCTTTTACTTTGGGGTTGTGCGTTCTCTTTGCCTGCCCTGAGCAATCTCAGACCTTTCTTCATTGTTGGATAGCATTTGACTATTGAGGAGTTCTTGCAGTGCAAGGATAGTATTCCTGTTAAATTACCTGAGCTCGCACCGAGGGGGCATTGCTCCTAAATGGAAAGAGGTTATCAATGCCATTCAACTGGTAGGAAATGCCTTATGATAGTAAAGTGTGTGAGGTACGTGTGCCATGAGGTAGACGAGGGCATCAATGTGCTATATCCAGCTTTTATATCGTAATATCCAGGTCAGTAATATCCACTGCACATATATCAACTCAACAATATCGACTACAAACATATCGTCGATGTAAACATATTTATTCAAGTGCAGATTTACTATTCTGAACTTCATATCTATTTACTAGTGTTGGTAGTTGGCATTGTGAAGTCGATATCAATACAGACTAATATTAAAACTTCAAACTGAAGTTATAATTTATATACCTGAGAAGGCTTTGATGCCCCTTTTCAGTGAGTGGCACGCTAGTCTGAGGAGAACAAGGGTGAGCGGTTAGTCATTTGTTTAGTTTGTGAGTGCTTTCACAACATGCTTGAAGTTGGTAGCTTTTATTCTTGTGTTATAAAGCCAATCCACTACAAGCCTTAGTTTAGTGTTTTTTTGGATAGGTTAGCTTAGTTTTGCTGAGCTAGGTAAGAGATAAAGTGGGTGATGAATTCAATTAGAGGAGATGGAGAAAAAAATCAACACACAGAAGTTTGTGCGAGCATGCAAATGGTTAGTTTATGTGAGAGGTACATGATTAGTTGATTTGAGAGGATTAGGATGAATTAAAGGTGATGCTATGCCATATGTGAAGAGCTTATACAGGAGAATAGTAAGGCAATTTGATTTAAGATAGTTAAAGGGTAGTGCAGGTGTGTAAGTTGATAAGGGCGGGAGAAGCATTTGATAGGAGGATAATTTGATTCGTCTTGTATTTCTGGTAGTGGTGCAGGAAGCATCTGTCAGTAGAAGGGCAGAATTTGCACAGATACTTTTCCTTAAGGTCAGAAATCCAAAAGATATTCTTTTTTTTGGGGGGGGGGGGTCATGTTACTCATAACCATTCTGATAAATTGTAAGTCATTAGTATAGCTGCCCAGTAAGTTTTGTGACAGCACAGTGCAAATTGTGATTAGAGAGGTGCCAATGAACAATATGAAAAATAACAGCTTTGATATCAACAAAATGCTGCCTTAATCGTGTAGTACAGCTGGTTATTCTAGCGAAGCCATGCAATGCATATACATGTGCATAATGTTGTGAAAGATGCAGTCCATATTGCAAATAGCGAATTTTGTCAATGTTTCAACCCCGATGGTTTACTTAGCTGGGGTCATCATCAGAAATTTGCCTGAAAGACAGACACTTAAGAAAAGCAACCTAAAGAATTGCTCATCAAGGAGACCAACCAAGAATGACCTAAAATTGTACGGACTAAGGTGAAGCATACATTACTAATGGAACAATGTCAGGGTACAAGCCAAACAGAACCAGGGGAACCTGATGTAGGACAACTTGGACTGTATTGCAGGTCCTTATTTCCTCTAACACACCGAAAAAACCCAATTGATGAATAATTCTTTAGGTGGCTTTTAGTCAAATGTCCCTATGATGACCCTAACTAAGTAAACCATCGAGGTTGAAATGTCTACTACATTTCCCACTCAGGCTGCGACATAACAAAACACACTGCACTGCTATACTAATGATTTTTAAAAATATTAATACATTTTAATTGTTAATTATTTGTGTGGCTCTCTGTTTTTCAATTGTTGAATTTGGTGGGCTTATCGGAGTCAATAAATAATGACAATTACTTGATGTTTTGAATAATTGTGTGTTTCCCCTCACTCCCGAGTGAACCCTTGTTGTTTGATGCATGCCTATCTACTTGTGGTAGCCTCAGTGCCACATGGCATTCCACTGAACTCACTCCTGGACTCTCCTTCTGTCATTTATAAGTATGCTTGCCCAGTGAAAAGAACACTTCATGCATCATTGCCCCACCTCACCAGCCTACCTAGGCAAGGTCTGGCCATCAATAATGTGGTGCTGAGAGAGGGGGAAAAACAATCAAGTACCATGGATGTATTAAGATCCTCTTCAAGAAAAAAGTGCAAACCACAGAGAAAGATTAGAACCAAATACAAATAATACAATATTGTAGTACTGTAGTACAGCACCATGCTACAATTATACACCAAAATGGACCAACCTGGCATGCTACTGCCAAAACAAAAGTACAAGTCTACACACCTACTGTGCACTGTGATGACCTCAAGACCAATATTGACCCCGGGGCCAAATACTCTTGAAGCGTCCCTAACACGTGAGCACACCATTAACTAGTGCATGATTCATCAGGTGGAGACGAATAGACTGTCACACTACAAGCATCACACCCAAAGTTTAACCCCAAAGAAGTGCGACAGTGAAAAAACCATTAGGATAAAAAACTATTGATCACTGCAATTCATTGAGATGATAAGATGCTAGATTTAGGCTTAAATGTTAATAAGATTATCATTTAAAAACATGAAAATCCTCTGAAAGTGGTATAAGTGGAGTATAATTTTAAAAAAAGCACACAAAGAACCCTAAGGAATATATTTAAACGACTCCTGAATATGAATGTACCAGCCTGCAACGCGAGAGCAACTGGGTGACTATGTTCAAGAATCCATAAAGCTATTGCTATTACAGAGTCATGGGGCTATAGTGAGTGTCATGTGCCAGGGCATTACATCCGTACACCCATGACAACATCTAAAAACATAAGTGGAGATTGTTAATGATCTAATCTAAAACCAGAACCTATTTGAATGAGGGTGCTGCTGGCTGCCTCGCATGTTTATTTCCAAATGTTGCCACCTTAAAACCCAAAACACCAAAAAAGATCAAGTTGTCCCTACGTTTGAGGCATGCCAACCAATCCATTAAATGTGAAATACATCTCACCCATCACTGATCACACCCAGGTATATTTCAAGCTGCATCTCTCAACAGGATGTGATTTGATGGAACTGGACTCAGTCTCATGGCACACTGCAACACTCTATGCCTACATTGGCCTGAAAGGGTGTGAATCCCTCAGAAGTAGCTCTAAATATTTCTTAATAATATAAGAGAACCACATTTTAATTTGCACCAGCAACAGTGCATTCTTCTTCACGATCACAGAATTTAAACAGAACACGTTACTCTTTCTAGGAGGGTTCTTTCATCCCAAAGTAACCAGATTGACGCTGAACGAAGAAAAATGAGAGCCCATGCTCTGGTACACTGTATTCTTTAAATGCAACTTCTCTTCCAACATCACACCAGTACCAAAAACGGAAGCAGAGATGACAACACCAATGGGCATTCAAAGCAGTGAAGAACCCCTCATTGAGCATGCAGTGGGTGCAGACCTCCATCCACAGAATTGAAATGTACTCATCATGGATGGCAGTAAAGTTGGCAAACACAAGGAGATGATGGACGGAGCGCTGAAACTTTTCAGACACTCACCCCCAGTCACAGATCTGGGTTAAATCCATCATTATTCTTTGGCTTACTTCGCATCGCCACCCTAGTTCAGACAAAGCTATAAGGAAATCAGTCTTGGCGATGGCACAACCCTAATACAAATTGGCAATTTAAGGACAGTGATGATGGAATTGTATAACAAAGGACCGCTCATCCCCAATCTACCATTCCTGAACAGCTCTAATCCCAAATGGAATAGGAAGCACTTGCTATCCTCTTGGGATTCAACTACTTCCACTTGTACCTGGGTCGCGACCTTCTGATGTACATAATCAACATGGCGGTGTCCACCGCAGTAGCATTGATAGAACACTGAATATTGTGGTTTCAACACAATGAATGCTGGGCATATTGAACCCAGTCAACTACTGCTCATGACACATGAGGGTGGAGACATGGCAATAGGTAACTAAAGCTCTGGAACTATCGAGCCCAGTCAACCACTGCTGTTGACACCGAAAGCCTGGAAGAGGTCCACAAGGCCCTCGGCCTCTGCTCCATATGAACTGATCTATGCACAAAAGCTCCTGAATGCATTGACCAACCAACAGATCCCAAGACGACTGTTTACGGCTAGCTCTGATGTTCTGCAGGACTAACGGCTAAGAAAGGCTGAACACTTGCAGATCACAAACACAGGCAATAGGGTCATGGGGGCCGTTTTCCAGTCGACACATATGACTGTGTTGAAAGTCATGAAGATTGTTTTACCCTAGCTGGTGCAACAAAGTCTGGCGGGTGGGTCTAGCACAAAGAAGGGACCAGCGAGCCATCAAGACGAATGCAACACTGATTGAATAAATATGAATATCAGGCATGGACGAGCTTGATGAAAAGAAAAGTCACCCAGCCCTTCAGTTGCAATATTTCTGCCCCTCTGGTTGTACTACTTTGTTCTTCCTTTTGTCTGAATGGATGCTCTGAAGCTCAAATGGCATGCAGGATAGACCCTGTCTCATGTTTCTATTGCTCTTTGCTCAGAGATGTAAAGTTGTAGCAGGTAGGGTCTGTGTGGCACTTACAGTCCTGTCTTTTCTTTGTATTCTGGTACGTATGATCCTGCTGAGTATGCACTTATGCAAGGTTTGGCTAGCAGTGCTTTATGCTATGACACACCCAGGTACTTGACCTGCTCTTCTGCTTACTGTGACAATCTTTTCATTGCCTTGTGCAGTGCTATTGTTCTCTGTGCTGATGCTGTTCTGTGTGTCCTGTGTTCCCTAGTTTGAACAATTCAAGTAATACGCTCGCACTGCACGGTGTTGCTTTGTTACCACTTCTTCACTCGATTCTCCCTTTGCTGCCAAGTTTTTATATGCCCTCTATGCCTGCTTTCTTGTCTGTGGAAGCCCCACTCGTTTGCCATGGCTGTCCCTGAGCTTGTTTTCTCCCCTTTTGGCTGTACTTCCTCTGCCCTCCACAGAGCTTATTTCAGTGCCTTTCTTTGTGTTTGTTTTGACTCAGTATATCCAGAAGCCTGAATTACATTGGTCACATAACATAACATGTATATCTGTTTTCATCTCCGCCCTTATGCTTACCTTGCTCAATGTACCTGTGCTTGCATTGCCACGTGAACCCCTGTGGTATACTGCCCCTACACCCCCCTTCCTGTTCTTGATATGCCACATACACCTGTGCTTACGTTGCGGTGCCCATCTTTTGTTTACATTGAGCTGCGTACGCCAATGCTTGGTTATTTACAGTGCCTTGGGTATTCCTGTCCTTACAGTATCCTGCGTAATGGTCTTGCACTCGCCGTGTCCTGTGTGTGTGTCACTGTGCGTGCAATTTAAGGTACCCCCGTGCTTGGATTGCCCTGTGGTCGGTCAGACATACGAGGGTCCGTGTCCCAGAACACTTGAAATGTCTGTCACTGTGAGCTCGGAGGGCCCAGGCTGCTCTGTAAGAACCCTGCGTAGGGTTGTGCTTACATTGCCTCACGCACCCTTGTTCGTGTTAGCGGCCAGAGCATCACTGTTTACATTCTCGTGCACCCTGTGCCTCCGAGGCCCTGTGTATCCTTGCAGTCTCATTGTCCTGTTGTGAACGCGTGTTTGCATTTCTTCGTGCACGCCTGTACTACCCCTCTGCGCCCCCCGTTTTTTATATTGCTTCACCCCATATCAGCATCACCCCATAAATCCCGATGGGGCATTGCTGGAGTACCTGTTCTGCCCCAGTGTGCACTTGCTCCTCCGCACCCCGAACCCCCCCTCCCCCCCCCCGAACTCCCCCGCTAAAGCCCGCGGTGACCTACCTCCACGATGAAGGTCCTTTCCTCCCCGCACACCGACATGACCCAGAGGCAGACCTGCAGGCAGCAGAGCCCGGCACCCCCGGCCTGCCGCCTCCGGCCCCGCTCCTGCCCAGCCCCGGCCATCTCTCCCCGCTCTCAGCATGGATGACGAGGGCCTCACATCCCGGGCAGGTGAGGCCCCGCGCCTCCCGGTGCCTCCAGCAGCCGTGTCCACCAGTGCTGCTGCCAGCAGAAGCGCCTTCCACCGCCCCGTCGCAGCAGCAGCTTCTCCCAGCCGTGCCCCCAGCTCCCGTCCAGCAGCCCCTTCCACCCTGGGATCCGTCAGCTCCCGAGCAGCAATCCAAGGAACCGTCTCTGTGCAGCAAGAGATAGCACTGGGGCGTGCGCGCTCCCCTTCGCCCTCTCTGTTTCTCGCTCTATATATTTCTCTCTCTATTCCCCCTCGCTGCCCTCCCTTCCTCCTATCTCTCGTTCATCCACCCTCGTTCTATTTCTCGCTCCTTATTTTTGTTCATTTACTTTTCGATATCCTAATCTCTTTCTTCACTCGGCTTCTTCTTTTATTTTTTCCCAATTTATATTTGACAGAAAAAAATCTGTTTCTATTTCATCAGCTCTGTCTATTTCTAACTCTCTCCCTTTCTATATTCATCTAAACCAAAGAACAGACGCTCCGTCTTTCTCATTCCATTATTCATCTCCAATCATCGTCTTTTGTATTCTTCAGTCAGTCTCTTTTCCTTGCCCATTTTCTTGACCCCTCTGTTTTTTGTACTACCTCTCAGTTTGCATCTCTTTGTATTTCTTTCTTTTCTTCATTTTTCTTGTTCTGTATATTCCCCCTTGTTATTCCACATTTCAGATTGGTGCAGAGCAGCATTTATAAGTAAGGCATCCTAAAACTGTAAAGTAGCAGATACTGTCATGTTCCCAGCACCTTGTTACCAATTATACCAAGTTGCACTTTGATGCTAGTTCATGTGTTGTTCCTCCAACATGGCTGACTCGGACTTTCATTCTTCTGGCGCCGTATTTGTCTGTAGGCACGTTTTTATCTGAACTACTAACATCCAATATTTAGCAGTGAACGCTACGGAAGAACAATGTATTACTGTTCAATGAAAGTGGTTAATCAGAGTATTCACACTAATATCATCACACTTGCTTATTAATATCCGAAAAGTGTGGCACATGTCAGGTGGGATATTTTGGTAGGCGAGTAGTATGTTTTGGGGTCTGGCTCGATGGCAGAGCTGTCTGCAGAACATATTGGTGGCATAATTAATATCAATTATGGTAACAATGAGTTTTGCAGACCGGTGTGCCCGGGTCTTGCACACAGGTATACCTATTGGTACCGATTATTTCATATATGCAGAGAGGACTTTGACTTCACCCAGATTAGTATTTCTCTCTCACCTTAGGCTATTGATTGTCTGGTGTGTTATTCCTCTTCTTATGACGTGATTACATTGTAATCTATCTATGTGGTACTATTTTACATTTTAAAGACAGGTTCACTCATCACACACATTCTTTATCCCGTGGATCCATTGTATACAGAACACAATCATTTCTTGGTTTACTTTTTTCAATGCTGTACTTAAAAAAATATGTTTGAAACAGAAGTCAAAATGTAAGCTAGAACGTATGGTTTTGCCAATACTTGTTTGTGTGTGTCAATGATCTGCTTTGGTGTGAAGGTATTTTCAAGTTGAACTCAAAAGAAATCATAAAAAATGTTTTAATTGAAAGTGACCAGCTTGAACCTCACCCCCTCCCCAGGTAAGCTTAAACACCACACAATCAAGGACATTTTCTTCTTTTCAATGGCATCATAGTGACTTAACCTGTACCTCAGTCTGTAATATATCCAACTCCAAATGAGTGGCACTGTCCTACAACGAGGAATGTACTCCTAATAAGTGATACTCCCCTCCAGCTAGAAACCCACTCCAGCGCACTCCTAATGAGTGAGGCTGTCTTCCAATGAGAAACTCGGTGCCATTGAGTGAAACTCCCCTTCTGCAGAAACTCACTGCTATGCAACCCCAACGAGTGAGACTGTCCTCCAAGTAACTAAGTGATAGATACCCTGCTAAAGATAGAAACTCACTCCAACACACTCCCAATGAGCGAAACTAAACTCAAAAGACAAACTTAATCCGATTGACAAATTCCCACCGACAAGAAGCTCCCTCCAGTCCATTCCTTATGAGCAAAAAAAACTCACTCTTATAAGGGGACACTGCCCACCAGGAAAATGACAGTTTAATGCAACAACGAGTTAGTTCCAAACCACTCCTACAGAGTTTCAGGCTTCCTCACAGAAACACACTCCTAATGAGAGATTATCCTTCATCCTGAAATGCAATCCGAATAAGTGAGATTGAACTCCAGTGACAGATATTATCCTAATGAGAGCGGCTGTTAGTAAGGGAGAAATCCCCTCCTGGTGAGGGAAAAGGCTCTCCAACGAGTAACTCACCCCTATAGAGGCCATAGAAGAGCATTGTAAAAGACCCACTTTTCACACACAAGTTCTCCCTCGTGTAGTACGCGTAGAACCCGAAATTCTCGTGCTAATTACATGTATTATGTGAGAAAAACATATGGGATTCTGTTGATCTCAACCAATGAATAAACATGTCCTGCAAAAACAGCGTGTCCCTAATGAGTCAGACAGCCATCAAAGAAGAGACTCGCCCTAATGAGTGACACTGACTGCCCTCCAACCAAACTCTCTGCTAATATCTAAAAACATACGCTGCGGGGAGAGAGAGAGAGGCGAAGAGAGAGAGAAAGAGAGAAACAAAATCTCAATGAGTTAGCCTTTGCCTCAAAGAGACGCCTGAACATGAGACTCACGCCTATCGAGTGAGATTCTATTTCTAATAAAAGACGCAATACTACTGACTCACTCCCTAAAGACAACATCGTCCAAAGGCAGTCTCTCATCTTATGAGCAAGGCTTGTGATCCTACGAGACAGTCGATCCCCAGTTGTGAGACAGGCCTGCAAGAAAAGCGGAAGTAGTCCGCCTTCCAATGAGAGGGACGTCCCTCATGAAGAGACATTGTTCCCGCGAGGAGTGTCAAGATGACTCTTATTAATAAAACGAGGCGATGGAGTCTCGAGACGTCTGCATTCCCCTTAAAGCGCTGGCCATAGGCGAGAGCTGCCTCTCTGTGAAATTGTGCACATTGATTTTCCATAGACAGCACTTCTACAAGCACGCAGAAAAAACCCTAGTAACAGGCAGACACAATACCGCGTGTCAGCAGAGCCTGGCCAATGGCAGAGCCCGGAGAAGGCTGCACGCGGCTGGCTGTTCTGCTCGTGCTAAGGCACAGCACAGTCTGTGGCGCTGCGTGTTGTCCCACTTTATAGCAGAAATAGACTGAGGCATAGATTGTCTTGCTGATGTTTGGTATGCAAAATTGCGTTGAATATACACAGGCAATTTCAGCATTTGCATGGAAATATATTTCGATAGCATCAGTTGAAAAATATAACGTGCGGTATAACTGCTAAATGTGACGTTTCTGCTTGTGCGAGACCGTTTAAAAAAATGCTGGATGACTTTTTTTTTAGATGGGCGGGGACGCAACAAAGGTGAAACAATCTAAGTCACACGAAATTGATATCAGCTGGGTTCTTATTTGCTTCTATAGTACTTGATTATCCCTCCTACCCTAGAAAACATTCCAAACATATGTATGCCTTGGCCAATTATCAACGCTGGTGTGACACATTGGTGAAATCCATATATCCCTGTGTCATTTTTTTATTTTTATTTCGCTGTGTTTAGCTTCTCTGCCTTGTAGTGAGCTTATACAAATTTCCTTCCTAATACAAACAGTACCCCATTGTTTGGCTCGGTATATCGCCGGAGGGGAACAAAGTCCCAAAAATGCAAAGTGGAGACATCAACAGTCTGACGGGGTTAAAGTCTGGAGACAGGCTGTGGGCAGGACGCCAAACGAACGTCGTCACTCAACCAGCTCTGAGGAGAAACCCCGAAACCGGAAATAGGACAGCGCGCATGTGCGACTGTCGCCTGTCACCAAACACCGTCTCGAGAGCGCTCGCGCTCCCCAACAAAACGGAAACCCCTGCTCCCGCTCCACCAAAGGCACGCGAGCGCTAGGAAGCGCCCGGACCAACAAACGGAGGGGAGCCACACGCTCCGAAACCAAAGCAAACCGCACACCGGCAGCGGAGAGAAAACACGCACGAAGAACGGAGACGGAGCCCCAAACGCGTGAACCACAATGCGCAAAAGCACAGTAGGTAATGTAAGCAACAATGTCAAAGCAAGTAAGCAAGTAACAATATGCTAGTAGAGAAAAATAATGCACTTAACTGGCTGCGGAGCAGCAAAGAAAGAGGAAGACAGACTAATGTTGGGACCTTTTATACACTACTCTCTATGGTTATTGTAAATGTAAATGTAAATGTAAATGTAAAGGTTATTCCCTGGTGTTCATGGGAAATGTAGTTTTTTGGTTGTTTTTATTGGCTGCTGAGCATTTCATTAAAGAAATGAGAAAGCATAATCGGAGCCTCCCGTCCTGACATAGAATAGTGGTCACTACGGTATTTGGGTCCAGGGTCGGCTGCCCCCCAGAGAAACATACCAAACCCAGCCAAACCTAGGACAGCCCAGACAAGAGGGGTACCCGTTTTGTCAGGAGATGTGTGGGAAACCTGGGTGGTAGAAAATTTGTTGATACCTGCAGATTCTGGAACTTTTGCTCACCAAAACAAGAAGAGAAGGTGTGTTTTTAGCAGGACTGGACTGAGGAACCAAAGCAAAAATGGTCAGTGTGGTGTGGGTTTCTGCTCTTCAAGTAGCGGATAAAAGAAGCAGAGATCTGGCGAAGTAATTAATATATCCAGTACTTTAATTTCATATGGCCCCAAACAAGCTCCTATTCAGCTCCAGGACAGCAAGCAACTGACTAGCCTGTCCACTCTAGAACTTGACTGTCACTCGAGAAGGCACAGTTCCAAAAGGAAATAATGGAATATTAAACTACATTTACATTAAAACATTACATAAGCAGGATACACAGAATAGGTACAATACAAAATGATGAATAAATGAAAATTTAAGCAAGTAAAACAATTACTTACTAATACCACTTCACCTCCCTTCCTTGGAAGGAAGTGACCCAAAGTGGGCCACCCCGGTCACTCGTGACCACCTCTCTGCCTTTCAAGAAATGAAGAGTCGGGAAGACAGTAGAGAACACAAACTAAGTTATTTATTAGTAAATGTGCTGCAGCAGAATCCAGTCTCACCAGCCTCATGGGACAGCTGCCGAGGGACTTACTCCAGTACACTTGGTAACACATAATACGCTTTCCAACACCCCCCAGGTCCCGCCCCAGATGGAAACTACTGCTCGGACGTAAATGAACAAAGGAGGCACAGAAGGATGGACTACCACCTGCTAGATGCGTACACATTATCAGAATCTCAGGGTTGTTTTGTTCAAGCTCGGCTCTCTCTAGTGTGGAAGCAGAGCTACGAGCAGGGATAGGCATGCGAGAGCAGAATAAGCTATTCATTAGTACATAAGAGTTCGACCTTGAATGTGATAACAAGAAGTAACTGAACAGCACCTTTTTCCGAGGCAAGCAATAAGGGTAACACAGGCTTAATTTCGATCACAGTGCAATGTGGCGCCAGAGACAGAAATGGCGTTGCAAATGCTAACTTAACTCACACAATGCTAGAAGGGCCGGCCACACTCATATGCAGTAGCGGCCACTACTAGAAATTGCTACATGAATGCTAACATAGTACAGTGTAAAGCACCCGCAATGGTGCGATGACATTTTCAATTCTAACAGACCCTCATTTAAGCATTCATAGCTAAATTTGTATTATTGCTATCAGGTAAGGGCTACATTTTGTAGCCTGAAGCTCAGCTGTGATGTTGGTCAGTATTCCTGCTGTGGCGTTAATACCTCCTTCTACAATCCTTGTGAGTCTGCGTATATTGAGGCTATTGTGCATGGGACCTCAGAAGGGTAAAATACCCTTCAAGGCATCTGTAAATTCATGCAGAGTAGTGTCCGTCTGATCTATGTCCTTCGTATCAATAACCCTTCTAACTCGGGACAAGTACATACTCCTGCGTTGCAGCCTATGGTCTCTGTGATAGCTGGATGTGCAATGTATACGGGGGCAAAAGGAAGGAGACATAGCATGTACCAGACCACCCCCTAGGAAGCCATACATAAGCCTGGGGGCCACATACAAAATACACATTATGGGGCGGATGTAGAGGTGATCTACTAGTTGTGTTCAAATCATAAGTGTAATTGCAAATACTCTTTCCCACTTGAATATTTCTGAAACTTTAGACACAGAAACTAGCTGTCGTGATAACTACTGGCACTGGCATTGCCTTGTCCTGAGTAATATTATGCAATTGAAAGGACCTGAAGTACTCAGTGACGATAAAGCCCGGGACGTCCATCATTTCATTCTGGTGTCATGTTACATTCTTTTTAACCTCATACACATTCATGCAGGCATCTGGGTGCAGAGTATCAGGCTCCCCATCCCTCCCCGGGATAAATCCTTGGGGTGTCACTATATATTCTAACACAGCCTCATAGTCGAGGTAAGTTATATTCATTGCATCAGCGTGAAAGTGAATATACTCCATGGTGAACAACTGAAACCAGGCCTCACAACTAGCCAAATAGGAGAAGGGCAGCGGCATAAACAAATCATTCTTATGCATCACAGAAGGGAGCAAACCACGAACCCAGCAATCAGCAATGTTGGACGTATGATGCACCTGAGGAAGCATCTGGAGAAAAACATTTTCAATGTATGTTTGCCTGTGTCTCTCTTTATGTGGGGCCAGAGTAACAAATGCATGCTCTGGAGGAACAGGAGTAGTACCAATCAGAGAATGCACAGGATATTTCTCTTCCAGAAACCATATAACTCCAAATGTTGTTATGAATGCTATAAGGACAAATTAATAATACAGAAAGTCTCTACCTGTGTTATTGGAAGAGGTGTTACAATTCGCCAATAGATAAACTCCCAGGAAGCTGGTCTATCAACAGAGACATGCAAAAGTCATAATTCAAAACATATAAAAATGTATTAATGATCAAGTCATACATTTTTATACATAGATAGTAAAAAATTCAATAAATAACATCCCAACAACCCATTCATTAACACATTCATACCAACAGACTCATAAACACATATTCTCATCCGTCCTGAAACTCCGGGATCCATTCATACTAGCAGCGATAAAGGCAATGTTTGATACAGTGGACCATAATTGTCATGAACGACATACTGAAGGTCTCACCTTCCTCAGGACGGGGATATCCATAAAAAAGGTTGTGGGAGGTACCTAATGCAAATAAAAAATACATAAAGAAGACAAGCTGTGCATAATCTGCAAACAATATAATATATATATATATATAAATATATATATATATATATATATATACATATATATATATATATGCTATAGAGTGACTAAATAGATTAATAGAATGCAAGCTCATTTGATCAGCAAAAAAGGGCTCAGCTTCAGGGAAAAATATTTTTTCTAGGTTTAGAAATGATTTGTGGGACTAGTGTGCACAAAATACATATAAGAAATGTATAGGGGATAGTAAATCAAACCAACCAGTGAGTGAACATGGGTTTTAGATAAAGGAATAAATGAATATAGATCTGATAGAGGTATCAAAATTCAGTGATGAAACCTAATATCGACCCAGATAGATTGGTTTAATTGGATACAACCCCAGTGCATAACAAAAAAAACAAAAAAACATATAGACAGTATAACTACCTGAACTCGAGTACATAGGAGCTGATGGGGGCCAATAACAGTACTTAATGCACAAGAAAATACCTGTGAGAGGCAAATGAACACGAATATATTAAGGTCAATATAGCACGTGAGTGCATTAGACACAGCTCACAGGTTAACAAAGGTAGTGGAGGTTCTTACCGATATAAGTTTGTAGGACTTGTGTAGGAGCAGATACAGAAAACAGTCAAGCGAGGTATTCAGGCATACAAATCCGAGATTAAAAGGAAGCAGGACGAAAAATATCTCAACCCTCTCAGGTGGAACAAAGTATAATTAGTTCTGTGGGCAGAAAAGACGTAAAGGATATTCAAAACCCATATACGTTCTCTCAAACGCACCTTTCCATCGCCACTATGCCACGACAGAGAAGAAAATAAGGTGCGTGCCGCTAAAACACGATAGTTCGCGCTTACATGATTAATTCTGTGCACTAAAGAAAGATATTAAAAGCACATATGCGTTATCTCAAAGGAAACCTTACATCGCCACTATAACAAGACAGAAAAGGAAAAAGATAAGGTGCGCTGCTAGAAAGCGATAATTCAAAGGGACGCGCCTACACGACATCAAGGAATTTACCTAAGATGTATAGATCTGTTGAAAAAGCGGCGTCCACTACGACGATACTTATAAGTGCCGCCGAACCCTTACAGGGCAGATGGGGGCAGGAAGTCCAACTCGCCCATGTATCTGTCAGAGAAGGAAAGCAAGGCGAGGTAGTTAACTTCGTCTACATATGTGGAGCAGAGTTCTAACTTAACGCGAAAAGGAACAAACATTGGAAATGCAATAGGACTCGCATTAGGAAAGTTTGAGCTATTGGTCTTATAAATAAAATTTTTATTATTTATGTGTTATTTTTTAAAATAGCTAAATTAATAGCTTTGTCATTTACAATGCCAATAGTTTTAACTTTCGCAAATGTGACAACTATAGCATTTGTAATGCAACATGTTTTATATTTACGAGACTTAGATGTATTGATATTACAAATAACAATTGCTTTTAATTTTTTAAAATAATTAATACTTAAATAATTTATTTAATTTGTAATGGCAATAGCTTAAACTTTTGTAAATAACGTTTGGGAAGATTATGTTAAGTGTTTTTTATTGTGACGAAAATCCAAGAACAGAAGTGAAATATTACCATCTTTTTGTGATTTGTAATAAAGCTTGAAAGCTTGAAAACAGCTTGAAACATTGAAGGAACATATTTGAACCAGTGATGCTGTGGTGGTGCTGAGTGATGCTGTGGTTTCGCTGAGTGATGCTGTGGTTGCGCTGAGTGATGCTGTGGTTACGCTGAGTGATGCTGTGGTTGCGCTGAGTAATGCTGTGGTTGCGCTGAGTGATGCTGTGGTTGCGCTGAGTGATGCTGTGGTTGCACTGAGTGATGCTGTGGTGGTTCTGAGTGATGCTGGGGTGGCGCTGAGTGATGCTGGGGTGGCGCTGAGTGATGCTGTGGTGGTGCTGAGTGATGCTGTGGTGGTGCTGAGTGATGCTGTGGAGGTGCTGAGTGGGAGATGGGGAGAGGGAAAAAAAGAAGAGCAGCAAGAGGGAGAGGGTAAAGAGATGGAGAGAGGGGAGAGAGGAGAGAGAGGGGGGAGAGAGGGGGAGAGAGAGACGGAGACGGGGAGAGAGGAGAGGGAAGAGAGGGAAAGGGAGAGAGGGAAGTGAGGGAAAGGGAGAGAGGAAAAAAGAGAGAGGGTAGATGGAGAGAGGGAGGGGAAGAAGAGAGGAGGAGGACGAGAGCGAAGGACGGAGGGGAGAGAGAAGGGAGGGAGAGAGGGAGAGAGAGAGGAGAGCAGGCAGAGAGGGAGATGGGGAGAGGGAGAAAAAGGAGAGCAGGGAGAGGGAGAGGGTAAAGAGATGGAGAGAGGAGAGAGAGGGGGAGAGAGGAGAGAGAGAGGGGGAGAGAGGAGAAGAGACGGAGACAGGGAGAGAGGAGAGGGAAGAGAGGGAAAGGGAGAGAGGGAGCGGGAAGTGAGGGAAAGGGAGAGAGGGAAAAGAAGAGAGGGTAGAGGGAGAGAGGGAGGGGAAGAAGAGAGGGGGAGGACAAGAGCAAAGGACGGAGGGGAGGGAGAGAGGGAGAGAGAGAGGAGAGCAGGCAGAGGGGGAGATGGGGAGAGGGAGAAAAAGGAGAGCAGGGAGAGAGAGAGGGTAAAGAGAGGGAGAGAGGAGAGAAGGGGAGAGGAGAGTGAGAGGGGGAGAGAGGAGAGAGAGACGGAGACGGGGAGAGAGGAGAGCGAAGAGAGGGAAAGGGAGAGAGGGACGTGAGGGAAAGGGAGAGAGGGAAAAGGAGAGAGGGTAGAGGGAGATAGGGAGGGGAAGAAGAGAGGGGGAGGAAGAGAGCGAAGGACGGAGGGGAGAGAGAGGGGAGGGAGAGAGAGAGGAGAGCAGGCAGAGGGGGAGATGGGGAGATGGAGACCAAGAAGCGAGTTCCTCCTGCAAACTAGCTTGAAAAGCCAGAGCTCGGGGTATGGTGGGTTGAGTCTGCACGGCACACCATGCCGAGCAGCTGCTGCCCTGGCAGGGCTCTGAAGCAGCGTCTTCTGCTCTGGAGAGACGGCCGGGTGAAATAAGAAATAGAACAAGACTACCATGCGGACTGTCAGAACTCCCGTCAGCTTTTGAGAAATAAGCACACTGCCTCTTTACCTCCAAAGGCTTGTGTTAACACAGAGAGCGCACATCCAGCCGTTTTGTGTACATACAACACAAACAGCTTCTGATAGTCACGAGTACCAAGCACAGGTGCAGAGCAAAGCACAACTTTTAATTGCTCTGAAGCTTGTTAACATTCATGCATGCAGGGCAAGGGTTCATGCACATCTTTGGTTGTTAGGTGCAACAACTGCTTTGTTAGTAAAGAATAGTTAGGTATCCAATGACAATAATACGAGGTGATGCCTATGAAAGTTCGCACATCCCTTTAAGTCGTAGGGATGGGCTTCTTAACAATGGCATCAACTCGTTCAGGTGTTAGCCTCCTTCCCTTCTTTGACAGTAGGTGGCCTAATAGGTGACCTCCTGTTGACAATATTGAAACGTTGAAAGGGACGCTTTATGTTTTTTTTTAGTTTTTTTTTTTTAAAACCTTTATTTTAGCATTCAATAAAATACAAGCATGGGCCTACAACCGCGGGGGCCGGCCGCTAGATAAATTAAGACCATTGATATTACAGTACTACACAGCTCATCAGCCGACAACCCAGAGGTTCGGCAGCGATTCAGGACAAAACTGGTATAAGAATGCACAACTAAGTTCCAGGATGAGTCAGAGGTTTCGTTTTCTATTATATAAGAGAGGATCAGGTGCCATACAATCAAACCAGAGAATGCCGGGGACAGGGTAAGAAACAGGATATACATATAATAACCACTGTGATGGAGAATCGGTGCCAAAGCATACAGATCGATGCAAATGAACACACAATATACATTCCATGTTGCGCCAATTCTCGGAGCCTGCCCACCCGGAAATCGGATATCATAAAAGCATGAGCACTAAATACAAGCATACGGTAAAAGTCTGAATAATTCGTAGCTATACTGATCCTTAAGAAAGAAAGAGAAGGAAAAGAAAGGCCATAGAAAATAAAAAAGGCAAAATAAAAAACCCCCGTCCAGCCCCCCACCCTGCACCCCTGCAGATGGCTACAGCCTAACCCCCTAACCTGTCGCCCCTAATAACTAAAACCCTAAAGGTAGGAAAAAGAATGGAGGAGGGCATATACATTTGGGCTCCCAGCCCCTTTAGACCCCCCGCCAGAAACAGCCTCCCCCTATCACTAAAAGAACACTTATGAAAACACTATAGAAGAAAGTAGAGGGTACCGTAAGACATCGCCCAGCCTCTTAGAGCAAACAGTAACAGGTTGAACACTTGTGAAAGTCACTCCAACCCCTCCCGACCTAGTCAATCTTAAACTTGGCCCTTCCGAACAAGAACACGACCCCCCCATCGAGACCCAAAGGCACACAAAGAGGTAATAAAGGAGAAAAGAGTCATCAAAAATAAATCCATGGCGACTCGCAGGCCGTGGGTCCACGGGAACTTTAGACGCTGAAGAACTCTCCCTCCTGGATAAACAGTCCCAATGTATCCTGCACAGGAATCGTAGAGTCACCAAGAAAGGAGAAGAGGACCACAAAGTGAAAGTCACAAACAGAAGTCTCCAGGAGGGGAACGCATTTTGATATCTCCAGAGCCGATAGTGGTGGAAGGTTCGGTGATACCATGACTTCCTCGGGAACACCGTCTCCCAGGGCACCATCCGATGGTTCCAATGCTTGTTTCCTCACAGGGCTCTCGCACGGAGTCAAAATGGCCATGGTTTGAATGGCTGCAGATTCCTGTTTGAACCGTAAGGCCGGGTCTGGGTCCACCAGGAGCATCTCAGATAGGCGCGAGTCCAGTTTGCTCAACAAGATATCCACATGTGAGTGAAACACCCACATTTCCGCCAGTACTGACCTCAGCGATGGCTCATGCATCGTTCGATCCACAGTCTCATGCCCGACATCAATCCCAATCACCTCCCCGGGTGAATCCGACATCCTAGGGGGGGACAAACAGGATCGCGAACGTGCAGATGCGGAGGGTGACCGGTCTTTATTCGCAGCCACAGTCCACACCGTTAAGGCCGCAGGCCAGAGGCCCCGAATCAGGAACCCCGGCGGCCCCAATACCGGGTCTGCGGGACGGGGACCCCCACTCACAGCAAGCAATAAGCAGAATCACTCCTCCATTGATAATGAGCAATAGAGACGATCGCCGCCAAATTCGGGCTTAAACAAAGCCTACACTCCGGTTGACCGGACCCAGCCTGGTTCTTCCGGCCGATGTGGTTGCACTGCAGCCCGGCTGTGAAAGTACTCGAGGCCCCGGCTTCCCCGCTGGAGCAGGCCGCAAACTTCAACATGACAGAACTTCGTCCAACAAGCCGATAAAAGTTTCCGGATTTCACCATCGGAGTGCGGAACAGTTCATGCACACAGAGACCAGGCGTAGAGTCAGGATAATGTACAGGATATTGCGGCGGGTTACGGAGGTCGGCGGAGCCGGGAGCCTAAGCAGCCATCTTGTTTGCTGACGTAGCTCCTCCTCGCTTTATGTTTATTTTGACCTGTAGCTTCAAAACTGACCCCCAAAAATTCAAAACTTTACACCGTAGTTATCCTGTTAGAGTCAAAGTATACTGGACTTGATATGTATCTCTAAGTACCAAAATCCATAATGTGGGTTATAGAATAATTAATATCCATATCAAAATCTCACATAAAATTAGCAAAATCTTTTAGCAAATGGGATAAGCTGTTCGCCTGCTGCCTAGCAGTACAGCGTCATCTGCAGAATAACGCTGATACTTGCAAGTTGCCTATTAGCAGTACATCCTGTCCGCAAGAAGTCAGATGGTGGCTCAAATCATTTATGTATAAGATAAATAGCATGGGTGCCAGGTTGAAACCCTGGTGAACTCCTCTGTCAAGGCCAAAAGGCTCTGTACATTCATTATTCTTACCAAATTTCTGTAAAAAGAGGACAGCAAGCTAACCAAGGTTGGATATCTGCCTTTGCTGATCAACATGGCCATAGTTTAGATTTGTTGAAAGGTGCTGGACAGGTCCATGAAGGCCAAGTATAGTGGACTGTGTCTCACCACTACATATTTACCTATAATTAGTTTCAGATTCTGAGATTCTATACTAACCCAGTAGCCAGAGTAAATTTCTGGAATTAGATATCAGAACAGTTGGCTATAGGGAGGGGCACTCAACAAGGCTGTCTACTCTCGGCTTTGCTGTTCGTACTGGGCATAGGACCTTTAGCCCACAGACTCTACGAGCACATGCAGAAATGGGGAATCAAAGTAGGGACCTCAACAGCTTGTGTCGATGTATGGAGATGACAAACTAATACACCTGACCCGCCCAAAGGAGGTGATCCCAGTCTTGCTCCTCAAACTTCAACGCTCTGGAGACTCGACAGACCTACGTCTTAATGAACATAAGACGGTATTATTCACCCTGGCAGCATACGCTAGACTTTCTCCAGTTGCCGGTAGTTGGATTACGATGGGTAACAGCAAAATTCCGTTATCTGGGAATACAAATTACACACACCTCGGACTGGCACTACACCTACAACATGGGCAAAGTACTATCAGTGTTTCAGGAGTCAGTTTAATTCAGGGTTAAACTCACTATTTCAGTTATCGGTAAGCTGGCACTGGCAAATATGTTTTCCTCCCCTGCGGCCTGTATACACTACAGAACTCCGAACATCACACCAGACCTTTAAGATGCTAGACACACTGTTGACCTCCCTAGTCTTGGCCTGGAAAGCCAATAAGGGTGTGACTAACATATATTTTTGGACAAAGTCAAGGGCGACATTGGGCTCCGGGATTTTGAACTCCACTACATAGCAGCACAGCTCCAGCCCTCAACACTTTGGTCTGTGGGAGGGGCCAAATGGGAAAAGACACTGTTGACTGGAACAGTAGTAACGTAAAAGCTACCCCGCTACTTGATGCGGAGATCCCATCAAATGGACTAACTCCCAACAATAGTCCAGAAAGTAACAGCAGCGTGGGAGGATGCCATCAAGTGGGTGCTACACAGGCTGCCGTTCTCCAGAGTGCTACCACTGGAGTAGATACACACATTTAGAGAATAGAAAGGGTCATGGCCCTAGGGTGTTGGCGAGAATGGGGGTTGTACTACTCTAGGGGGACCTATATCCAACAGATAAGTTTATAACCTACACTGATGCTTGTGCAACCTTTCCTGCAATTTTCAAAATTGAGTAAAACTGCCAGAGAGATCTGGGTGGATGTACAGAACATGCCTAAGGTGTCACTCACACTAGAAATTATATTGGAAAAAGGAGGGGGCAGACACTTCCAGACTGTAAAAATCTCTGAAAAGGAATAGAAAGAAGGATTCGATGGTGGCTCAGACGAGACAGGAAAAGGACCAGGGGGAACCATTAACAAATAAGGAATGAGAATCTGCCTTCGAACTAGTCCAAACAAATAACTAGCAATCCAAGATTTAAATTGACATATTTTTAGGTATTGTACTGCACCTACCTAACCCCAGTGAGGATACACAAAATCTATCCACAACACCCTTTGGCTTGTCCTGTGTTCTGCACAAACAGCACCTTTTCCTTTATATGTTCTGTGACTGTGAGCAGGTACGGAGTTAATAGGAGGAGATTGTCGCAACTTTAATATGGGTGACCTGTGTGCCGACCACTGCCACATCAGAGCAGTGCATATTGGGACATTTGCTGTGGTCTCGTAGGGCCAAAATACCCCACAAATTCAAAGCCAAGGGTTAGTCCTGGAAAAACGACTCTCTACTTTTCTCTAATCCACTCCACTCTATATCACTCCACGCCACTGTACTCCACTCTACATCGCTTCACTCTACACCACTCCACTCTATGACACTACTCTATTCCACGACACTCCACTTTACACAACTTTATGCCACTTTACTCAACTCTATGTCACAACACTCTTCTCCAATCTACGACACACTATGCCACTCCATGACAATCTGTGCTACTCTTGCCTCTCCGCTGTACGACACATTATTCTACTCTACACCACTCCACTCAACTTCACTCTATGCCACTCCACTCTACAGCTCTCTACTTTACTATACAAGACTCTACACCACTCCACTCCGCTCTACTACACTCCACTGTAAGTCACTCAACTCTATGCCACTCCACTTTAATTTACTTTATGACACTCTACTCCACTCTATGCCACTCCATGCCACTTCACTCTACGCCACTCCATAACACTCCTCTCTACGATTCTCTGCACCACTCCAATATATGCTATTACATTCTACACCACTCCACTCCACTCTACTCCACTCCACAACATTCTATGCTGCTGCGGGGCGTTGCTTGGATGCATGGCGAGCTAGATGTGGGTTAGTGCAGCTCCTGCCCTCATAAGCTGAAATCCTTCCCAAATCCTGGCGGATTAGTGATCATTCCCGCACGAGAGGGGGTCGGAACCCCCCCTGGTCCGTGCTTCGGTACCGTATGCAAATCGGCTTGCCGGCGGACCTGGAAACCAGTCTTTTTCCCTGGGGGTGAAGGCGGCCGCGCTATTATCAAAATGGTAGCGCGGCTGAAGTCGGCCTGATTACCTGCCGCTGGCCGCTTGTGCTGGTTTGGCCCCTGCCGTGCTGACCAGTGCGGCAGGGATGCCAGCGGCCCGACGATCCTGCAATACTGTGGAGAGCCCTTGGGGACCGCGGAACTCGAGGTGAGGCCCCGCGGACGCCTGATAATTGCTGCCTGGAGAGGTGCCTGGGGGCGGATCCTACCTGACCCTGAGGCTTCAGAGGGCTGTGGTAGGCCCATGCTGTGGAGCTCCTCCCGGCGGCGTCAGTGCCTGTAACGGTGCATTCCACGGACCGGATCGCAGTATTTACTGTTCCTTCACAAGGGACCCCTTCAGGAGGAGGCGAGGGCCTTGTGTCTTAAGATTATCAGAGTCAGGCCCAGACGAAGCTGCCGGAGCGGCGGGGGCCGGCAGAGGCCCAAGGCCTAGAGCGAGGGGTCCGAAGGGATTGGTCACTTGGGGGAGTGTGCTGCTAATGACGCCCGAGGGCGCACTGCTTGTGGACACGAGACCTGAGAGGGCCGACCCTGGCCAGTTCTAGCAAGGAGCTCACTTGGGGAGGACGGTGGACGACTCCGTAAGTTGCAGGTGGCCAGAAAGTTGATTGAAGGGTAGTGGGTCTCTGCGTTTCGAGGAGCTGCTGAGGGGGTCCGACTCCTGTGCTCCTGGGACAGCCTGTGCTGGCAGATGCCACCTTGGAGACTGATGCGAGGACCACCACTATAGTGCATGATAAGGAGACGCGTATGCCACAGCTGGACCCCTGCTGGACGGCGACCCTGGGTGGCCTTGGGGCCTGGGGTGGAGAACCCAGTGGACTTCTTCTTCGGGCGACGTCGGACTGCCCGGCGGGAAGAGAGTGGTAAGCGGCCTACACATATGCTCCCGGGCCTGGCCTGGCCTGCGACAGAGTTCAGTGTTGGGGGTAGCAGTGTGAAAAACCCCAGAGGTGACTTCAGACAGGCCTGCACTGGAGATGGGGAGGGACAGACCCCTATGTGGAGCACAAACGAACAAAATTATGCAGTACACAATACCAGGGCCACCATCAATGGAGCGCAGCAGGCGGAATCCTGAGCAGGGACCGCCGCAGGGATCAGCGGCCCAAGATACGGCTGACATCCTAGAGGCCATTAGAGACTCGCGAGCGGCACTTGAATCAAAAATAGACGGCATGGTGATGGACATAAATCACCTGCGCCTGAACCTGAGGAAGGTGTCAGGGTTTAGCCTGTCGCGCCTGCCTAAATGTTTAAAAAAAACTACGATTCCCATTAGCCTTTCGCGGGGGCGGGGCTGGCGGACGTTGTGCGTGATTCTTTTTGTTGGTTCCTGGAGGGTTCCGGTCTTTTTCCGCATCCCGGTCGGTGGATGGGTTCCTGCTTCTTCCACCGGCCGCGCTGGCAGTTTGCGTCCTGCAATCTGTAAGTACTGTGTTTCAGTCATCGCCCCGGATTGTGGGCGAAGTTAGTTACCTGGTTGGATTCCCTCAAGGTTCGCTTGTGCGGGGAGTCCGAAGGGTTGGGATCTTGGTTCAAAGACTTCAAGGGAGCCGATGTGTCTGCTGCGCTTGCTAATCTAAGTACAGTTGGGTGTTTATTTATGCTGAGTGAGAGCGGAATGCAGTGGGGAGGTTCCACGCATTACCGTTACGAAAAGGAAAGAGAAAATATTTGAAGCCTGGATTATAAGTGCCAAAGCGGAAAGTTGTAGTGACCTTTCCCCGCTGTTCCCTTCCTTTCCTTTCCCTCGCCCGACCACTCGAACACCCTGTGCATTTATGTATATCAGTGTGTTGGTGAGGTCCGGAGGTGGAGCATACTTGCTGCGACTGGATCCTGCGGAGTGCGCCCTGACAGAAGGTGGCAGACCGTGTCACTACCACAGAGGGAGACCTGACCTCCCTGCGGACGGAGTTCCAGCACTTGCAAGCGACAGTGTCCGCACTTCAAGAGCACACCTCTCGCCTTGAGGATAGGGCAGAAGATGCTGTTGGGCGCTCAAGGAGGAACAACCTCCGCTTTTTGGGCTTTCCGGAGAAGGCAGAGGGTCCTGGGGCAGACTTATTTTTGGAGGAATGGATTGGCACCGCCCTCCCAGGCCTTCGACTCTCCAAGATGTCCGCCGTAGAATGGGCCCACCGCTCCCTTGGTCCCCCCCGAAACCAGGGGCGCCGCCTAGAACTCTGATCGCACGCTTGTTCAATTTTAGGGATCAGGATATGATCCTGCAGTTCATCCGCAAGAATGGTCCCCCCAGGTTCGAAAACCATGAGATTCATATTTACCCGGAGTACACCAAGAAACGACTTTCTAAGGGTCAAGCGGAGGCTGCGAGATCCTAATATCAAATACAGCCTAATGTTCCCGGCACAGCTCCGAGTACAATACACTGACAGGGTCCACTTTTTCAATACCCCACAAGAGGCCGAGGAATCGATGGATTCTTTGGGGCTGGCGGGGCAGGATATGCAACTCCGATGGCAAGAGCAGAGAAGGCAGAGCGGTAGGCAACGGAACCGGACTCGCCGCACTGGAGGACAGCGTTCCGAATTACAGGGGGAGCCAGACGGAGGTCGCATCCTGGTAGGGCCGGATGGCACCCTGGGGGAAGAGTTGGGGGGCATACCAACTCAATATCAGTTTTGCCCACTGTCTCTCGTCCAGGAAACTCAGTCGGAACCGGAAGGCACTGTTGACCCGATTGCGGGCGGTTCCTGAGCCACCTAACTCTGTGGGTGAGGACTGCCAAGTGTTGGATGGTGGGTCAACGGGACTACAAAAGCCGCTGTGAGTATGGACCCCATCAGGGAAGCTGCCTGACTTTGTTGTGAAATGGCAGGAGATTCTCGTTTGATGGGACCGTGGGGGGGGGGGACCGTTGATGGGGGGGTGAGACGCTATTCCGCCATTCTGCAGTCTAGACACTCCGACTGTAGTGTGCTGTGTAGGCCTGGCTATGCCGCTGGTTGGGCGGGGCCGCACGGCACCAGGCAGTTTGGCTTTACAACGAGGACTGGGTAGCGCATTTGACTGATTGTTCGTGTTGAATATGAAGGTTGCCGGAGGGTTTCGGAGGAGGGTGGCGGCTATGGGGCGGAGTCCTGCATCTTCAGTCCACGGTTGGGCTGTGAGAATGAGGTTTTACTGCCCGGGGGTGGGGGGGACTGTTTACACTGTTTTGTATTGTTATTATTGTTCTTTGCTGGGAATGTTTTTATGCCGGGTCACCAGAGGTCATGAGAGCTTTCAGGGGGAAGTGGGGGACCCCCGACGTAATGCTTTACAGTTAATTCCCCGTCTCCCCCGGGGGAGATGGGTGCCCAGTAATCTCTACTCATGGCAGGCGATCAACAGACTTACAAACTTATAACATGGAATGTTAGGGGGCTCAACAACAGAATTAAGAGGATTCGGATAGCAACCTATCTACGGCAATACAAGATAAGTGTGGCCTTTTTACAAGAGACACATCTCTGGGGGGATTGCCTGAAGTATGTTCAGAGGAGGTGGAGGGGCTAGTTTTTTGCGACCTCCTATTCGGGGTTCGCCAGGGGGGCGCTTGTGTGGGTAGCGCCGGGGTCCCCTTTAAAATGTTGAAATACTGTCCGGACTCAGAGGGGCAATCCGTGGTTGTGGAGGGGACACTGAATGGGAGACACTTGTGTTTCGTGAATGTTTATGCCCCAAACGCCGACGATGGGGAATTTTTGGGCATGGTCCTGGGGAACCTAGATTTAGCACCTAATGTGGAACTGATCGTGGCTGTGGACTTTAACTGTGCCATTGATGGGGATTGTGACAGACACCCTCCAAAAACAGACGCTAAACCCAAGACTTGCTCGGCCATGCAGCAAATGCTTAGTAATTACCACTTGTTGGATATCTGGCGGCACCGCAACCCGGATATCCGGGTGTAATCTTGTTATACCCCGGCGGCTAATACGTTTAGCGGGCTGGATTACTGTTTTGTGCCGGAAGTAGCTGCCGGTCGGATTTTAGAGGCACAGTACCTGGCCCGCTATCTGTCCGATTACTCCCTCCTGCTGGTGACCTATACTTTGGGCCATCCGCGCTCAAAAATACTATTGTGGAGACTTAATACAGAGGTGTTGTTGGACCCAGTTCTTAAGAAAACAATCACGGCAGGGTTAGACGGCTATTTTGAGGAGAACTGGAACACGGCTAGTTTGAGGGCGTTTGAATGGAACACAATGAAAGTGGTGCTGAGGGGATTATGTATGGCCACGGAGGTGGGGGTGAAGAGAGTGTTGGAGCAGGACCTAACACTTCAGGAGGACTGCTTAAAGGCTTTGGAGGCAGCCCTTCCCACAGACCCAGAGGGGCCGACCAAATGGACAGAACAACAACAGAAAATAGGGGAGCTCTGGGAATCCCTGTGCAAATATAACAGGTCCACTAGCAGACGTCACTGGTACACTGAGGGGGACAAAGCAGGCCGCCTGCTGGTGCGCCTGATCAGGGAGGAGACTCAGCCCACCCCAATACTAGCCCTTGGGTCCGCTCAAGGTCGGGTGGTCTATACCCAGCAGGAGATAAACATGGTCTTTGCCACACACCTCCAAAAAATATATTCCAAGTCCACTGCTGCCCCGCAAGCTCTGGAGGCCCACCTTGCCGAAGTGAACCTGCCCTGCCTAGACCCGGAATGGTGATTGCTCACTTGAAGACGGCTAAATCCCCTGGCGCGGATGGCCTGGCGGCAGAGCTCTATTAAGAATTTGGGGAACCCTGGTTCCTAGGGTCCTGGATATAGTCCTGGAAGCTGGGGAGACGGGTATACTACCTGCCTCCATGTGCAAATCACTGATTGTGATGATCCCCAAGCCGGGGAAAGATCCCTTGCTCCCGGCCTGCTATAGGCCGATATCTAAGTTCAACGTCGACCTGAAAATCATTTGGCTGACAGACTTCTTCCGTATCTTAGACGACTGGTGCATGACGACCAGTCTGGTTTTATTCCAGGTAGGAACACGCTGCGGAATATCCGTCGCCTGGCCCATGTTATGCAATCCATAGAGGGGGGAGCTAGGAATACCCTGGTATTTCTAGACATCGAACAGGCGTTCGATTCGCTCAGGTGTGTGAATATCTATGGCAGGTACTGCTGAAAATGGGGATCGGTGAGGGGTTTGTGAATTGAGTGAAACTCCTTTATACTAGGCCGATGGCAAGGGTCCGTACGGGACGTTATGTCTTGGATGCCATTTCAGTAGCTAGGAGGACATGGCAGGGGTGTCCACTTTCCCCCTTGCTGTTCACCCTGGTGATGGAGCCATTGGTGTGCCATCTTCGTGGGGTTCTCCAGGGGAGGAGTATTCGAGTTGGAGCCATGGAACATGTTATATCACTGTATGCGGACGACGCGTTGGTGTATTGATAGCAGCTTTGGGCGGATTTGCCGAGGTTTCTGGACCTTATGTCAACAAGGCAACATCCCAGCTATACCTGGTGGGGTCAGAGACTGAACGAAGCGTAGTCCAACTCCCCGAGATGGGGATCCCCTGGGTGCCTGATGTGTTGTGCTACCTCGGGATCTGGATAAGTAGGGACAGGGATGTTTTTTACTAGCATAATATGGGGAGGATCCACAGAGGTCTCCGAGGCAGTATTGATTTCTGGAATACGCCATCTGGAATACGCTTACGCTTTTACTGATGGGGAAGATTGCCCTTTAGTACCACCATATTGATAGCAGCTTTGGGCCGATTTGCCGAGGCTTCTGGATTGTATGTCAACAAGGCAAAATCCCAACTATACCTGGTGGGGTCAGAGACTGAACAAAGCGGAGTCCAACTCCCCGAGATGTCTTTACACAATGCAAGGCTCCTTCTTTGAACCGCCTGCACCAGGTTTTCAAGGACCTCGATTCGCTGCTCCTGCGAGTACTTTGGAATGGCAAACGCTGCCGGGTAAACCTGGAGCTCATGAAACGCACCTGGGGTAAAGGTGGCTTAGAAATCCCTGATCTGGAAATTTATTATTTTGCGTCCCAATTACAGCACGCAGTGGCTTGGCTTGACACGGACCCCTTATGGGAACGTTCGATTCAAGCCGACACTTATGGGGACCGACAGCTGGGGGCACTTTTATGGCATTCGGGTGGACAGAGGCAGGGCCCCCCACTCGGTGGATTGTTGGGGGCTGTCTGGGCCAGGGTGGTTAAGCGAATTATCAAGGTGAGACCGTTCGCCCCGGAGGCGGACGTTTGGCTGATGCCGCCTTTTGCGCACATAGAGCGCGTCATGTCCACTGACAAATGGAAGGCGGGAGGCTGTCTTATGCTGTCGGATCTCTACCCAGAACAGCGGTCATTACATACCAGGAAGCAATGGAATCCTTTGAGTTTGTCCGGGGCAATTCCTGCTGATGCAGCCTTTCGCGCACATAGAGCGCGTCATGTCCACTGACAAATGGAAGGCGGGAGGCTGTCGGATCTCTACCCAGAACAGCGGTTCATTACATACCAGGAAGCAATGGAATCCTTTGAGTTTGGTCCAGGGCAATTCCTGCAATATGCCAAAATAGCGGCAACGGCACGACAGCTATGGCCTACGTTCCCAGACCCCCCGGAGCACACACACACCCTGGTCATGATGATTACCATGTCGGGCGTGCAAAAACTTGTCAAACACCTGTATAGGGCTTTAAGGGAGGACAAGAAAGGTACACCTCTCAGGGTGGAAGGTAGTTGGCAGGAGGTGAGCCAGCAGGAGATAACGCCACGGGAATGGGAGGATATTCATGAGGGAGTGCGCTAGGTGGCGGTCTCCAATAGATAGAATAGATACAATACAATATGGTTCACATGACATACCTATAACCCAAACGCCTACACACCATTGACAGTTCAAGAGACCCGAGTTGCCCCAGATGCCAGTATGACCAGGCAGATTTCGCACACATGGTTTGGTCATGGCCGGCGATCCAGGGATTTTGGATAGCAATCCTGTAGGACCTGCACAGGATGCCGGGGTGGAGGGTGGCCCTTGAGGTATCCTGGGATTGATCCCCCGAGACCCAAAACGCAAAACCAGTAGGAAGTTCCTGGTATTGGGACTGGTGACTGCTAGGCGGCGAATAGCAATCCGCTGGCTGACGCAACATAGGCCACTAATAGCAAGCTGGAATGCGAACCTGAAGGAATGGGCATTGGCGGAGGAGGGTCACATACGTAGTACTAGGAGGGATGCCAAACTCCAGGAGGTGTTGCAGGCATGAGGGTTAATGGTCCAAGAGATAGGGGGAAGTGCCCCTAGTACTACACAGGCGGTGGCCACTGGAGCTAGTCACGAGGGAACGGAGTCCCTCAGACAGGGGGGGAGTCGGGAGGAAGCCCCAAATTGAACGTATGTTAGTTAGACCTTGGGATGGGTGGACCCGGGGTAGTGGGGGTTTGGGGAGGGGGGGGTGTTTGTTTACAAGTTATAGTGCTTCATAACGTTAAATGCTTTTGCTGATTGATGGTTGATACGCACCTCAGTGGAAACCCGTATTGGTTCAATAGCCTTGGACCGGGGAATGTATTGCTTATTGTATGGGGTGGTCCAGGTGATGTAACTGTTTCCATATGCGAAGTATACCAGAAAATTGCAATAAAAATTAAAAAAAACATCAATAGGCATATCAGGAAAAAAAACCACTCTATGCTGCTTCACTCTATGACACTACTCTACTCTATGCCACTTCACTCTATTCCACTCTATGCCAAAGGGATTTAAACGTGGTTCTCCAGTATCAAAGTCAGCACCTCTGGCCATAAGGCCACACCCTCTCCTTATAGCTCTCTTCTGTCCTTCTTTGACATCATATTAAAATGTACTGCTCTAATTTGGCCTGCACTCATTCAAACACTTTCCTAAATTCAAATAGCAGTTTAACTTAGTACTGGGAATCCTGCCATTAAATTATTCAAAGAAAATGTGCTTGACATGTCATTGAATACAGTGGCCAGTAGCATGACTACATCCTCACTAAACCCACTTTTCAGAGGTGAATGTAGTCTTCACTCTTTAAACCTATTAGTACACTCCACCAGACCATTAGCTTCCAGGTTTTGCAATGCATCACAATGATGTTCAATTTAGGCTGCCCCTATATCCCCAGCTTCTAAGCGGAAACTCAGTTTTTCAGAATAAACTGCATGAAACACCTGGATGTGACACCCACCACCGCAAACCACTGGGCGGTGGTTCTTAACATTTTGACGTCTATTCTATTGACTCAGAACTGGTGGAAGCCAGGGACCCTTTAGCCATTTCTGTCATTTGAATTATAGCACTAATACACAAGCCATACACGAACAAGTGCATACAATATGAACTCCACACATCTGCCTTCCTCAGCAACCACATATTTAAATGTAAGTGGAGACACAGCAGTATGAAACCCAGGTAGTATTCACAAATCAATAGGTAATCATGTGAAATAAGTCTTGACCGAATTGGCGCAAACACTTCCACTTGCTAGGCCAAAGTCAAATGATGAAAAGGCAGCACTGGCAGCCCTCTTAGGGCAATAACTGCAGTACGTGCCTCACCAGTTCAAGGCAGGACTCATTACAGTGGGGTTGCAGGCACTCCACCCCTGTCACACCAACCTCTAGGATGAAGATGGGCTCTGGAAGAGGGATGCCAGCACATTGTTTTGCTTTCTCAGTGTCTCTTGAGACACGTCTAACTACAATGGGTAACTAATGTCTTTCTCAGAAGGCTGGTTTCCAAAAAACCCATTAGCAGTAAGATGCTTGCACTTTCATTAAAAAAGTCATTTCTACCCTCTAACTGATAGCCTATCAGAAAAAAGACAGAAAGTTAGGAACTAAATTTTACTTTGCATTTCACAAATCTGCCAAGTAGAACTCTGACAGACGATACCTTTAGCCATTCCTGGGCCAGATGTACAATGCTTTTTATCATGCGCAAACGGGTCTTAGACCCGTTTGCACATGCTAAAAAGCATATGCCCATGTACAAACAGTATTTTGTGACTCGCAAATAAATTGTGACTCGACTCGATGTTAGGAAGGGGCGTTCCCTTCCTAATGGCGACCGCAAAGCTATGTACCAATGTTTTGCGACCGCAATTGCAGTTGCAAAACACTCACAAATTACCACCTACTTCAAGTAGGTGGTAATGCATTTGCAAATGGGAAGGGGTCCCCAGGGGACCCTTCCCCTTTGCAAATGCATGCAATATTATTTTTAAGGGACCACTGCCTGCCTTTCAAAAAAGGAAATATAAACGTTTAATTTCTTTTTTTAATGCATCCCGTTATCCTTTAAGGAAAACGGGCTGCATTTTAAAAAAAAACTGCTTTATTTAAAAGCACTCCCAGACATGGTGGTCTGCTGCAGCCCAGCAGGCAAACATCCCTGGGAGGGCCTGTCATTCACAATGGGCATGCGAATTGCGAGAGGATCATTAGTATTCATGAGCCTCGCAAATTGCGACCCCATTAGGAATAGCAAACAGTGCTAAACATACTGTTGTACATGCCAAATAGCACCTCGCAAATTGTGAGTGGAAAATGTGCCGCAATATGCGAGGTGCTATTTGGCAGGTAGTACATCTGACCCCCTGGCTTTTCAACTAATGATAGGTGGGGAATTGTGGGGCTTACAATTTTAATTTAAACAGTTTCATTATGGGCTCAAACACAGCATACAAAGTGCTGTTGGTTAAAGTGTCAGAACTGTCATGGCATGGAGCCATTTGTCAGCTATGTTTTAAAATTTTGAAGTCATCTTGTCCATTTAAAAAAACTTGCACACATTGCACACCCAAAAGCAAACATATATTATGTTAAAACTAGCATCAGCAATACAGGTAGCTAACAAGTCAGAGAGGGAGTGACAAATGTTATAGGACTGATCTACACTTTTCAAAAACAGATATAAATAGAGAAGATCAAAACTCCTATAAAAAAAACTGCCAAGCATCTTATGGAATAACCATACATTCATGTACTAATACAGGATGATGAACACTCACGGGCCTCTTGTGGTACGCTTCATCAGTGGGTTCAATAACCAGCACTGGGAAGTATCCAAGAGTACTACTGTTCAATATTTATACAGTCTCCTAGTAATGGGTTCCATAGTTTCGGTGAGGTATGTAGTTTATGTCGACATTTATGTTCTCACTTTGTTAAACTGTAATACCTATGTTTAAATATATGTGTGGCTAAGCTAAAACATTTTTTACTGGTGTCCCACTACAACAAGATTAAAAACAGAGGGGTGTCAAACAATAGGCCCTGCTCTCTTTTCCATCAACATGTTTTGGCACTCAATGACTGCCCATATGGGATGAGGCATCTTCCTCAGGAATGTAGGTATCTCACATCAGATATTCTGAAACTGTCCCTAATTCATATTATATGTAATTTAAGTGTATTTAATGGATTCTTTATATTTTTTTTAGGATAGGATAGGGCAACAGCAGTCTTTACAGAACAGATACACCTTGGGCAGAAACAGTGAAAGCTTCTCTTTTTCAGGCGACAGGTACAGCAAGAGGAGAAGTACAAGCTTTTCCCACTACCAGGGCTCGAGTTGGGGTACCATGCGGGTGGACGGCGTCCCCCCACTTATTTGACCGGGAGCTCGATAACTGGAGCAAATTGAGCCACACATTCACTCTTTGGCCTCTCTGGGGCAAGATCGGAGCTCATTCAGATCGCTGCTCACACGCTGGCTTCTCTGATGCAATCGCATGTAAGAGGTGAGCGAGGGGAGGCAATGAGTCTGATGGTGCCAGCCACCTTTCGTGATGTCACTTCCTGCTGTGACGTCAGCGTCCCCCCACTTCTTTTTTAGGTCGAGGACCGTCCCACTGCGAAGCAGTGGGCGGAGTCCGAAGAAATTATGTTTTCAGGTTAGGGGGGCTTGAACCCGCCCCTCTCCTCCATTGGCTGGCTTGCTAAACGGAGGCCAGCCATTGGAGGAGAGGGGCGTCACTCCATTCAACCCCGTCTCTTTCGGATTCGGGGGCGTGTTTTTTGCGTTATTTCGCCCTGTGACGTCATCCGTCACTCAGAACGCAAAAAACACGCCCCAAATCTGACATTTTCGGAGCTTGGCGGCCGCCATTTTGCTGCTCGGTAAAACCAGGAGAGCAGTGTCTACTGAGGACATGCAGGGTAACAGCGTGACACTGTCCTTGGTTATCCTTGCTTTCTGCCTCTCCTTCGCAGACATGGCTCCCGCTTCTCACGGCTGGCCTTTCCGTCCGCTGTGGCCGGCGCTTAAGATGGGCTGACTCGGAGTCGGAGAGATCCTTTGGCTAGCTGTGCTCTGTGTGCGGATGTATCTATCATTCCCAAGAACCACCAACGGCGTGTGCTGCATCCAGCTTTTTTCCTCCCCTTGCAGCAAATGAAGGACCCCGCGCTGTTAGAGGAGGAAATGCAAAAATGGCAATGGATTGCACGCGAAACACATGCAGAACGGGCGTCCTCTCCTCTCAACTGTTTCTCGTTGTGCTCGTGTACCCCCCACCCCGCTGTTTCTCATTGTGCTCATGTCCCCCCACCCGCTGTTCCTCGTTGTGCTCGTGCCCCCCCCACCCCGCTGTTCCTCGTTGTGCTCGTGTCCCCCCCACCCCGCTGTTCCTCGTTGTGCTCGTGGCCCCCCCGCCCCCCTGACCCTTGTTGTGCTTGTGCCCCCCCACCCCTGACCCTCGATAGTCGCATCTCCAGAGACCCGTCTCCCCACTTACCTCCACAAAATAAAAGCAGGGTAGCAGTGTGACACTGTCCTTGGTTATCCTTGCTTTCTGCCTCTCCTTCGCAGACATGGCTCCCGCTTCTCACGGCTGGCCTTTCCGTCCGCTGTGGCCGGCGCTTCAGACAGGCTGACTCTGAGTCGGAGAGATCCTTTGGCTAGCTGTGCTCTGTGTGCGGATGTATCTATCATTCCCAAGAACCACCTACGGCGTTTGCTGCACCCAGCTTTTTTCCTCGCAGCAAATGAAGGACCCCGGGCTGTCAGAGGAGGAAATGCAAAAATGGCAATGGATTGCACGCGAAACACATGCAGAACGGGCATCCTCTCCTCCCAACTGTTCCTCGTTGTGCTCTTGTCCCCCCCACCCGCTGTTCCTCGTTGTGCTCCTGCCCCCCCACCCCACTGTTCCTCGTTGTGCTCATGGCCCCCCGCCCCCCTGACCCTCGTTGTGCTCTTGGCCCCCCGCCCCCCTGACCCTTGTTGTGCTCGTGCCCCCCACCGCTGACCCTCGTTGCGCTCGCTTTTCAGACCCCCGCCCCCCTGTTGCTCGCTGTGCTCGTGCCCCCCCCCACCCTCCCTGACCCTACAGGCTACCCAGGAAGGTAGCGTGGGGACACAAGATCACAACTCGACTGTTGACCAACATTAACTTTAAATCCCAGCCTACCTTTTTTGTTTTTGGAAAAAAGTACTTTTAAGGACACAGGTGTACTTAACACTACACAAATCAATGACAAATACAGAGTGATGCCCCTGATCTCAACTCACTGTGGCAGCTAAAACCTGTCCCTCCTCTTCATGTTTATGTCACTGGGGTCCCCCTGTCTAAGATTGTCCCCAGCCAGCTTTGGTAGAGCACGAATAAGGCTCAGGTGGAAATTACGTTTCCCACAAATAAAATGTGCAGTCAGTTTGTTGTCCACTCTAGTTCCTACCCGTCGCTTGATTGGACGGAAAAACAGTCTTTAGTCCTCGCACTCACCTCAGTGTTTTCAGGGAGGCTTCTGACCGCAGATGGTGGCCGGTGGTATTCATGTGCTGCCTCAGCAATGGACACCATGGACGTCATGCAAAGCTTGTGTCTTCACTGAGCGTAGCTGCCTTGGACTGTCAGGATGGTACTCAGTGGCTTCTGTTGCTACGAGGCTGGCTTCCTCAGGAGTTGCAGTCCGCTTCCGAGCCAACGGAGACACAAGCTAACGCAGCTGCAGCCTGACCCAGGCCAATGCACATAGCGAGGCAGTTGGAGCCCCAGCCTGGGCCGACACAAACAGCAGGAAGCGCTGCCCCTCCCCGGGCCAATACACAGGGCAAGACAGATGCAACCCACCTTAAGCCTTGCACACGGCAGGCAGTTAAAGCCAGATATAGACCAATAAACAAGACAAGGTACATGGTGGCTGTGTTGGGCCAATGTACAGATATATGTACTCTTTCATGGTTCTCACGGGGAGCCGAGCTGTGCTTGCTTCCCTGCCCCCTGGCTGTGCTTGCTTCCCTGCCCCCTGGCTCCTGGCTGTGCTTGCTTCCCTGCCCCCTGGCTGTGCTTGCTTCCCTGCCCCCTGGCTGTGCTTGCTTCCCTGCCCCCTAACTGTGCTTGCTTCCCTGCCCCCTAACTGTGCTTACTTCCCTGGCTGAGCTTGCTTCCCTGGCTGTGCTTGTTTCCCTGGCTGTGCTTGCTTCCCTGCCCCCTGATTGTGCTTACTTCCCTGGCTGTGCTTGCTCCCCTGTGCCCTGGCTGTGCTTGCTCCCCTGCCCCCTGGCTGTGCTTGCTCCCCTGCCCCTCTCTGTGCTTGCTTCCCTGCCCCCTCTCTGTGCTTGCTTCCCTGCCCCCTCGCTGTGCTTGCTCTCCTGTGTGTGGATCTGGGTGTGTGTGTGTGGCTATGGGTGTGTGTGGGAGCTCTATGTGTGTATGTGTGGGCTCTGTGTGTGGGGGGGGCTCTGTGTGTGTGTGGGGGGTGCTCTGTGTGTGTGTGGGGGGGGCTCTGTGTGTTTGTGGGGCTCTGTGTGTGTGGCTCTGTGTGTGTGGGGGGCTCTGTGTGTGTGTAGGGGGCTCTGTGTGTGGGGGGGGGCTCTGTGTGTGTGGGGGGGGGGCTCTGTGTGTGTGTGGGTGGGCTTTGTGTGTTGGGCTCTGTGTGTGTGTGTGGCTCTGTCTGTGTGTGTGTGCACGGCTCTGTCAGTGTGTGTGTGTGTGGCTCTGTGTCCACAAATACTCTCTACTACTCTCTAATGCGCACCTATTGCTATTGTAAATGACAATACCATTTATTATGTTTAAAAAACAAAATGAAAAAAAATGTCATGAGCAATGCCAATAGCTCTACCTTTAATAATGCCGAGACCATTGCATTGTAAATGCTTGTTTAGGACTTGTGCCCTGCCCAGTACCGAACAATTACAATGAAGCAGCAGCAGTGCAAGCGTTGCCTCCTTACAGAAAAGGTAGAGTGGCAGTAGCAAAGCAAGTTTCCCTCTTTCATTGAAGGCAGAAAGTGCCATCTTCCATTGCCAGCAGAACAGATCTAAGAGGGCATACTACATTCTGGTGCTGTGACTCGAAGGCCTGCTGTTTGTGTTTGGTTTTCCACTTCTCATGAAGCAGCCATTACCTAGAAGGTCATTCTTTTTGGCAGTAGCCCAGCAACTGTCTAAGAAACTAGGCACTAGACATGCACAACAGGCCATCAACCTCAATTAAAATGTTTTTAATGAGTGCGCACCAGACACTGCGGAATCCGGCCTTGAAGTTTCACCTGTTCAAAATGTTAAGGGTGACCACAGGCGTAGAGATTGAAATGGTATGTTATCCGTAGAAGTAGTGGGATAGAAGTGGTAACTTGATTGACATTGTCTTCGAACCGACATAGGGCCGCCATCGATTTTATTATGAGCATGATCCATGTAGATCTCAGTGTTAGACTGTGAATTTAAAAGGTGAGTCACCATAATTGACATACCCTTTGGTAGGGTGGCATGGTTGGGAAAAGTGTGATATTGTAATGCTTGTTTTCTTTCTTTCATGTAAACTTTAATAAAAATTATTGAACCATAAAGCTATAAAATGATCCTTTTTTTTGGGGGGGGGGAGTTAGTCACCATTGGGACGATGGTGTTCTTTGTAACCACAGAGAGATCAATGATAAAGTCAAGTGAGGCTGCATGATAATCTTATTTAGGAGTAGGCAACCACATCAGTTATGAGGTTTGTGAATAGCATTTAGAAGTACGTGAGTATTGTACGTATTAGAAAGACAATACCATATGAGACCACTTAGCAGTTTAAGGTGTCCGTTCGCACTTTTTTGAGAACTTGGGCAAAGATACAGAACAAACTTAAGATGTTGAACAATGAGAAAGACAAGATCCCTTGATTTTCTCTTATCCCCTCTTTCCCCGCCCGCAGACATGCCAACCATATCTCAGAGACTTGGGTAGCCATCCTTTATAGATGTTTAGCAAGTAATGGGGGACTCTGTGCATTTTTGCTTGCTGTTGGCAATGTTTGTTGTAATACCAGAAACCCAACAGTGCAAACCAGCCCACTAGACCATAAGACAGTCCCACAATAGCCAAAAAAACGTTCCATGCACGGACCTTTCAGACCCGCCCATCCGACTTTGCCAAATTGCCTCATAGGTCAGTCCGACTTTGGCCGTCCCTCTATAATTTGCATCCTAATCAAATTCCTACCAAATTCCTTAAATACTTTGGGCATATTTACAATAAATTGGTGGAGCGCAGTGTAGCTCAAAAATTGCTAACGCTGCACTCTGTCAGTGGAAAAATGCAGGGATGTGCCATATTCACAAGAATGCAGCTCACCCCTTTGTTTCCCCTGGCACTGGTGCTAAATCTATACTGCAAGGGTGTCTGTATTGCAGGGAATGATTGTTCATATGCAGAAAGGTATACCTTCATGCATAAACAACCCATTATGGAGATTTGAAACTTCTACGTGTACTGCTTTGTGCAGCGCACATAGAAGTTGTAACTCGTCATTTTTAAATGTTTTTTATGTGCAGGAAGGGAAATGTTTCTCCACAGGAACAATCACTAATGGCAATTTGCTGTTTCTATGTGTGCTGCATAATGCAGCAGCACACATGGAAACAGCAAAAACAAGGAGAAATTTATAATTTCTCCTCATTTCGCCTGTTTAAGGCCAGGTATTCCCTGGTCTTATTTTTGGCACTGCCCCATATTTACGCCTCCCTTGTAAATAGGGGGCATCCTCAAAAGCAATGGGTGTTGCGGTGGAATGCCCACTGCAACACCCATTGCCCACCCCTTTCGCGCTAAGTGCTGCATGAAAAGGGGGTCTTATTTACAAGGTGGCATTAAGCAACATTAAGTAGCTTAACACTGCCTTGTAAATAAGTTGAGGGGCTTATCGCTACCAAAACACCATAAAAAGTGACGGTCTGGTGGCAATAAGCCCTTGTAAGTATGCAGTGGTGGCTGTTCCCCGGAAGCAGCAATGGAAAGGGGAGGGGGGAAGAAGGGGAAGGCGCAATTTACAAAAAATATATATATTAACTTACCTGCCAACCAGCCGACTGGTTGGCCGGCCGCCACCACCTCTCCTCCATCTTCTTCCTGGCTTCTGTGCCAGGAAGCACCCGGGCTCCAAAGCTCCCTAAAGCCAATCACAATGCTGCAATGCATCGTTGTGATTGGTCTGAGTGTCGTGGTTCGGCGCTCAGCCAGAGAATGATGGCCCGGGCATGTTCTCCACCCAGGCTGTAATGCAGCTCGTGTGGGGAACATGGAAACTGCGCATGACTGTTTGGCTGGTCGTGAAAGACGGCCAAACCGTCATTGTGCACCTTACAGAGTGCCCACCAGACCTCCCCTTGTTTCACTATCACATGAAAAGTGTTGAAATGTTGGCTTACCGGGTGCTATTTACGATTTGTTTGAGGAGGGATGTTATGTTCCAAGTGTTTTGTTCGCTTTTTCACAGTACGGGGATTACTCCCCTCCTTCGTATGTCACACTTGCATGTTCTCGCCAGAGGCATATTATTCTCTCACGTGGAGCCCAAACAATAGCTAACTTGGACCCCAATCTACAATGCATCTGGAGGCCGCACTTACAACAGTGATATTCAGATAGATCTCTCAGTGAGTAGGCACAAAAGTTTCTATTTCTTTCCAAGCAGATCCTGAGGGGATGCAGGATCTCTTGCTCCGGGCCTGGCCTAAGAGTCTCAGAGGGTTTAATTTATAAAAAAAAAATAAGTGCCGCTGCAGCTTGCACCACACATTGCCCCTGGGAGCCCTGCCAATGACAGAACCAACGCAACTACTAGCCATCACATGCCTCCTAGTGTGTCAACTCGTACTATTTCATTCCCCCAAAGCTATAAGAATGGCTTGGGCGGCAGGTAACAGTCATTTTTAATGTATATTGAATTTATAATTAACTGTTGTTGTCGTCCTCTCTAAATACACCAGACGCTCACAAGAGAGGGTGCTGACAATTAAGTGCCAGTGCCGAGCACCGGAAGCACCGGCTCAAATTAAGCACTGGTCTGGAAGAGACGAGCAATGCCAATGTGCCCCCCACCCACCATGAATGGAGAGGACAAGTCTTGTTACATTAAATGTAAAGAGTAGGGTGGGTAACCAGATCTTGAGAACCAAAAGCCAGGACTTTTTTCAAAAACAGTAGAAGGACAACAATTTTACATCAACGTAGGGGCGCAAATGACAGATCTGATCAATAGAGGAACACGGAAGAGGCTCTAAGAAAATAAATAAAATGTAATTTTTAAAAACAGCAATATGCCTGTTAAAACAAATTGCTTACTTATAACAGCTGTTAACTAGCACAGCTTTAGAACACCTAAAAATGATGTCTCGAGAAAGCCTCTACAGAGTAGTATCCAGCGCCTGAGAGAGGGTTTTCCAAAACTAGTTCTAACCACCTACACTTTCCCAAAACCACATATTTTTGCCTAACAGTCACTTTGCAAAAACAGAAAAAAATCCCTTCATTTCACTATAAGACCTAAAGTTGGTTTGCACGTCCTGCGCCTTCTCCGTCATTGTCTCTGGTTTGTTTAAACTATTTTTGTTGTTGTTCTTATTAGGTTGCTACTTGTCCAAATAATCACCCACATGCATCTAACTCCTGTTTTGCGATTCCAAATTTGCGATTTTTACCGAATCGCAAATAAGGAATCGCAAAACTGGATGCATTATTGAAAGTGCATAATATTTGCGATTCGGTAAAAATCGCAATTTTTACCGAATCGCAAATATTATGCGAATTCCAATTTGCGATTTCGCAATTCCCATTGATTCCTATGGGCCAAAAGGCCCATAGGAATCAATGGTAATTGCGAATTCGCAAATTAGAATTCGCAAAATGTTGATGCATTCCATGGGTGCAGGGGGGGGTCCAAAGGACCCCCCCCTGCACCCCTGAAATGTATTTTAAAATGGATGTTTCACACACACATGTCCTAAGGACATGTGTGTCTGTAACATGACAGTGTTTAAAATGCTAATTTGAGCATTTTAAACATTTTTCGCAAATTACCACGAGGTTCACCCTCGTGGTAATTTGCCCCCCCTAATTGCGAATTCGCAATTTTAAAATTAATCATGCATTGCTTTTAAGGAATCGCAAATTTGCGATTCCTTAAGAGCAATCGCATTTCACGGCCGATTTTACCGAATCTCACCGTTTGCGATTCCTAAATAGCTTGATGCATGTACCCAAATGTGCCTTTTGTGTGGTGCACAACGCTCCTGCCTTCATTTTGCCATCGCCGCGAGGTTTTGATTCCATGAACTTCTGCCATCATGCTTTGTGTATATATTTGTACTTTATGTACTGGAACCAGTTAATGTTCCCTTTTCATATAAAAAAACAAATCAATGGAACTCTAAACAAAAATGTGTTCCAAAATATAACATAGCGTCAGAGCGCCCTCCTGTGGTCGAAATGTGGATTGTTTTATGTACAGAGAGGTTCAAAGGATTAGAAAGATCATTTATACCATTACTCGATTGACACTTTGGTTTTTTGTTGTCAGAATTTTGTTTTCTTTTAAGTCACGTTGTCGCATGTGAACTGCTTCACAGGGTCAGCGGTGTGAAGGGTCACGGGTAGCAGTCAAAAGTGGTAGCAGAAAAATCAGTGATTGTTTAAACAGTGGGTTTTTATTTTGATCATGTCCTTTGCAGAATTTCTGGTTGAGTTTTCAGAAATGGTCGGCCCCCATCTCAATGCCTAAATTGCTGTGGAGGTCTGCTGTTCTTGTGTATTAAGGACTCTATGGAGCACCTCTGCTATCAATAGGGCCTTGTTTTGGAAAGAGAGGGGTGCAGCACATATCACTGACCACTTTGTTGTTTGAAAAAGCCCGCTTTATTGTGCATATTACAAACTTTTCCTGGCAAGCCAGTTTGCAAAACTAAAACCTAGCTAAACATCAAATGTAACTAACCAATGTCCCCCACCCCTAAGGTCCCCAGCGGTGAGGGAAATGTCGTCAGGCCACTCCTTAGCACTACGGCGTCCCAGACTTGCAGCGTCGCTGCTGTAACTGGTGAAGAGTAGAGACCCCAGGCCCTCATTTTACATGGTAGCCAGGCCTCTCTCCATATATTTGCTCCAGCCACTACTTGGTCTATAAAGGTCCAATGCCAAAAAATTCAGCCCCAGCGTTTGTGACAGCATAGGAGCCAGAAGGATGCCAAGTAGGTTATTGGTTGTGTGGCCCATTGCGATGGGAATCTCTCTCGTAGAAGCTCCATGTGTGCTTAGGGGGAGAAGAACCTGTAATTTGCTCAGGTTTATTTTAAATCCCGAGACCTCCCCGAAGGTCGCAAGCTCTGTCAAGAGAGCGGGCAAAGACGTGAGAGACTCTGAGAGCGATAGAATCACATCATCCGCATAGAGGCTTATCTTGTGAATATCGCCTCCGAATTGAAGTCCCTGTATGTGCGGATGGTTTCGGATCCATTGGGCAAAGGGCTCCATATATAGGGCAAAGAGGAGGGGAGAGAGCGGACACCCCTGCCTTGTACCCCTCACGATCGAAAAACGTGTCGAAGACACCCCATTCACTCTAACGAAAGCCCGATACATCAGATCCATTTTATAAAGTGCTCTCTGAAGTCAAAGCATCGTAGGGTGGCAAACAGGTAACTCCACCATACCCTATTGAATGCTTTTGCCACGTCCACTGACAGAAACAAGGCTTCCTTATGGGATCTATGTACGCTATCCATGAGATGCAGTAGCCGTTTCATGTTATCGCCCCCCTGGCAAGTGGGGATAAACCCTGCTTGATCCAGGTCAATCAGGCCCGCCATCAGTGGATTCAGATGGGCTGCTAGTATACCGGTGAAGAGTTTTGCATCTAGGTTAAGCAGCGAAATGGGGCGGTAGGAGCTGCACAGACTAGGATCTTTGAGGGGCGTGAGAATCACCAAAATGGCTGCTTCAGCCATAGGGTCAGTGATGGCATCGCTCTCTAAGAAGGAGTTAAAAAACGCGTCAGTAAGGGTGCTAGCTCCACGCAAAAGGTTTTATAGAACAAGGCGAAAAACCCGCCAGGGGCCTTGTTTAATTTCAGTCAAGCAATGGCTGATATGACCTCTTCCAGACGTATGGGCTCTTCGAGCTGAGACACCAGCGCTTCAGGGAGCCGAGTGAATTTGCTTGTCTCCAGGTACACACAAGCATCCTGCTGCCCTGCTGTATCTTCCGTATATAAAGACTGGTAGAACTGCTTAAATGTATCAGCTATCTGAGAGTCCAAGTGCACCTCTTCTCCGAGGGTATAGCCGCTGCCATGGTTTTAGCACAGAGCCTCTGCGCAAGCAGCCACCTGCATTTGTCGCTGCTCGGATAGAACTTATGGCACAGCTGGAGTAGTGCGTATTCCGCCCCGATGCCCGAAACCAGGAGCCCCTCCTCGCCCTCTCATTGTAAAACTGCTGAACTTTCACGACAGGGACGCCCTTCTGCAAAAAGCCCGTGAGTCATCTCCGATCAATTTTGAGAATACCAAAATCTCACTCTACCCAGATTACACAATGCTAGTCCAAAGGCAACCCTCTTCCTTTATGGCAGTCAAGAAGAAACAACGAGACTTAAACCTGAAATACGCACTGCTGTTTCAGGCGCGTTTGAAAATATTGCACAATCACAAATCCTATTTCTTCTAAAGCCCCGGGGAATGTGGAAGATTGGCTAGAGGTGATGGAACTAATGAACACTGCAAAGACTAACTCTCAACTCACTGAAAAGAGCGGAAGAAGCTCAGTAAGGACCACTGGGCGAGGTAGCCGCAGAACACGTCGGACTCCTGCACTGCAATATCTCACTGCGCAGCAGGTGCAAAAGGATAAGCGAAGGCCCTTATAGAGGCAGCCACATTCATGCATACCTCGGGAGTGGAAGCTAAGACCTCCTCGGAAGACGCAAGTATATGTTATGTGCCTACAAAAATAGTCCTTTGTAAACTGTATACAGTAATGACGGTGCATGTACAATGCTCATTGTTGATATAGCCCAGGGTCTGTAGAAGCTCCACAGTATTGTTATAGACAGAGTACACCACTTGTGAGGTGCTGGCGATGTCCCTCATATGGCAAAACCGCTATGCATGACCATTATGTTTTTATTGTTTCAGTTCAGTTTCATGGTCCAGTATAGTTGGGTGACCAGAATGAGTATTGGGATGTTCAAAGGGTGGGTAAGTCTCACGGAATGGAACTGAAAACTTGGCTCCTTGACTTATGCCTCACTTACCGTCCCCTACAGATACAAACTAGTTACAATGCATGAACAGGGTAAATACACTATAATAACATGGAATATACGGGTTATGGGAACAGTGCAGAAGCGGCATAGGCTTCGTAAAGCACAAATAGTATACTTGCAGGAATCTCATATGATAGACTGTGAGGTAGCGAAACTGCGCAAGAAATGGAGGGGGCAAATTTTCTCCACCTCTTACTCCAGTTATGCGAGGGGAACCACGATTTGGGTACGACATGGGGTGCCGTGTATTGCCATCGAACAGAAGGTGGACAAACTAGGTAGATACATATTTGTCATGGGTAATGTTAGACGGGCAACCTGTAATTTTGGGCACGGTATATGCTCTGAACATTAAACAAGATAAGTACTGGGACGTAGTGAGCCGGGCATTGGCGGGTTTGGAATCACAGCCATTGATTCGGGGAGGCGACTGCAATGCGGTAATGGACATGGCCCTGGATAGGTCACATCCGCCACTACATGGAGCAGGGGTATTCAAGCAAACTGAGGCATTGGCTAGATGGGCAAAAGGTTGGGAATTATGTGACATATGGAGGATGAGACACCCCACACACAGGGAATACTCCTATTATTCTGCAGTACATGACATCCACACCAGAATAGACAGGATATACTGCTCCACCAGGATAGCAATGCAAATGATTCATGCCACGTACCTGCCTAAGACCTTTTCTGATTATAATCCAATGAAAATAATTGTGACCCATACCGGTTCCCGCGTGGAGGCTCTGGCCACAGATGTTGGAAGACTCAGTATTCTGTAGTAACCTTTCAGAGACCATTGAGCATTATTTTGTAGAGAACAGTAATACGGCGACGAGCTAGCTTATAGAATGGGACGCTTTTAAAGCTGTGATACGGGGAAAGTGATAGCACAACAGTGGGCGTAAGGCAGGAGATACATAATGCTCTGATAGATGTGGAAGAGAACATGGGTAAGGGACTTAAAGGGCCCATTGCAAGATGCAAGAATAAAACATGCAGAGCTGCAAGAGACTCTGCGGGTCATAAACTACCAAGCATATACGAGAAAAGCTCATGCCGAAGCCTATAGGGCGGGGGCTCTTCTTACCAGACTAATTTGAGAGGCCCCCACCCCCGGTGGTAGTTCATGAAATTACGACAGTGGATGGGATGACAGTTACCACTCAGGCAGATGTCAACACGGCCTTCCGTCAATACTATACTGCACTATACAGTGCACTGGACCAAAACACGGCAGTACAAATGGAAGCCTTCCTCTCTTACTTGACATACCCAACCCTCACACCCGCAGCCCAAAAAGATCTCACAGGACCCATTACCCAATCCGAAATTAGAATAGCTATGAAGGGACTATCGAGAAATAAAACGCCTGGTATAGATGGGCTTCCAATAGAATTTTATAGTACGTACCCAAAAACCCAAGTACCTCAGTTGGAAATGTTATATAAAACAGCATGGGTGGAAGGATCTTTGCCACACAGAACGGCGCAAGCTTTGGTAATATCACTTCCGAAAGCTGGGATGGACCCCACAGATATGGCTAACTACCGACCACTGTCCTTGCTCAGTACGGAATATAAAATCCTGAATAAGGTGTTGGCAAACAGGCTACTGCCCACGCTGTCCAAATCAATCCATATTGAGCAAACCGGGTTCTTACCGTCACGTAGCACATCGCTGAATATTAGGAGATTACACCATTTAATGACCGAAGCCCTGGGCGCTACCCCAATGCGGGCTGTATTTCATTAGATCTGAGACAAGCCTTCGACTCCAATAATTGGGAGTATATGTTTCGGGCTGTGACGAAATTCGGGATCCCATAGGGGTACATTGCCTGGTTACGGCTGCTATGTAAGGCCCCATTGCACGAGCTCGTACCGGTAGCCACATTTCAGGGGAATACTCCATACATAAGGGGACTAGGCAGGGTTGTCCCCTATCACCCCTTATTTTCATATTGGCATTGAAACCGTTAGCCATAACTATGCGAAAGGAATTTGCGGATCGGGGTATATTGCTGGGAAACACATTACACCCATACGCGGACGATATTATTCTATACCTACATGACCTCAATGCGCCCATAACTGCAATATGTGACACGTTCCGCCGCTTTGAAACAGTGTCTGGTTCGGCCATTATTGTCAGAAAATCACTTGCTTTCTTTTTTACAGAACAGGCAGAAACCACAAGTATAGACTTTGGAGACGCACAGGTACAAGTGGCCCGACTACATTTAAATACTTAGGGATACAAATGTATAGGACGCATGCGGATACGCTGGATGGAAACTTGCATAAAGCAATCCGAGCTCTACGATCCAGCATTATGTTCTGGACGGCATTGCCACTGTCTGTGAGGGGGAGGGTGGCCCTAACGAAAATGGTGGTCCTACCAAGACTATTGTACTACTTCACTAAACTACCTTTAATCGTACCGCATGACACGTTTAAACTGCTGTACACTATGCTTATTGACCTTATTTAGGGGACTGGTAGAGGGCGTATACGCCTGAAGAAGCTGCAGGTGGGTACACGGATGGGAGGCCTAGGAGTCCCGGATCTGCGAGCATATTATTATGCGTGCCAGCTACAGTGGCTATCCTATTGGACAGCAGGACGTAACCTGCAGGAAATAGGGTACACGGAGACAGACTTAGCCAACGGTGCATTACACGTGCTATTATTACCTGGCAGTAGACCCCCAAGAGACCGTCCCCCACTGCTGACCACGGCGCTCCGATGCTGGAAAGCAGCGAAACATTATACACAAGCCACCCCGGCGTATGCAGGTAACATTCCTTTATTAGGGATCCCCCCTAGTGAGAGGCAAACTCACGAAACGCAAACTGCAGCCCTGGCTGGAGTCAGGGGTCAGCACGGCGTCCGACCTGTTTGGAGATGGAATATTACTAGACCATGATACTTTTGTCAATGAAACCGGAGCTCTGGCACATTTATACATACTACATGCTGCACTGGTGAGATACATTAAAACACACTGGGCTCCACGGAGGCAAGAGCCCCCTACTAACGACCTGGTAAAAATGGTACATTATATGGGAAGAGGTAGACACCTTATACGCTGGATCGATACAGGCATCAGCTCGCATGCGAAGGCCACTTTAGACACACTGAGAACTGCATGGGCGGGAGACATAGATAGGGATCTAACAGATAAGGAATGGATGAAGATATTGGAACATCCAAGGAAGAGAGTGCGGCATTACACAGAGAGGAGCTCAGGGACCTGCGGAAAACACCGATAGCACTGGAATGGGATGTGATGTTGGAAGCCACAAAATCCGTAGATGACGTTTAAGACCATGTGAGGAGTATACCACTGTCTACATGGAGGGGAAACTATACCTTGTACACAGTGCATGAATAAGGAGACGTGATGTAAGCTCACAGTGAGCCACAAAATGCACACATTGGAAGTTGCAATTGCGTAAGATTAAGACATACACGTGAGACTGGGGAGGAACAGGAGAGGGGAGTTGGGAAATGTTTATTGTATTAATAAATTGTGGCAGTATCACCCACTGCATAATGTTCAGCAGGATACAGTAACTGTTGCACTACCCATATAGACTGTTTATATGCGTATAAAATGTAGAAGGATTGTATTGTGATTATCTGTACGTTTCTACAGAACTGACTACTGCTATCATTAAGATGTGTAATGATGATATGCACAAAAAATCTCAAAAACCAATAAAGTATGTTAAAAAAAAAAAGGGGGCAAGAGCCCAAAGGCAGGCCCTTGCTAAGGTGACCAAGAGGGGTCTCCGACTCCACCTCACGGTCGTGCTCAGCGTGCATTCACCATGCGTTTAGATGGGAGACGAGTGGACTGGGTTAGTGGTCAGGGATTAGATAACTGCTTCTCTTTCTTTCATGATGGTTGCCGTGTCCGGTTTGTGGGCGGAGGGGGCCCTATCTAATTTCTGCCAGCGGGGCTCTTTACGTCAAGTCCCCTCAGGGGGCTTGTGCTGCACCTCGGGGGAAGCGGGCTCCTCCATGTCCAGGACTTCCCCAGCCTCTCGAAGCAATCAAATCTGTCTCAGCTTGCCCTCGTAGCGGAAAATGATGCGGAATTGGTGTCCGCCACGAATAGGCAATTTCCTTTTCTTTCAAATGCAGCATAATCGGACAGAATTCCCACAATCAAGGTGGTGGCTGCCAGGTCCTGGAAGAGCGTTGGAGAATGACCACGGTATTGCAAGGGATGTGCTTCCCACACCCTCTTGATGATGAGCTCCTTCAGCTGGAAGTTGTGCACACACACCAAGATGTCTGGAGACGGAGCCGCGCCACGTCGCGGCAGCCCTACTCGGTGGGTCCTGTTGATCTGGATCTCAGCCGTGTGGTCCGGTCCCAGCACCTGACGGAAGAGGACCGAAATGAACTCCCTGATGTCTTCTCCTTCAGCACCAGATTTCCCTCCTCAAATGTGCTCATTGTTGCTGCATGAGCGGTTTTCCAGGTCATCCGCGGGTCCCTGGAGCTCAATAAGCTGCTCCTTGAGACTGAGGATCTCCTGTTGCATCATTTCTATCTCCTCATCGTGTCCGTTTTTGTGTTCCTCAAGTGTCACCACTCGGTCGCCAATCTCTTCAACATCTCTCTTTACTTCCTTAAGGTCGGCTGCAAGTTGCCCCTTGAGTTCCTGCAGATCTTCGTGCAAGGATGTGAAGAGCGCAGTCATGAAAGCCTTCGTAGCTGGGACAGCAGCCACTTCCTGGCCCCCGGGGGATCCCTCTTCATCTTGGTGGATACCTGCGTGGGCTGTTTCAGAAGCATTTACTTGACGGAGCTTTCTTTATTTCAGCCTGGCGCTCGACATCATGCTCGCTCTAGCTTTTCCGGTTTGGCCCTAGTCCCAGGACCCCATATTTCAGGTGCTGAAGACCCTCTAGCTCTCGTCCAGACTGCAGGGGCTAGGGGCGGGAATCACCCTCTGATACTAGGCCTGGCAAACGACCTTGGGCCCCTCTTCTCGAAAAACGGTGGCCCCGTTCAGGCAGTTCCCCCTGGCCAGACTCATCCGGTCCACATTGCTCAATCCACTCAGTCTAAACACACGGCCCAAAACTGGAAAGGGAAAGCGACCACCAGGTAGGGGGCCGAGGCCACGTGGACAGTCATGCTATGTAGGGCCGGAGAGACTCGTCAGATCTTGTGCCTGGGCTGCCACAGCAACCTCCAGTGACCAAGCCCTGGGGTCGCAGTCTTAGCCCCGTTCCTTAAGTGCTGCCGGCAGGCCTTCTGCACTGTACGCTATAGGGGACCCAGACTCTAGGTGTGCTCTATGATTTCCCCTGTGAATTGCACTTACTGGCAGGCCGTCGTGGTCATCAAGCAGTCGTTATCAGCCAAGGAGCCAACAGCTGAGCCACGGATCCTCCAAGTGCTCGTCTCTGCAACCTGAGCTCTCCTCGCTGGAGCCCCGACTCTCTAGAGCCAATGGGCCAATCTCGGGGGCCCCAACAGCTGCAATGCGGCGTGGACAGAGTCACTCCGGGGTGCCTGCAGGGTGCTCCATCTTCTGCTCCCAAGATCTCCGGTCTGTGGGCTCCGGGAGGTCCCTGCCGTAGCCGCAACTACTTAAAAGCTGCTCGCCACCCAGTTCTGGCACTCCCAAGCTGCGGGTCGACGGCACCTTCTCCTCTGACTGGTCGGCCATGATCATTGGGCACCAGGCTTCCTGCCACCCTCTGTGCCTGCTCCTAGGATTCACATGGCTACGGCCAACCTCACCTCGCAGGGAGGGCTTCAGCATGTGTGGGAGGGGGTCGAGATACGGCCAATGCCCTTCACGCCCCACGTTTTAGTAGGCCGCAGCTTTCCTGCCCCGTTGAGGTACACAGCACGGGATCTCAGGGCTCTTCGCAACCCCAGGGAGTCCAGATGCGTTCTGGGGCCCAGACCTCGTCCCTCCTGCCAGAGATGAGGGCACAGAGCTGGCGATTGCAAGGCGATTATCATGGTGGAGCCGGCGAAACCGCAAAGCACATCTTAACCAGCTGCCATCTTGGCCACACCCCCTAAACAAATGTTTAATAAAACCCAAATTGGCCCCAAAATCCCTCTGATGAGCCCTGCACCTCAGCCTACTTGATGAACATTTGGCCCAGCACCCAGATTGCAGTGATTTCTGACGCCCGACCTGCCACGGAACCTGGAACGAAACAAAACAGCACTGAGGGATTAAAAAAACTAGCCTCTTGCCCTTCCTTCCTCCTCTAATACCTTTACATAGAACCTGTCGCAATCAAAAGACGAGTGCCCCAAGCGCATGATGTCCACGGGTGTCCAAGCCCAGTTCTCCTGCCTCTTTCGCTGTGCCAAAGCAGAAAGAATGCATTCCAAAATCAGCAGGGGACACCCCCAATTACACAAGAGCTTTTCGCAAAACACTGATAGCAGCTGAAACTGAGTGACCTTCTTTATAGATCTGTGTCAGAAAAATAAACCAGTGTTAGAACCACAGTGTAACATCCAACACTCCCCGCACAACAGTGGGCATTAACCATGACATTCCACTGTGTGCAATCCTATGCTCTTACCCTGCACTTAGATCTTTTTTTCTAACTACGAAGGCAGACCTCCCATCTACCCACTCATCTAGAGACATCCTCCCACAGTTCCCCTCCCTGTCCCCTGCCTCCCAACAACTTCGACACCCAGAAAGCACTTAAGAACATCCACAACATAAGATCGATCCAAGCACAAGCAAAATTCTGACACCTCGCTACACACCCACAACTACCCCAAAATGCTGCATAGCTACTCCCTAGATATCAGTCTACTGATCCATCCCACTCCCCATTTCTCTCACCCAACCTTCCAGCATCCTGCATCCCAACTCACCCGCTGAAGGAGCATGTTCCCAGAGCAATTTGCCCATGAACACTACTCCTGCCAGTTTGCCTGTGATCGTAACCCGAGACAGACTTTTATCGATCAAATCCAGTATACGCTGAATCACATCCTTTGCCTGCAACCAACCTTCCTCCCTGTGCTGCGCCAGATGCAAGAAGTGAATCTATGCCTGACCGTAACCTCTCTTTGTGGACTCTGCGAGGGTTTTTGCCACCAGTTTTACTATCCTATGTTGCCTACCAACCACAACTTCTGTGACATTGATCTCGGGTCTCTGTCGGCATCCTTGGCCAACCCACGGAATCACCCCCACTGTGAATGAGACAAAGCAACTGCAAATTCATTATGCACACCTAGCACATGCTGCATTTTAAAAGAAATATCATGACGCAGGCAACCCACGACAAAATACGTGCAGCAATTGTAGATCCTGGGTGTCCCAGGATGACTGCCTATTCACCCAGAACAAATGCTGAATCAGGCAAAACTGACCCTGCTCCTTCTTGGGCATCCCCCGATTAAGGAAATAATCAATTCCTCCATCAGCCAATCATGAAAGGGGCCTACCATCCTGAACCCGAAATGTGTTTCTCCAGTTTTTCTTGGACAGCTCACTTGTGCTCTTTTGCAGACCTCAAGTTATCCACCCACCACCGCACCCACGGGCACCCGTAACCCAAACGAAAACCCCATCTGAATCCCTCCTGTAGAATCTTTGCTTACTCCTGATGCCTGTAGAACCCCAGCCAGCATTCCAACCTGTCAAACTTAATTGGAGTATGAGCCATTTTTATAAGATCCCTGGCCTCCCTTCCCTCCCCGGCTGTCATAAAATTGCTGCTGCTGATGTGGCCCCTGTCTGCCCCCATTGTTGCTGCCACTGACTGCAGCCCTATCCCTAATGGCCACCACCAGCGCTGACACAATTGATGAGGGGATGCCTACCTGCACAATTGGAAAACTCGTGACGGATTTCGCACTATTCCCGAGTGCACACCCCGTTAATAAAGTCCCAGCAGGTATCACCGTGTTTTTACTATGAAATCCACCCCGCACCAGGTGGGCTGCCCCTAAAGGGGCGGTACACAATTGGCAAACCGTTTGCTATAAAAATGGTCTTACCCAGCGATGGACCCCCATGGTGTGCAGCTACAGGTCCGAATCCAACTCCTCCCACTTTGCTTCAGGGTCCCTTGCCAATCGCGCCCGAAATTCCTTGTCCTACTGGGCTCATGCATAACATCCCCTATAAGTTGGGCCTTCCTTCAGTGTACATAAACATGGTCATGCAGCGCTCCAGATACTTTTCACAGTAAAGTTGGTGTAAATTAAGAATGCTGTGATCCCATTCTCAATTGTCAGGGGTACTTTTGGCTGCTTTGCCAGCTCATATTCCTCTTCCTTTCAACCCTCTTTGAGTGCACCTCCCTATGCAGGAGTTTGAGCATTTCAACATACTCCCCTTTCCATATCCATTCCTTAGTGGCTAGCATTAGATGCACACCCAACAGCTTAGTTACCCCCATGTAAAGTCACCTGGTTTTCGTGAGCTCCTTACTTTCAAGGCCTTCCTTCTTTTCTCCCTTCTCTTGTGGCCCCCTCACTACCGTTCTCTGCCTCTATCCATTCCCTTCCCCTTTGCCACACTTTGGTCTCCCTGCATGCCTTCATGCTTTTTTTCCATGCCCACACCCACATCAGTTACATTCCTCCCTTCATGCAGCCTCTCCCATGCCTTGCCCAGAATCCCCCACATCCACACCTATGGATACCATTTCTGGACCCACTGCAATGGGCCGAGCTTTACCTGGATCCAAGACGGTGCCCGTACTGCTGCTTGCCACCTCGCCAGAGGCCCCTGCACCCCAATCATCCTACTTGGCCGCTCCGCGCTTGCCTGCAACACACTGGAAATGACAATTAGTTGTACTACCCTTCCCGTCGCTTCCTGGTTCCTCATCCCGCACCTTGCCGTCTTCAAGGCTTTCAATGTCGTAGTCCAAAACTTTGACCCCTCGCAGGTCTATTGCACCACCCCAACTGGGGCCCGCACCCACATCTTGCCTGTAACCCACTACTTGTCTGGGAGTGTAGGCCAACGTGAGCACCCAGGGGGGGCGAAATAACTTAACCATGCTGCATCATCGACACCACTTGCTTGTGTGCCACACTTTGATCGTCTAAGGTCGTCTGGGACCTATGAGCTGGTGGGGCTGACGAGGTCATACCAGACATTCCGTCATCTGTCTCATAGAGATCCCACGACAATATTGGGTGAACTGCACGGGGTCCAAACATCTCTTCCCCTCGGTGCCCAAGAACCGCTCCCAGCTCTACCTAATCCGGAAATCTGTGCTGCTCCTGTGCATTCAATAAAGAGGTCTGGACTGGTGTGCTGGGTCCCTGCTTGCCACTGCATCAAATCCACTCTTCCCTGGTCCCCAACATGCTGGATATTCCCCACCCCCCAAAAGTATCGCCAGCCAATTCCCACTCTGCCACAGACTCTACAGACTCCCCTCGGCCGAAGCCTTCCTCCCCTGAGACCTCTGCCTCCCCTGCATCCTCTTCTCCACTCCATTCTAACATGGCCACTAGTATCACGGATGCGGGCCCCTTGACTGTCCCTGCCTCTTCCCCTGCTGCACTGTACTGTCTGTCCTGCACTATAGCCCACCCAACCCCAGAACCACCCCTCATTCCCTCTCCTCCTGCCTCCCGCTTGTCTCCTGCAAACACCCCTCTACGCAGGTACTTATCTAGGTGGTACCCAATATCCCTGCCTCCTCTCCCTAACTCGTTCCAGGATAACCCTGCTACTGCAGAAGTCGCTAAGTTTTGGCCTCTTCTTTAATGCCCCCACTCGGTCCCTGCCAGTCACTGACGTCTCATGGACAACCTGTCTTTAACCCCTTCCTCCTCATAACGGGAGTATCTATTGCTGCCATCCCCTGCTCCTCTTGCCGCTGTGAGGTGTCAAACAGCCCCCAAATCAGATCCTCTTCAGCGTCAGACAAAATTCCCCCTCCAACTCCAACCCTTGCTGAGTCTCTTCTGTGTGCACAAATGAAGCCGGGAGCGGCGTTGGCGACTGTTCGCTTCCCAGCTTCAAACTCACCCCCACTGTGTGCTTACTTCATGACGGCTCTCCTAAGGCTGCCCACTTCCTTAATTGAGTCCTCCCCACAACCCTGTACACCCACAGGGGTAGCAGCCAATAATACAGTACCACTACCTGCAGTGGCACGCGAGCCCAAGCTCACGATGCCAGACCGGCCTCCCCGTTGCATCAAACCACTCCCCGCACTGCCCCCAACTCAGCATCAGTGCACTCAGGCATAAGCAGCCCGGCCAGCTCCAGTCACAAGTGCTACTTTTTCCCCTACCCCCTGAGGGGACACTCTTCTGGAAACAGAGCGTCCCTTTGCACTTACCGCTACAGGTGATGACGCAGCCACCTCCTTCCACTTGCACGGCGGCGAGAATGCAACAACAGCAGCGGCCATGTGCGCCAATCCCTGGCGAGCTGTGATCACTGCTGCCTCCCCACCGACCATCATGTCGAGGCTGCCAGCCTCCCAAAGAAGCAGCTCTGCTTTGGCCACCTTTTTGTCCACCACAGCCATCACCAATGAGACAGACACCACCGATACTAAAGTAAATGACACGCTGCTGCACAAATCACACATCTAGACTTAAGGCCTCAACTACGAAAATTGCCTAACTCACTCCCTGTCACCAGCCACCAGGTCACCTTAACCTAAAAAGGTGACACGGAGCCCATAAACCCAATCTATTTATATTTTAGACTATATTGGGCTACGAAAGTAGCCCAATACAAAATGACAGTTCATGGACTGCACGACCCCTCCCGATCTGCCGGGAGGGGGCAGACCTCCCTGTGGTCACTGCCCCCAATTGTAGTTTTTTCAGAGAGTTTCGATACTTCTCCTGGCAACCTCTCCACACCAGTGAAGCATATGTCATTGTGGATCAAATAATAGAATTGGCTGTGAGCACCTTGCTCCGCATGGGCATTGACATTGTCCTCAGAAGCAGGCGCAATGCAGTGACTTTGGTTGATACTGTCTGGTACGTTTTCTGAATGTGGAGTCTCCAGCTGAGTTTGGAGTCGAGTGTCACCCCTAGGTAGGAGGTGCTGTTTTCCCACCTTATTCCTTCCAATGAAGTGGATTTGTGGATGCTTTTTGATCCTCTTTCTGGTGAATAATGTTGATGTGGTTTTACTTGTGTTGCTATACCATCCACAGACTCTGCTGAGGGATGTTTCAAGGTTCCCAACCACTTACTATATCAAATGCTTTGGATACATCCAGAAAGACTGCTCCAGTTGATTTTTTGATGTTAAATCTATGGCTCATACTGTCCACCAGTCTGAGAAGTTGATGATTTGTTGAAAATTATTTTTGTAACCCAAACTGTTATTTGTAGAAAAGAGTTTTGCTAGAGCAAATTCGCTGAGATGGGCAAGAATTACGTTTTCAAAGAGTTTTCATAAGCCAGATAGTAGACTTATAGGATGATAGAGTACATGATCTCTTAGTGATTTATCAGACTTAGGAAATAGAATTACTCTTGCATCTTTCCAGTATTGGTGAGGAACCGGAATTGATTTTCGGTTCAATTAATCATATGGTCGTTGTTTGTAAATTAGCGTGATGCATCTAGAATAATAACGAAGAAAACGCAAATACTAATATACACACAAAAAGCAGTAATTTGGGAATTAACATACACAGCATTGCACGTTTTTTTTGTACTTGCTTGACCCGACCGACGCCATTTTGTGGCCTCGCTCGATCCCTGCATTAGCAAGCCATATCCTTGCATTTCACTGAAGCCGTTCCCCTGAGAAATAGCCCAACTGTTGCAAACTGCTGTCTCTGCTCGTTAGGCCTGTCAAGGTTATAGGTAGAAGGAGGAGGCCGGATAAGCACATTCCGAGGGGTGCGGTACGGACTCTCTCGGAGTTAGCAAAAGGTAGTCACCCTCACGACCTTGCTATAATGAGATGAGCTAAACCAAGAGCGCTTTGTCTCCCATATATGGTCTTTCCCTCTGCACCAACCTGTACCAACTTGTATTTTTCCATCTTGGGTAACGGTTTCGAAATGTAACAGTATATATGTGATGTTCTGACAATGTGCCAGCAGTCTTCTTGGCGACCTCGTGGGGTTAGGTCGCAAGGAGCTCCTCTGGCACAGTTTGTTTGTTATAATAAACGATTGGACCTTCTACACTGCCAACCGACTGATTATTGGTAATGGGTATTGGGCTAGTTGTAAGTATGGCTCTAATTGGGTTGTAATAATAATTTTCGGTACTTCAGTTGGCGACTCCGCCGGAACTCCGCATTGGGGTCGTCCCTCTGTAATCAGAAAAGAAACGGGACATTGAAAGGGGCGATTTTGATCGGGAGGTTGAAGAATAGACCAAAAAAGAATTTGGGGTCTGCTCCGCTCTCCCGATCGCGAGAACCTCAGCTGCTAGTGACCCCACGCCGGAGTCCTTTGGGTGTAACCCAAGAACCAGCCACGTTGACATTAACGGGAAGGGGCAGTGAAGAACGTACAATCAGACCTGCGTGCACCAGGTGAGTGTCTTGTCTTGTCTTGTGTTGGATATCTTTCGAATTTTGGATTTGAGACTTGGCATTTGGTGACCTTTGGACACGGAGAACTTTGGAAAAGGGGGTCTGACGGGGCAGCATTGAAACTGCACGTGCGGACGCCCCTGTTTTGGATTGTGCAAGTCACTAGAGATAGAGACCAGACGCCTGGGTGTGAATTGCGGTTTTCACCAGGCCGGACTGCTCTCGGGAACGCCGGCGGTTGAGATTGGGTAGCGCTCGGACAAATTTGGAGCGGCGCTTGAAAAAGCGGGCGTACCCAGACCACGGTCCTTCCCTGCCATTGAATATCCTATGTTGATCGATTACCTGTATGCCCTTACTAAAGATCTCCGTTCTATTCATCAGCAGGTAGCATCTGTACTGCAGCCTCTGCCAGAGGGCCCCGGACATCGACTGGAACCTGGCCAGTGGGAACTGGTCAAGAAGTTCGAACGAGACTCCAGCATGGCTCCAAGGTGGTCCGAGCCGCGCCAATCTTACTTGCAACCCGGACGGCTGTCAAGGTGGATGGGAGAAAGCACTGGATACATGTCTCCCATCTGAAAAGGCTGCCGCTCCCGCTTCCTTATGATCAGCGACGTTCTGGGGGAATTCTGACCCAGGAAACTGAGAGAGCCACTGCATTCGTACCCTTTTCCGACGCCTGCGAGATAGAACAAATTAAGATTTTTCTCAGTTTGGGAGTAGTAAAGTTAGGACTCCTATCTTTAGAACTCCTAAATTGAGAACAATACTAATTTTAAGACTTTCGGTATTCACAGAAGGCATTTAGGAGTCCTAAAGTTAGGAGTCCTAACTTTACTACTACTAAATTGAAAAAAACTAATTTTAAGACTTTCGGTATTCACAGAAGGCATTTAGGAGTCCTAAAGTTAGGACTCCCAACTTCTGTGAATACTGAAACGAGTAAGTGTTTTCTGTGAATACCAAAATGAGTAAGTGCCTTCTGTGAATACGAAAATGGTAGTAAGTTTCGGATTTTGTCTTAAGTTAGTTCTATGATTACTACTTTTACTATTCACAGAAGTTAGGATTTTGTCTTAAGTTTGTCTTAAGACAAACTTTAGACAGACTTAAGACAAAATAATAACTTAAGTCTGTCTTAAGTCTGTCTTAAGTCTGTCTTAAGTTTGTCTTAAGACAAACTTAAGACAAAATCCTAACTTCTGTGAATACCAAAAGTAGTAAGTTTAGGATTTTGTCTTAAGTTAGTTCTGTGAATCGACCCCCTAATTTTAAAACTTTAGGTATTCACAGAAGGCATTTAGGAGTCCTAAAGTTAGGAGTCCTAACTTTCCTACTCCTAAACTGAGAATAATCCTAACTTTAAGACTTTCGGTATTCATTGAAGACATTTAGGGGTCCTAAAGTTAGGACTCCTAACTTTACTACGCCTAAACTGAGAAAAAACCTAACTTTAAGACTTTCTGTATTCACAGAAGGCATTTAGGGGTCCTAAAGTTAGGACTCCTAACTTTACTACTCCTAAACTGCGAAAAATCCTAACTTTAAGACTTTTGGTATTCACAGAAGGCATTTAGGAGTCCTAAAGTTAGGACTCCTAACTTCTGTGAATACTGAAATGAGTAAGTGTCTTCTGTGAATACCAAAATGAGTAAGTGCCTTCTGTGAATACGAAAATGGTAGTAAGTTTCGGATTTTGTCTTAAGTTAGTTCTGTGAATCGGGCCCATAGATTCAGAGTGCTGAGTTATATTTTTCTTCATTGTGAATCAGGATTTTTTTTATTCATAGAGGGCTTATGGTGTCTGATCCCTCGTACTTATGCACTGGCTTTGGTAGTGAAGTATCTTACGTGGGGGGTATTACCACTTAGGGGATAGTGTTTTGAGCAGTTTTCTCTAATACATCTTTGCAAAGCAGTTTGGATTCCCACATACTTTACATTTCTTGCACAATACTGGGCAGCCACCTGGGAGAGGAAAACGTACTCCACAAGACCAACAATAGTAGCTCTCAGTTGTTTTGGACATCCGCTTGGGGCAAGCCGGAGTTTTAGTGATCATACTGACGTTCTCTGATTTGATGGGTTGTTACAGTGCAGTCTCTATATGGGATGCCTTGGCCCCGCAACGTTCAAGGGAGCACCTCTGTAGGAGAGTTGGGTCTGTTTCCTATGGTTACCCCTACTTTTTGCTGTGATTCTCTGTTTTTTTACTTTAGTATGGCTGTGGTCCTGCTAATCAGGCCCACAGCCTATCTGGTCTCTCTCTAAATTGATACCATGTACTTTAGGTACATACCAGATTGGATACTGTGTCACCCTTTTGAGCCCCTGTATAGTGTACCATAGGTACTGAGGGCATAGGTGCGCCCTAGGCCCACCAGGGGCTGCAGCATGTTTTGTGCCACCCCTGGTTCGCCTTTCAAACTGACACCACAGGTCTGTTCTTACAGCCTGGGTAAGGTGGTGTAAACACCCCTTACTTAGATATAGTATACCTATATCTATATACCTATGTAGACCCATATACACCTATAAGCCACTCCTAAGGCAGACCTAGACAATCCTGGAGGAAGAGTGCTTGGTTTTATGTGAGAGGGTGCCCTAGCATGAGCTGAGCCCCTCTGCAGCTTTCGGAACCATCTCCTTATAGCTGTTCTATGATATAGCCATACCATATACTCTTAAGTGTATTATAATCCTCGCAGTTAAGGCTAACTTTGATTTGGCTTTATCAAAACATGTCATGTGAGGTGTCAAACACTTTGGAATACTACCCGCCCCGCCAGTTCTGGCAGCAGGGGTAGCATTTCACCCTTCTAGAGGGAGAAGACATGTAGTTACTGTTAAACCCTGTTAAAGTTATACAGAGCCCCAGCATCACAAAATAAATGCTGCTGCCACAGACACGAGTCTGCCCTCCTAATCCTGGACGAAACTCCGGCAGGGGAGGCCTGGACAATAGGTTTCCTGTCCAGGGAGGTGCTGGCCCCTCCCCAAACAGGCTTTAGTGTATAGGGGCAGGGAGTGCTGCATTTAGTGAATGCTTTCCAGACACTGCCTGGGGCACACAAGGTGCTCCATGCATTTCCCAGTTCAAACCGGTTGCTGGGGCACTCTGCCCCAGCTCTGGCGTGAAACTGGACAAAGGGAAAGGGGTGTAACCACTCCCTCCCCAGGTCCACCCATAGGAGGGACCTTAGAGTTAGTCCAACCCCTAAACTTACTATAAGTATAGAACCCCAGTACCTAGGACTTTAGATTACCCTGGATGAAACATATATCCTGGACCTTCGGCATTCCATTTTGACTGGAAGACGGAAGGCATATCCCTTGTGGTCAAGGAGTGACCACCCTGTTGAAACAGGAACCAACAGCAACTTTGCCGGTCTGCATTTTCGAGGCTCCCGCTAGATCCTGAAGAATCTGTGACAAAGGACATGGACTTCCAGACATCTCTGACCCCGACCTTCGCTCACAGCAAAGCTGAGACCTGTGGCAGACACGAGAGACGTGGGACCGCAACTCCTGGACATCATGCATTTTGCAAGTTGCACCTACTTCCTGAGGTATCCCGAAGTTGAGCATTGGGGTGCTTGAAGCCCCAGCCCCTTTTGCGCCGAAACTCAGAGGCTCCCACTCCACGAGTGACACGTGGGCCTGCTTTGTGCATTTACGCTCAATGCGTCTTTGCTGTTCCTGGTCCGTTGGCTAGTGAGCCCCCAAGAAAACCAAACTTGAAACTACTTTGCTTTCCTAGTTTCTCCAGGCTTGCTCCAACTTCTCCCCAAAAGAGAAGCCAATCTCGATATCTTGTGTGGATTGCGTTTGCCAAGGAATATTGGGTCCAATCCGGATACCAACACCGCAGTCAACTAGATCCTTTGTGGGACAGCTCGAATCCAGTTCCTGGTTGTCATCGATGCCTCCTGTACCTCGTGGCTGAAGAGACAAGCTTCACCTTTTCACCTGAATTCACCCGACATTGGCTGGCAGCTTTCCATTGCCATCCTGGTCACTGGCAAGTGACCCAGACTCTGTCCTTTCTGCTTTCAGGTTCTTCAGATCTTCGATCCACTCTTGGATCCACCTGGACACTTTTCCTCTGGTCGCCTGCAGCACTTCTTTACAGATCTCCATTGAAATTAACGACGAAACTCGACACCAAAAGACACCTATGCACCCGGCTTCCGTGGGTGAGGTAACATGAGTACTCTGGTAGTCTCGAGGGTATTGGCCCTCCTAGTGTCTAAGTCTAAAAGGATTCCATCGTAGTTCATTTAGAAGTATCCTTAAATTGTAAATTTGTACCTTGTTTGTTTCCCATGGAAAGTCAATGGTAACCCGCGGCTGTGTTTAGGCACTGCACGCATCTCCCGTGGGCCTCCTACTTCCTAACCCTTGGTTGTTCCTAGAAGCCCCAGCGATTCCACAGGCCATAGGCCTGCTTTCTATCTCAGAAGTGGTTCTTATACCACTATTTCAGTATATGGTTTGTGAGGCCCCTAGGGCATAACATACTGTGCAACTTATCATATGCTAATTAAGTTCCTTGTATTGTACTTTTACCTCTGACCTCATAAAGAGTGCAGAGGGGTTGTGTTTAGAATAAATACATATATATTTGATATATACCTTGTGTGGTGTGCTTTCATTCGGTACTCAAGGGATTATAACTGGTAAGTCTTAGCCTGAAGACTGCTCACCATTGCAACCCCTAGGATAGCTTTCTATAAGGTTGACTTTACAACCATCATCAATAAGGGTCGATTAGACTGGTGCGAGGTGCCCACTAGAACTAGTGGACATCATATGCCAGGCTAACTTCTCACAACCTCAACATCAGAATGTCTGGCAGTGATCTGCACTTGCAGCTTTGCTGGTACACTCAATCTCAAACTCAAACAAAGCTTTATTTCGATTGCGGTATAACAATCATAAAAAGCACAGATAAAATACATGATTATTACAAGAATTTCCATCTAAAGAAATGTTGGTACAATATCCAGATAATAAAAAATATTTCATCTTAAAATACACAGTTGTGAATGAGTTGGGCTGTGATTGCTTCGGTTTCACCAACCAATGTGCATGCATTGGCCAGTTCTTTCAGGGGAGTACAGAATTCATCAACTGATTTCTCAGAGGTTTGTCAGCTTGAGGGAGTAAGAAGCATTTATAATCAGGGTTCGACAGTGGAGTGAAATGTTTCCTCAATGATTTCACCATAGTTTGGTAGGTATTCGGTGGGCAGGCCTCGAAAATGTTATGTGATAACTTAAAAATATCCACCCTGCCACATATAACAGTAGGGGTCTCATCCAAGACATCTGTGAATGAGAAGTAAATATCAAACCTATCCATTTACAACCTGCATTTGGGTGCAAAGAAGGGGGTCTGGAGATCACCGAAGGGCTTATAGTTGCAATAGATGACATCCTAACTGGCATGGGTGTTCTCTGTGGAGTGAAGTAGTATGGTAACCACCATGCATCTATAATGCCAGTACAGGAAATAAAGACGCCTCAGGAGGCACAACCCTGGCCAGCAATGATGAGTTTTCTTTTATAGTACAGGAAAATCTCAAGAGTGGCAGACAAATAGGGTTGGGGCAGCCTCCTTGGCGATGAACGCCTTTCAATGAGGTGTTTTGCCTTTCCTTCCTGCTCTGTGGTTGAGAAGCTTATTGAGGAGACTGATATTCTTCTCTCTTCCATCCTTTGTGATCCTTGACAACAGGACTAGGGTGGGCTCCTTCACAGTGCCCTGACCTAGGTGCTCCTGTTCGCAGGCTATTACGAGGCTGGACGAGGCCCTGACGCCAGTACCCTTGGTCAAGTTGCAGGAACAGGCCTCACCATTAAGTACAGATTAACTCCCTGTGCTCCCAGCTCATGCAGAGGATTGCAAGCAGCACCGAGGATGGTACAGGGGCGAAACGGTCCTTGCTGATCGATGTTACATCCGTGAGTGGTTCAGAAATTAATGTGAGACCACACATTTGAGTTCAGGGGTGGCCGGCATGGCTCGCTGGTGGCTGGGCAGGCATGGGGGGTCACAGGGTGGCATTGCAGGGGTGTTGCAGGAGGGATCGCGAGGATATCGTGAATAAAAAAATTAAAGAAAACATTTTTAAAAAAGAGACTTACTTTTCAGCTGGGTTCCACATCTCTGCTCCTGCTTTTCTGTCTCTGCTCCAGGAACAGGAAGCAGGCAGCCAGGCTCCCTCCCCTAAACTAATCACAACACTGCAATGCAGCGTTGTGATTGGTCTGAGCGCCGTGACGCGGAGCTCAGCCAGGGGCTGGAGGGGTGGGCATGTGCCTCCATGCAGGCTGTAATGCAGCCTGCATGGAGAAGGGGAAAATGCGCATGACTGGTTTGGGCGGCCCGAGAGGGCCAGCCAACCAGTCATTGTGCACTTGTGAGTGGGTAAACCACTCCTCCCCTGCCCTGAGATCAGAGCAGCCCCGCCAGCCCGCAAAGCAGCAGGAAGCATAAAATCATATTAACGCAATGTTGTTATCATTTTATGTTTCTACTATGTACACCATGCACTGCTTAAGAGCAGTGGGATGACGCTCCTCTGCTATAGTGGAGGAGCCACTGCTGTATGAGTTACTCTCTGTAACAAGCCTGTTCATGGGGCTTTCACTAACTTATGTTGTGTAAGTGAAGTCACCTCGCTCCTGTGCGTGTGAGGATCTCGCCTTGCTCTCGCAGATTCTCCTCTCTCTCTCGCTCCCTCTCTCTCTCTGTTGCATCTCTCCCTCTTGATCCTCTCTTCAGATTTGTTTGTTTTTGCAGTTGTTTCTCTGATTTGCCTCTCTGCTTACCTTGTTTTGCCATATTTTTACTCGGGTTATCTGTTTATCTATGCTGTGTCCTTTTGCTATCACTCTGCTTCTCTACCCTGTTTGCTCGTTTTCACTCTCGCTCATTTTCTTCACTCTCAATCAGTGCCAATGCACCTAGCCACTTATTCTCTCTTCTTTTCAAGCTTTCTCACTGTTGACTTTCTCTCTATAAGCCTTGTTCCTCACCTCTTTCTTTTATTTGTTTTTTTAAATGTATTTATTTGAAAGGATTTATATAGCGCTGGCTACACCCAAGGGTATCAGAGCGCTTCACATCCGCATTGAACATAGGAGGACGAAAATAACAATAAACATTAAATGAAGCAAATTACATCAGACATCAAATGAAAATAAAGGCATAAGTAAAATAACAATAAGCAGAGTCAGCTCTTATTTTTCTGCTTTTCGCTCACTCTCCCTTTTTTAGGTCTCGCCTGGGTGTTGGAGCACGCATGCGCTTCTTGCTCTGCGAGATCTATTGTGGACAAGGAGATTTCACAAGGGGACTCTAAGCCCCGCCCCTCATTTCCATTAGGTCGCTTCAGCGTTTATGGTAAGCATTGGAAAGGAGGGTTTTTGGTTGCCACCCTTCCCCTTTTAGGACGGCCCCTCCAGACATGATCGCCTGCTTCGCGGCTGTCGTGAAGACTTTTCTTATCTGCTTGTTTATTTAACAAGCAGATAAGAAAAGTCTTGACGCCGCCCGTGCAGCAGATGAAACCGCACGCGTGCTGTGCGCATACATCCCGCGTGCGCTCTGTTTACAAGTGAGCCGGGGTGAGGAGGCGTGCGCTGACTGCCCTGCTTAGTGTGCTGCCCACAGCCCCGGAGCTCCGAGGAAAGTGTCATTGGTACGCAGCGGCTCGGGCAGACAGTGTCAGCTCTCTCTTATGCAGTGGCAGAGTATTTGTCGGGGGCTTGTACGGGTTTACAGGAACAACAGAGCGGGCATCCTTCAAGTGCCAGGACCTGATGCCGAGCTGGAGCGGGGAAGGGAGCCCTCTGCCAGGAAAGCCTGGGCCTCGCTTGGCAGTTTCGGCACTCCGGATCAGCATCGCAGCTTTGCGTGAAAGACTCGTGGCAAATGCTTATTCAATCAATCAATCAAATAATCTTTATTCGGATATTTAATATCCATAAAAGCACAGGTCAGAAAAACCAGCAAAAAATCATTGTGTTAAAAACATGCTTTATCCACGTGCACCTTGCAGGCAGACTCCGATCCCAGAGTCTGGCTCTTGCTTTAGAGTCGCATGGACGGGCACTGTGCCAGCCCTAGGGGGCCTCCGTCAATCTGGGCGCAGAGGCTCAGATTTGTTAAATGAAACCTTGAGGCTGGAAACAATATGTCTTTCTGAAATAGTCTATAACAACCCTACGTGTCTACATGCGCTCTAATCATTGTACCGTCTCTGCTCCTTACTTGCTGTGAGAGTTATTACGCTTTTTTTCTGAGTGTTTGAGCTGTGGATATAGCTTGCCTGCATATAGGAGGAGAATGCTTCAATAGGGCTTTTCAGTGTGGTTCTTCGTACTGAGTTTGTTTGGTTTGGAGCCTTACGGAGGCAGCTACAGTGGTCACGGTAGAGAGTGTCTTTCTTCCTCTTTGTTTTTGGAGCTCAAAGGCACGTTGATTTTCCCTTCTACTAACGAGATGTTATGCACGCATGTGAACAAATGATAGATATACAAGATGTCAATGGCCTTGTGATGACTTTCAGGCAGTCTATTTATACATGTACTCCTTTCAGTCTGTCTTGGGTATGGACCCAACCAAACATGGCTGGCTTTTTAGACCTGTGTTGGTAGGGAGCATTACAACTTCAAAGCTGAGCGCGAAAATGAATGCCACCTAAAACAAGCACTGCAGTGCAATAGGTCTCATATTTGCTACAGTTTGATCTATTTCCATTTTAAATGATGATGCCTATTATTTATGTTTACAAAACCTGCAAGCGGTGCATAAACACCGCTTGCCCGTTTTATAGACGCATAAATAAAAGGCAGTATCATTTACAATGCCAATAGAGCAAACTCTCGCAAATGCGAGACCTATTGCACGGTAAGTGCTTGTTGCAATTCTAACTCGGTTTCTTTTTTTTGCATTCCACTCTTTTCCTTGTGCCATCTGTGCCATTTTGCTTTTTTCCCCTTTGAGCTTTCCTACTCTTTTCCCCCTCTTGGCCTCACTGTGTGCTCATTGCCTCTTTCCCTCCTTCTGCGTTCTGTGCCAGCCCATCTGCACCCATCCACATCCCATCAGAGCCCAGCACCAGGAATTCTTTTCCCACTTCCTACTGCAACACAACCCTTCTCACTTTCAACTCTTGATGCTGCTCGATGCACTGCTGTCACACCGTACCGCACAACTTTGAAGAGGCATTCTCTTGTACTGCCTGCAAGTTTTCCTGCACTTTTCCACACCCACCGCTCTCACCCCCCACATTGGCAATAACCATTTCTCAATTCGCTCACAATCACACACACAATATAACCATTGCACCACATTCCATACTCTCCTGTACAGCCCTAAACACCCGCTATCTCACTAAACATGCCACCAATATCTGGGCCCTACTTCACAACCACGCAGCATACCTGCTCTTACTCATTAAGACTTGGTTAACCCCCACATCTGCCCCCAACATTGCAGCGTCCTTCTCTGCCAACTACAAAATCTCTAGACAGGACAACCAATACAAGCTTGGTGACGGAATCTCAATGGCCTTCAAGGATTCCATCAGCTGCACCACCTCCTCAGGTGCAACACCCAGCAATATGGAACACCTGGCTTTCAAGCACCATATCACAGCTAAATTCACCCTGAGCAGTGTCCTTATCCAATGAACTCCATGGCGCGTACCAACGTTGTCACCAGTACCAACAGCAGCAATGAGATGTTCTCTATTGCGAAAGATTGTACCTCCCCAACAGCAGCCTCCATCAGCATTGCCCCCTCATAGGACCGCTGCACCAAGCTTTTCCATTTTTTTGTCATCAAGATATTGAGCATACACTATAAATTCAACCCCCAACCATACCCAGCCAACATTGCTAAACACCTCCCAATCTCCACCAAAGAAACCACTCTGATTCTTACTGCCTGACACGCTATGTCCATGAACAAAACTTCCTCTGGCATGCAGTTCATCTTCTCTGCGGCTCCATCAGACCTTTTCCCCCATCACTTAAAACAATCCACCAGCTCAATGCTCACCCCTAGATACAAATATGGATTCCTGAAAACACACAACTTTCTACCCCCTTCTCCAGGAGCCATCCAGAGACCCTATGATGCTAGCCAATTACAGACCTATCTCCCTACTGCCTTAGACGGCCAAAGTGCAGGAGAAACTGATCAGCAAGTGCCCAACCAGCCTTCTCAACGAACACCAACTCCACAATGCCACCCAATTCGGATTCAGATCAAACCACAGCACAGAAATAGCCTTAACTGCTGCAACAGATGATATTTGTGTGCCCCAGGGCAGGAGAGACACTGCAGCCCTCATCCTCCTGCACCTCTCTGAGGCATTTAAAACAGTATCCCACTCATACTCATACAACAACTGCATGAAGGTCGAGCACTCCACTGGATTTGCTCCTTCCTGATGGTAGTCCCCTTTAATTAGCCTGGCTCCCTATTACTCAGACACCCACAACCTCATCTGTGGAGTACTGGAAGGATCGTCACTCACCCGACCCTCTTCGATACCTACATGACCCAATTTCCAGCATCATCCACACTCAGGAAATTAACATCTTAACCAGCACTGTCAACACTCAGCTAGTAATCTCCCTTTCTCAATACATCAAACACTTGGACCAAGTTCACCACCAACATGACCAAAGTCTCAGAATGGATGAAGACAACCTACATCTACCACATACACTAATAATCTCGGGATTGCCATTGACAGCCAACTAAACATGAACGCCTAATTCATCACCATCGCAACTCCTCCCCAGGGGAGGCGTAAAGAAGGCACAGCGGGGAGAAATATCCTTATTTCTCCTTGTTTTCCCTTTTTCTATGTTGCCTGCATTCTCAGCACACATAGAAAGAGAAAAAAACTCTTGTGATTATTTTTGTACAGAAAGGTTGGTGCGCCGGCGCAGGGGAAAAAGACAGGAATTGGCCGGATCTTATAGATATGGCGCATTCCTGCCCTTTTCTTTTGCTGTGGGGAAGTGCATTAGGAAGACCTGCTGCGCTGCGCTGCTCTACGGCAAAACCTCATAAATGAGGCCCTTAATCTCTTTTCACAAACCCACGAGACACCGCCACCCAGCTGGACTCCTTCTCGCACATACTCCACAAATACGCAGAACCAAAGCATAGGGTCAGGCCTTTCTTATACATCGCTCCTAAATCCTGAAATGACCTACTGTTACACATCAGAGGCACCTCCTCAATTCTTGAGTTGTGCAAGAAGCAGAAGATGTTGCTTTTCAAACGGCCCCACTCTCCGGACCTAGGTCGGGCAAGGTGTACCCGTGCCTCAGCACCAGAATACCATCCTGGACGATAGTACATGATGCAAATAGTCATAACATACCATTTATAAGTGATCAGTTGAAAATACCAAAATGGAGCCTCATTACCATTTGTGTAAATCAGTTTATATGACCTACAAAGCTGGGCTGGAAATGTTCTACAGTGCATGTAACATGCTTGTACATGCATTTTTTGTTATTACAAGCACGTTGTGATAAACAACACTAGTTTCTTGTGTTTGCATATAGTACGGGTTAAGACCACGTTGATTCTTTTCATGTTCCAGAGGTATCGGTCTGGGTAAAGTTTACATAACTCAGCACTGACATAATAAATATGATAAATAAACCAGCAAGCATTTATTTAAAGGTTGATTGAAATTAAAGAAAATAAGTAACTAGGGTGGACTAAACCACTCAACTTTAAGAACTCCTTCATTTATAAATACATCTTGCAGTAAAAGTATGATAAAGTCTGTTAATAATTCATTAACATGCAGAATCGTTTCACCTTAGTACATCAGATTATCAGTGCATTGAGAATTATTATTTTTTAAGTGATAGTTTTCAAACATGAATTGAGAAATATTCATTCTTCCCTACAACCTGATAACAAAACAAATAGTGTACAAAGAGGCAAGTCAGTTGTCATGTGTACTCTTTGGGGACCGGGATTTCTATTATGTATGAACAATATATATTTTATTAAACCAAACACTGGAGAAGGCTTTGTACAGCACACATCCTGAAGTCATGTATTTCGAGGTCCTCATATGTGATAATACAGAAAAAGGAGGAAAAGTGAAATAAAATAATTGCCTAGGATCACACAATCTGGTTAAGTCGAGAAGCCGGGAATAATCTTAAGTTTTTGGTTTCACATTGTGCAATTGAGACATTAGATGTATACGCCTAGCTTCCCTTACACCCACCTTACCACAGACCCCTCCCCAAACCCCTAGAACCACCTTGCTGGTATCAATACGGCCCTCGGTCATATCAAAGACCAAATGTGTGGGCCCTGAGGGCATTTTTGTGATTACCCATGCTCTAGCAGATGGGGCTGTTGTTCAGAAGGTGCTCTCGCTTGAGTGACTTGCCTTAGCGGTCTTCTCTCCAAGCGGTAAATCTTTCCTTGGCTTTTCTTTTCTGTTCTTTTTTTTTCTTTCTTTTGTTCTTTTTTTTCTTTTATGCGCCTGTTTTTTTTGTGCCCCTCTTTTTCCTACAATGCCTCCTCGCTGAGCAATGCAGTCAGTTGTTTTCCATTTGCTGATGCACTCTGCCCATGGGGGCTGTTAGAACTGGGGGTCTCTAGTTCGCAGAGGTAGGTACCTTTGACCAAATAGGGACCCTTGCTTCTAATCAGGGTAAGGGAGTACACTTCTAAAATAACCCCTGCTCACCCCCTTGGTAACTTGGCACGAGCAGACAGGCTTATCTCAGAGGCAGTGGGTAAAGCATTCATGAATACAGTGAAAACACTACAGATGGACACCACACCAGTTTAGAAAAATAAGTAATCTTTACTAGACTTAACACAAGACCAAACGACAAAAATCCACAATACTGTAAACAAAAATAGACTTTAAAATGGTAGAAAATAGTTCAGTTCTATGTAGATGATAAATGCAACACTTTACTCTCAAAGTACTTTGGATGCGTCATGCAATACAAACAAAAGGGTCGCTGGGAAGGTGATGCGTTGGTTCCTTGCTTCAAGGGAGGTGATACGTTGGTTCCTTACTGCAGCGCAGGGGAGGTGAGGTGTCGGTTCCTTACCGGAGATGCGATCCGGTGCGATGTGACAAGATGGAGCCTCGATGCGATGGGATGATCTGGTGCGATGCAAGAAAATGGCGTCTTGATGCGATACGACAACGTTGGATGTGATGCGTGCACGCCCAACGGCTGTGCGGCGAACTTGGTAACTTCTGAGCCAAGACCAGCCCTGCGACACGCTTCTCCAATGATGCAACAGTGACCTCTGCAGCGGCAACACACTTCTCTGATGATACGACACGCTTCGTCGATGATGCGATGGCAAAAAACTTCAGCAGCGGCACGCTTCTCGTTGTGTCACGCTTCCAGCTCCCAGCGACTTGAAGTCTTTTCAGAGGGCCTAAACAACAGTAGGCACCTCTCTGAAGGTAGAATTCCACAGCAAGGGAATTTAGGGGAGCGGGGGGAAGTCTTGTATCCGTGAGACTTCAGGCAGGAGGCAAGCTCAGTTCAAGCCCTTGGAGATTCTTCTTCAAGATTGCAAAAGTACACACAAAGTTCCTTTTCTCCTTTCCTTGGCAAATAAAGTAACCACTGCAGGCCAACCCCAACAGCACAGCACAGGGGCAGTCTCCCCCGTGCAGCTTCCTTGGTTATTCTCCTTGGCAAAGGTTTGTCTTGATTCCCAGAAGTGATCTAAAGTTCTGGGGTCTGGGTCCCCGCTTTTATACAACAAAACCCTTTGTCTCTGAAGGCAGAGAGTGTCTGTACCTAGTCCAAACCAGTTCTGTGCAGTCCTAGAGCACTTTGTTTACAGGACTCCTTTCCTTCGACATTGTGGGCCAGGGTCATCAGACGCACCACAGGAGGTGGAGCCAGGATTGTGGAAGGCAGGCACAGCCCTATTCTGGCCCAGGTGCTACTCCTCCCACCACTCTACATGCAGATAGGTCTATTCAGCCCTGTGCTGACTCACCCTGTCTCCTGGAGCCACCCAGCCCCTGTCACTCACAAACCAGACATGTAATACACTACCTAGCAGAGGCAGGCTTGGATGGTTAGGCAAGAAAATACCTACTTTATATAAGTGGTATTTTCAAACACAGAATGTTAAAATCAACTTCACTAAAATATGTATTTTATCATTCTGAGTTCAGGTGTGCTAAACTTGAATTTCTACCTAGTTCCCTGAGTCAGTTAGGATTATAAGATATTATAATCAAACTGCCCATTTTGGCCTATGGGAACAGGTAGCCTTGCAATAGTGAAAAACAAAATTGGCTGTAATTCACTATTAGGACACGCAACACACATCAGGGCGTGTCCTACCTTTTACATACAATGCACCCTGCCTTGGGCCTACTTTAGGGGTGACTAATATGTAGAAAATGGAAGGTGTAGGGACTGGCAAGTGGGTATAGTTGCCAAGTCGACGTGGCAGCCCCAGGCTGCACACAGGCTTTGCAATGGCAGGTCTGAGTCACATTTTACAAGCTGCTTCTGTGGGTGGCACAACCAGTGCTGCAAGCCCACCAGCAGCATTTGATTTACAAGCCCCGGGCACACATGGTGCACTGTACTAGGGTCTAACAAGTCAATTAATTGAACCAATCATGGAGTCACTAATCCAATAAAATAGAGAGCACTTGCACTGTGGCACTAAATAGCAGTGGCACAGTGCCCAAAGCATCTACACCATCAAAACACATAGCAAAAACACAAGAGGCAACAGCAAACAAATGGAAGGGAGACCCACACCTATGGTGCCAGGTCTAACAGGGGCTCTCTCCGGGAGAGAGTGGTGAGACTTGGTTGCTTAGATACCAAGCAAAACAACCAAAACAAGATGTTTCAGTCGGCTATCCATCCCAGTTCTGACGGTCTTGTTCACAATTGGTTCAGTTGTGTTCTGTATCTTGGAACCTGGGAGGTCGAGGATGTGGGTGGAATGTCAGTATGGAAGGTTGCGGAGGTTCTAAGATAGGCAGTTGAATGAAGCGCTAGACCTCCGTTGCTGGCAGTGGTTGTGTCTGCTTATCTGTGAATCATCCTGTCGTAGTGCCTTCTTTCCTACAGTTTCCTGATTTATCTCTAGAGCTTTTGTTATTGCCATCTGTTTTTCTTCTGTGATGCATACCTTGTCTAGCTCTTTCTATGGGGGAAGCAAAGGAAAGGCTGGTCCAGCCACTGTGGTACCAACAATGGCAGCACTACAGCTGATGATTGAGGTTGCAGTGGAGTCTGCATTTAAGGATAGAGCAGGTCCTCCTCCCAAGGTTCCTAGGAAACAGGACCGTGGTGATCCAAGAGCAGATTTGGAAGATGAAGAGGAAAGGCAACCTTATTTCATAGTCCAGAGCTCACTGAACTATTGCAATGTCTACTGGATAATTTCAGCTTTCCTGTTTCAGATCCTTCTGTGAAGGAGGAGCATATTTTGCCCATTGCCAGTAATTGGAACTAGAGACTGTACCTTTAAATGGTGCTATAAGGGGAGTTCTAGAGCAAGAGTGGAAAGAGGCGGAAAAAAACATCTTTTGCAAGGTTTTGGTCCAGGCATTGTCGAACTGACAAGTTCCATGATGGATTTCCTGCAATTGTTAAGGTGGATGGCCTCATGACAGGACTTACCACAGGGTAACATTGTATCAGAGGATTCCTCTCCTCTGGATCTGATGTAGAAAAAGTTGGAAGGGACTATAAAGAGATCTTACATAGTTTATAATTAGTATCAGGAGGATACCGCTTTGAATTTGCAAAGATACCTTGTCCCTTCTTCAAGCAGACCCCTATTCCAAAGGACCCACTACATCAACAAGCAATTTTGGATGATATCCAAATGTTAGTTCACAAGGCCTCCATTATCGCCAGTCCGCCATATGAACAATGCCACGGTTTTTATTTGATTCTGTTCCTGGTCCAGAAAGCATCAGGAGAGTATGGTCCATTCCTGGACCTATACAGAGTGGATCAATTAATTGGCTTTCGAACATTCTATATTGTGACTCTGCAGATCATCTTCCTTCTGTTGAAGAAGAGGGATTATTTAGCATCTCTGGACATGCTAAATGCATATTTGCACATGCCACTCTTTCCTGTTCACCAGGATTTCCTACAGTTTGCAGTAGGCAATCAACATTTCCACTTTGAGTCCATATTCAGCCTGTCTTCTGATGACAGGGGTTTTGCAAAGCTCTTAGTCCTGTTGGTGCTTATCCTACATGCTAGAGGTATTCAGGAATACCCATATCTCAATGATTGGCTAGTTTTTTGTCTTCTCTTCCTAAGGTGGACCTGGATGTCAAGGAAGTATGAGGCCTTCTTCAGGACTATGGTTTCCTCCTGAATCTCAGAAAATCAAAATTTCTTCCATCTCTGTCAATAAACTTGAGGAGCCCCCTTTCTTTTGGACTTGGGAGAGGTGTTTCTAGCACCTGATAGAGAGACAGAGTAGTGTCTCATGTATCGACCATCCTAACAGCTTTACTGGCTTTAGTGAGGCAATGGCTATGGAGTCAGTGGAAATGGCTTCTACATTAGCAGTTATCCCTTGAAGCCACCTTCACTTGTATCCTATGGTTCATCATATCCTGCACCATTGGAAACCTGTGTCCCACGATTATCTTGCCTCCATCCCAGTCGCTCCTCATATTCAACTGGATTATTATTGGTGACTTATTCCAGATAGTATGAACAGGAGTCACCATCTAGCTCAATCCTTCCCCATTACCATCTCCTCGGATCCATAGAGGGCAGCAGGTTGGATTGGAGGGCTGTCTTTGGAGAAGCCAAAACCCAAAGCAGGTGGAGCAGGCAGGATTCACTCAAATCTTCCAATTGTAAGGAATTAACTGTATTAAGGGAACCAATCCTCCATTTCCTTCCTCTGTATAAAAATAGATAACCAGTTAGAGAAAGCATACCTGAACCATCGGGGGGAATGTACCATCCCCTCTTTCTCCCTTCCCGTAAGAGATGTCTGTGGGCAGAACAGAATCCCCAATCTCTGACAGAAGTTCATCTTCGAGAGAAGGAGAATGGGCCAGCCAATCAACTCACTCTGGGGTTTCCAGTCTTAGTCTCCCTCTGTCTGACAAGGACAGTTTGCCACTTTCAATGCTTTCCGACCACCTGAAGAATCACAGAGCATTAATAAATTTTTCTTGTGAATTGCAAGCAAAGCGACAAATACCTCAACACAAATCCCTTCCTTGATATCTGAAATGTTGACAATAAGAGTTGCAAAGACGTTTGCGCCTAGCAATGTTATTCTTACACCCTGCACATGCGTTTTTCACCCTTGCAAAGCCTGCCTGTCACGGAGCTCAAGGGACTACCAATTTGGATACTTTGCATGAGTTAGTTAACCTCTCTAGAGCTGCAACCTTTCTGTCCAATGTGAAATAATAGTGTTCCTTTATTGAACAGAAAAAAAGTGGGCAAAAGGGTGAATGGGGTATCTTCAGGTCAGGCATTTATGCCTTCTAGCCAAATGTATTGTCTTGTGGTTGGTCAGACACTTGATACAGCCTAAGGAACACAAGAAAAATCAACAAAATCATAGTTAGTTTAATTTCTCACACAGAGCTAAATATTAGTGCAGCGGGTGCAGTAGCAGCAGGCCATGGGGTGTGAAATCCACTGCAATTATGGTTCTATTTTGCAATTAAACCGAGGGCACTTGGGCCATATTCTTTGCTTGAGTCACAGCATATGGCATTCTTGCTGCACCACTGGATCTGAATATACTGGTAGGTGGCCACAGAGATTTATACCTTGTTTAAAAAATGCATCCTGTCCAGGACAAATAGGTGATCTAGCCTGACTCTGAATATGGCGGTTATTATAGAGTTAGATCTGGAATCCAGGATTGCCCGACCGAATCCTACAGACTGTGTTCAATACAGTGGGAGACCCCCGGAGAGGTGCTGTGGTTCCGTGGGGGTGATGGGTAATTGTTTTTATTCCCGCATTTTCAATAAGTTGTTAGAATATTCTTTATTGCAAACTTCTTATGCAAACATTTTATTCCACCCGTTTTATTTTATTTTAACAAAGCCTCAATATTTTTCAAAATTGAAACATCTCTTCTTTAGGAAGAACAACAATATTATGGCAATAAATAAAATGAAGTCCTAGAATAAATAAAAGTCAAACATTCATCGAGAAATATTTGGATTCCAATACCTAATGCAAATGATCACCCATAGTTATTCTTAATGATACACGAGGTCAAGCAGCTGTGATCGACTCTCAACATTACTTCAACTTTCTTTTTCAGTTTTGAAAAACTCAACTGACCGGAAAGGAAATTGTGTTTATCATTGAAACCAAAAGGCCACTCAGCTAAAAAAAAACTTCCTATCCACCAACATTTTCTCTGTAAAAAAATGTGAGTTAGATAATCACCTCCTGGATCTGATTTCTCCTCTTCACATACTTGACACATATTTGTGTAACATTATGGACAGCTTCTATAAAGTATCTTGATACACCAGATTTGAAGTCTTTCATTAGAATGTTAGGTTTGGTTTCAATGATCCTCAATTTGAGCATTTTAAGTTCAAAAGTGAGTTTATTGAGATAAAGAAACATATTAATGTATAAAATATAGTAACAGTGAAAATAAAAGGCTTACATACAATATAGCAGTTGGAATGGATAAACACAAAGGGTGTAAATTAAAATCAGTCAAACATATCATGTGCAAATAACAGTGTTATATGGTACATCGGTAATAAAAAGAAATGTAGATGTTATACAAAAATTCACATTACAGAGTACAGTATAATTAAACTATATAATACCAACATGGAAGAAGTCATGGAGGTTTAGTCACTTCTTGTTGTAGAGGTGTAGGAAACAGAGAGCGTCTAGCACTTGTGTCAATGAACAACGTAACTGGTGCCCACAAGTCTAAACGTTTTGTGCCATATGTATCGGATATACAAATGTTGTGTCCAATGTGTGATTGTAACAGACAGCATACCACCATGCTTGATATGATAATTTGGTGAAGTCCTTCCAGTTCTTGGTTATTTGTTGAAAGGCCACTGCTAATAACAGGTCTATTATCTTTACATTGGAGTCACAGGTTTCCCAAATAGGAGATAAACTACCTAAAAAGATATGTGAATTAGAGAAAAGGTGGCTGGAGTCAAAAATTGAATACATTTACGACCATACCATTTCCCAAAAATTCCGAATAACTTTGCATGTGGAGAGCAAATGAAATAAGTCAGCATGGGATGAAGAACAAGACCAGTAAATATCCGAGAGGCAGAATGCCTTGCATTGAGAATGAGTGGAGATAGTAGGAGCCTATTGTATATGAAGAAGAGTGTCTGTGTGGTATTTGCAGCTCTAGAGGACTTCCTAAGTTTAAACCAGATTCTATCCCAAAATTCCACAGACCAAGAGGTTTCGAAGTCTTTCTCCCATAATGTTACTACCTTGGTTTTGTCTCTCGGAATAGATGAACAATATAAAAATGTATATATAGTGGAACCCCTAGACTCATGAAGTAGGAGGGTCCATGATTTATCTATATGAACAGGTTCAGGAGAAATAATATGTTGTGAAGTTATATATTGTAGGTGTGCAGTTTGAATAGCTTGCATTAACAGAGAGTATTTGGAGCAAAAAGTTGGAGGCAAGCCAAAAACGGTGCTGGCCTGTGCAAAGGATAGAATCTCATCCTGATCATATAATTGACGCACCCAAATCAGGCCTCGTTGTCTCCAAGATTTCCAAAATAGAGGTCTATTGTTTAATAAAATATAAACGTTATGCCATATAGGAAAGTTGAGAAAGGAGGTCAAGGAGGCAGACGGAATAACCTTGGAAGTATGTTTGATTATGGGGTGGAGACAGACTGCGGTTTGCGCGTGAAGGATAAGTATTCCTGGAAAGAGAAAGAGGAAATAAAGGATTGTTTGAGCATCGCCCAGAGTGGACAGTTTGTGGAAGGTTCAGAAAGCCACTGTGACGCCTGATGTAATAGGAAGGACTTGTGGTAGATAGGAAAATCAGGAAAGTTTGTCCCACCCTCCAATTTTGGGAGAACCAATTTTAGGATGGACATAAGGGATTTCTTGTTTCCCCATAAAAAAGAAGATAAGATGAAATTGACTTTTTAAAAATATTTTAAGGGAATCGACAGTGGAATATTAGAAATTGTATATAAGACTAGGGGAGAAAGCATCATTTTTATGGTGTTTAGACGACCCCACCACGATAAGTATAAGGGTGCCATTTCATTTTTAAAGAGGACAACCTTTGTATGCAGTTTTCCATACAACATGATATTGTTCCTGATATGGATGGTGTAAAATGTAGTCCTAAGTACTTGATGTATTGGGGACTCCATGCGATACCTGAAGTAACAAAGTCAGCATTAAAAGTAAATTTGGTTAGGGGGAGTATCTCACATGTATCTTTGTTCAATGTATATCCAGAAATGGATGCAAAGGGGAGAGAATCTTGAGGTTGTGATAGAAATAAAAGTAAATCATCAGCATAGACTGCCATTTTAATATTGGTCTCCTTGAAAGTAAAACCGTGAATATTGTCATTTTGACGAATCCTTAACAAAAAAGGTTCTAAGGCAAGATTAAAAAGAAACTGAGAAAGTGGACATCCTTGTCTGACACCTCTACCAAGGTAGAAGTAGGAAGAAATACCACTATTCGCTAATACAGCTGCTCCTGGATTGGAATACAAAATAGATATTAAAGCAATAATTTTGGGCCAAACCATTGAAGTGTGCGAAAAAGGTAGGGCCATTCGACTCTGTTGAATGCTTTTTCTGCATCCAGAGCTATGGCTGCCAGGGGATGAGAGGTATGTGAGGCTTTGGAAAGGATATAAAAAAATAAGCGAGTATTGTCTGTAATGAGCCGCCCCTTAACGAAGCCAAATCAGGCATCTGAGATTCCAAACGCGATGCTAGAGCTTTTGAATTTTTTTATAATCTATGTTGACCAAAGAGATAGGTCGGTAATTTTTACAGTTTTGCGGACCTTTACCATCCTTAGGTATAAGGCAGACAAGGGCGTCTGAAAAAGAGCCAGAAGACTCACCAGATTGTAAGATGGCATGTATGAGGGTATGTAATTTGGGAAAAAGTAGATGTGCAAAGTGAGTAAAGAATTCCACAGTGAAGCTGTCTGGTCCAAGGGCCTTATCTTTTTTGAGTGTTTTTAAGGCAGCAAGAAGTTCTTTCTGTGTGAGGTCGGATTCTAAAAGTGAAAGATCTGGGCATGTGTTGGGGGTACAATGGATTTTGAAGAAAAATTGAGAGATAGAGTGATTAGAAGAAAAGGTTTCAGATGTATATAATGACTTATAAAATTGGAGAAATTCATTTAGGATATCTTCATCTTTGAATTTCAGTGTGTGATCTCGACCAAAAATAGATTCCATATTGAGTTTGTTTTGTTTAACCTTTAAATAGTTAGCCAATAATTTCCCGGCTTTGTTCTGACCACCATAGAATTTTGCACTGGACTTCAATAAGTAGTTTGAAGCATTTTTAGTTGTATCCTGGTTAAATTGAAATTTAGCTTTTGTAAGTTCAGATAAGCAAGCTTTTGACTTGGAGGATAATATGAGTGTTCCAATCCCTTTATTTTGGCTAGCAAGGCAGTGGTGACTTGTTGCGCCTTTTTACGTTTCTTAGAGACAAAACTAATAATAAAATCTCTGGCTGATGCCTTAACGGCATCCCAAACCACATGAAAAGGCATGGTATCCGATTGATTAAAAAGGAAGTATTCATTAAAAAAAGAAATGAAAGATGACGTGAAAACTGGGTCCAAAAGCAGGGTATTGTTAAAACGCCATTTCCAAGATAATTTGGGTTTGTGCAAAACATCAAGGTGAATAGTGACGGGAGCATGATCAGATATTAAGGTAGAGCCAATATCCGCCGCCACTAATGATTGAGAAATATTATGGGATATAAAAAAATAATCGAGGCGCGACTGAGTATGATGTGCCTGTGAGTAAAATGTGGGATTGCAGAGTCTATATGCATCTATAAGTTTGTGTTGTTAAATTGTTTTTGTAAATAATTTATGAGATTTATGAGGGACGAAGGGAGTTGACGAATTCCAATCTAAAAAGGGGTCAAGAATTTCATTACAATCAAGAGGATAAAGTTGTCATCGTAACACTGTGTAATTTGTTGGGCCAGAGAGGTCCAGAAGGAGAATCACCGATTGTGGGTGCATAACTATTCAATAAAGAGATTGGAGTATAATCCACTATAACTTTAACAAATATCCATCTACCTGCTTGATCTGCACAATGTGATAATATCTTAACCAAAGGGGATTTACAAAAAACAATAAGAACTCCATTACGTTTACCATCACCCGGGAATAAGAGGACCTCACCCATCCATCCTCTTTTTAATTTTGCAGATTCTTCAGCTGTCAAATGAGATTCCTGTATACATGCAATGACCATCCCCAATGTAGCTTAATCGGTCAAGACTCTCTGTCGTTTAATAGGTGAATGTAAACCTCTAACATTCCACGATATAATTGTTAAAGGCATAGATTAAAACTGGGAGTATTCGTTAAATATCGATTAAAGCAGAACCTTGAACAAGTTAAGCCATGTCTGACAACAAACCAACTGTGTGTAAAATGAAGCAACTGAAATGGAAAAGAGAAGAAAAAGGAGAAGAAAGTATAGCGAATAGACAACACCTGAAAAGGAAAAGAATGTTGTGGAATAGAGAAAAGTATTGAGGTAAGTAGAGTTTGAGATAAGGCATTCAAAGTAAGAGAGAGATAGAAAGGAAGAAAAATAGTACAGAAAAAACAAAGAGTAATTAAGATAAAAGACTTACATATAATCCAGGACATACGAGGGGTGGAGGGGTATAAGGCCACACGGAACAATGACGTGTACAAGACCCATGCGGGAAGGCGGGAGGCAAAAACAGAACCAACTGACTTTAGAACATAGGGGAGAGAATAACACGCGGGAACAACCTGTGTGGAGAGAAAAGAGGTTAATTATATAATTAAAGCAATAAGAGTGTAAATTACCTTTGTTTATATATTAATAGGTGACAAGTGAACCAAAAACAGAGTCAAAGCTTATGAAAAAAGTAGAAACATAACAGGATTAAAAAATGTCTATTTGGAGCCTAATGAAGAAGTAGCATCCATTGAGTCAGTGTGGTAAGAGTATAGGAAACTCTTTAGTTTTATTGGGTCTTCATAGGTGTTAGTTTTGTTATTGATGGTTACTTTAAAGAGGCAGGGGTGTAAGAGACCATATCGTGCACCTATCGAGCGTAATTGTGGCCTTTGTGCTAAGAACTCCATGCGTTGAACAGCACTTGCTTTAGCATAGTCTTGAGAAAAAAATAAGGAGTTTCCTGACCAAGTGATGCGATTCAATGCTCTAGCCGCTGATAACATTTTTAACAAGTCGGTGAATTCAAAAAGATATAAGATCACTCCCCTTGGTTTTCTTGCTGAGGAAGAGGACGTCACATGTAGTGCTGGATCTAATTGATGAGCTCTCTGGATATTCAGAAGAGTGCCCTCTGGTAGCTTGAGGAGTTTTGGGATAAAGGATTTGAAAAAAGTGATTGGATCTGAACCTTCTGTTCCCTCAGGTAAACCATAGATAGGAAGATTATTTCTCCTATTCCTGTTTTCCAAATTTTCAATTTGCCTGTGTAGCATCGATACCTGGGAGCATAAAGAGTCCACTCTGGAGGGAGAAGAATTTAAGGGGCCAATATTATGTTCCAATGTAGTAACACGTTCTTCCACACTTAACCATTTATCAGAGAGCAACTGAAGCTTAGAGTTAGTTTCCTCAACAAATGGGCGTAAGGCCCTAATTTCTTACAGCAATAAGTCCATTGTGACTGAATTAGATTGTTTAGGCGGAGAAGGAGGACCTTTCTTCAACCTTTTCGTTGATGCTTTAGTGACACTAGAAGCCAAAGTGGTATTAGATGCCGACGCACCTTTAGGTGAGGTGTTGGCTGAGTCATCCATGGATAGACAATTATAACGTGAGCTGGTGGGGATTAGAAATCTACGAGATCCAGGTTTAGGTAGAGAAAAACCTTTAGGTAATCTTCCCATAGATGAAGAAAATTAACTTTGACATGAAATATCAGTAAAGGCGAAATATCAACTTACAGTACCTCAAAAATTGGCTCCGTAACATAGTATAAAGAGATAAACATGCAAAAAGATGCACAGGATCATGTGCAACTAGATAAATTGCTGCAACGTTGTATTTACATCTCTATTAATGGTTCGAGAATAGAAAAAAGAAAGAAAAAAGGAGTCATAAGATACAGGCATCAAAAAGGTAGCAAAAGAATGCTAAAAAAAGAGCTGTATAAAAGTTGACTCTGTGCCATGAATAAGCGCCCTCAAGAACATGCCATGAATACCCTATTTATTTGTTTGAGAATGTCACATATAAAAAGTGAAATATACATTACTTGAATAAGGAGCAAGCCGCAGTTGAAACAACAAAGAAAGGATGTTCACAAAGTGATGGTATCTTTACAACTTGACTGAAGCAAAGTTTAGTTAAAAGTCCAGTCAACACACTAAGGGAGGTTTATCTCTCATTATAGCTTACAAAATGGTGGTTATTGGATTCACAGAATATAATGTAATGTAAAGGACAGTGAAAGGCACTAGTTAAAATGTCATGCTGAGAGAGAAATTGAGACGCTTATGCCATGTTATCCAGTGCTCGTTTTCCCGTGAGTTTGGCAGGTGGGCACCGCATTGAAGAGGAGCTCCGTCGGCGGTGAATTACAAAATGGTGGTCGCACTGCACCTTACTCGTGAACTAATGTTGCCTGCATGCTTTAAAGTGCCTCAAAAAGGAATACTTTAAGTGTCCCAGGGTGTGGCACGATTCATCCTCTGATTTGCAGCGAGCTTTGCAGTGAAGATACCACGTTGGAGGTAAACTCTGTCAGCGGCCGAAAACAAAATGGAGGTCGCAAGCTCAGCGGAGCCGCACGGCGACTCACTCATGAACCAAGGTTGCCTGCAGACCTCAGAACAAAATTACTTTAATGCCTCAGGGATTCGCACGACTCATCCTCTGTTTTGGTGATGATGCGTGTGGAAATTGCCGCATTTGCTCCGTCTCTGCTCCCGCCGTTCCGGGAGAGCTACGGATCTGCCGCCATCTTCTTCGAGCGTTAGCCACGCACCCCTCAATTTGAGCATTCTGAAAGCTTGCCCTACCTAACTGCCGTCACATGGGTCCTCTTAATAGATGAATTAGTCCTTTGGTTGTGCAGGTTGCAGCATGTTTTCACCGAATTTCTTTGCCAGTTCTTGGGTGGTGGATAACTGAACCATTTTAAGATTATTACAAAAGGAGTAATTTTGGAATTGGAACGTCACGTGGTGGAATTTCTTAGAATCTGTTGTGTTTTACATGGATGTTTAATATTAGCAAGTATTAAAAAATCTCTCAAGTTGTGTTTCCTTTTATATATTCTGTCATTAGATTCTCCAAATTGATTCAGTTTAATACATAGTCTTAACACATTAAATTCCTATGTCTTAATACTACCTTATTGATTTAATGAGTGCAACGACTGCCGATATGAGTTTGGTCTGATTAATTTTGGTCTTTTGTGATGATGTGCTGTTCAAAGCTTGCAACCTCGATTCTTGTTGAACTTAATTCATTGTTTGTTCCAAAATCTTTGAAGAACAATTTCTGTCAATAAATCTTACCAACATATTTGCATGATGTAATTGAAATAGGATACAATTTTCTTCACATGTAATAGAAGGTACTGAAACGACTAAACAGCGAAAATTAAAAAGGGATACAAAAGATTGCCATTCAGGAAACATTTATAATTGGGTAACAATTGATGCAGCTCGTAGAAGGTAGAGAAAAGGGATTAAAAAATCATACTTTGTCTACATAGGCTACTTAGGGTACATAGGATAAATATTCCAGGTCAGCCAGCAGGGAACCTTGACTTTCACTGTCCTGAGCTGAAGCAACCGGGAGGGGGATGAGTTCTAGAGGAGGAGGGAACCCTGAGGAGAAGGAAGCCAAAGTGACGCTAAGACACACGTATAATGGCATATCATTAATTACAGAGGCCTTAGCTCTTAAAACTATTCTTAGTGGCTAATTACGATGCATTAGGAAGCGGCTCTGACCATTGGTCGGAGTCGTTTCCTAACGCATGGTAATTAGTCGGTCGGATTCCTTTCCGACCAACCCATTTGGATGATGTCGGTCGCAAAGGAATCCGACTGGTCATTATGGCTGGCTTCTGACGGGCTCGGAGACCCCATCCACCAGTTAGAATGACTTCAGTAATCCCAAGGGCGGCTCTTTCCACCCGAGTGATTGCAATGTCGAATCCCGACAGCCTTTCTGTGCCGGCCTTTCTGACACAGAGCAGAGCCCTCATGGGTGCACGCCCTCCAGTTGGTGGCAGAGGGGCACCTATGGTGCCCCCTGTTCATCTGTGCATCCCATGGCAGACATCTTGAGGTGCCTGCACCCTAGTGCCTGCTACGGGTGCAGGGATGAACTGCACCTCTTCATTTTACAATGAGAGCATGAATTCCGGTCGGAATGCATGCTCCCATTGTAAAGAATAGGAGTGTGACCGAACACAGTCGATCGCATCCTAACTGGTCGGTCGGGACCGCCGACAGGACCCGAAGACCGAAACGATGTCGGGCGGGCTTAAGTCCGCCTGACATCGGAATTAGTCCCTTAGTTACTATTCTTAGGCCAAAGAGAATTTAGAGAGCCCCTTTAAAGTTCACTTAAACTACTGCTTAGAACAGTCTTCTATCCTCAAATGTAGACTGCTTGTGACCATTTAAGTACACCAGAACACATTACTATTACATTTTTCATTGTTGCCAATTTCTTTGGTGGCAGAGTTTGTCAAAACTAATGCAAAGCCTTTCTGCTGCACATCAGTTTATGGTCTACAAATAAACTCTTTCTGTTTCCATCATTGACAGTATGGGCCTTTTCATAAACAGCATTCCTGAAATGACTTTCAAAAATGTGTTATCTAAAACTTAGCACCAAATGATTAGACAATAATATTTGTGAACAAGATATTCTACTATTTGATCTGTTTTCTTTCAAAAGAACAACTCAATTAGGAACGTCTTAATTCTCCGGCCAACCCATAGCACTCATGTAAAGGCCTGGTGGGTCAGTCAACAATTTATTACAGATTCATTAAAATCACGGGAACAAGAAAATAAATCAGTTAAAACCCGTACATTAGTTGGTCAGTTTCTAGTGTCAAAGGTACATTTTTCTGAATGTGCGTCTCTTGTTAAAAAAAGAAAGATGTATAGTTATCAGTTTAAACATTTCAGATGCTTCAACCAACTGGATCAGCGCTAAATGCACATTTCTTGGTTCCTTATAAACTGAAACATGTGACCTTCATCACAGTCTAAAATAACGACTCCATAGCACCGGTCAAACTACTTGGTAAATAAATTCACTCAGTGCATTATGTTAATTTTTCAACAACAAAAAAGGGAAGCACATGGCAGCCTTCTCCAAAAATACAGGATAGCAGGCAGTTTTCACTTGCAGCTGCTTCACCTAAACAGTGTTGCAATCTATGCTTGGGACCATAGAACCTTAGTAGTGATGGAGCAGGGTTTTCTGTAAATAAAACCTGCTCGGAATACACTTCCCATTCTGTGAATATATGATCAAGCTTGAAATTAACCGAAAATGAGTTATTAAATAACCTAGAAGGAAAGAAAATGAGAAAACAAGAGAAAACGACAATGGGTTTAAGTAGGCCTTAAATTATTTTTGCATGAGAATTAATAAAAGTGCAAAATTACCAAGAGTAAATGTGTGCTGTTTTAAACGTTTAACTGAAAAAATATTAATTAGATAGAATAGATGTTTGAAAATACATAGCGTTTATTAACTGATTGATTAATGGAGATTGAAATGAATCTTAAAATGGAGTCTTAGTCTGAAAACTATAACTAAATCTTGTTCTTTTCTCATAGAGAAATACTGCACGCTTTGGGGTTAATTTTACTTTAAAATGTAGAAATGCAGAAAATTGTGTTTTATTTTCATAAATGACTGTTGTGTTCTTTCTTGTCGAATGGATACTACTTGTTTCAAATATCAACAGAACTTCCTAATGCATCAAGCAAATAATTAGTTTTTGGATAACTGTACTAGAATTGTTGCAATGCTTATTCGGATATGCGCCTGTCGAGGAGGAAGATAAAATATGATTTCCTCTGCTGAAGGACGATGATGACTGCATGGAACAAAACAAAGAACTTTTAAGTGAAAGGAAAGTCGGAGGTAGTGTGACTTGACACCCTATGCATCCTAGCCAATCAGAAGAAAACATTTTCCAGATTTTGAAACAAGTGTAGGCAGGGCACTACAACTTTATTTAGGGTATAACTATCAGTGCTAGAATTTCACTGTTAGGTTAGGTGAGAAGAGAAGAGAAACGTCACATCTGAGACAAGGTGTTCGTGTGAGCTGTTTCCTATTTAGATCCTTCGCTGATGCTGTCTGTATGCTGACTCCTATCTTTGCTCCTCATACCTTGTGAGGATTGCCCCAGCTTTCCCTTTCGGTGGGAGGGTTAGCTTTTCGACTATTGGCACTCTGTGCCATAGTTGTCTTGGGTTCATATAAGATTCTTAAATTTGCATTTATCTTTTAAAATGCACTTTGTCTCTTATTCTATCCACTCAACGCATGCACCTTAAATGAGATCTTATTATGAATGACTGATTTTGTATTCTCTTGTGTGATGATTCAGATTCGATAATGTATTTTTGTTTGACTATTTTCATATACTTACAATTAGATAAAGCAAAGTAAATAGTAAAAGTTAGTCTGTCGGTATTTGATTATTGTAAATAATGAGAAGTATATATAGTTGTACATAGTGTGGTTTGAATAATGTTCCCTTTGTTCTAGGTCCTCATGAGGGGAATATTCATCTAGAATCTTTTGCCCATCCCTTTCAACTCTCCGTTCCGTCGGAGGACCTATGTTGATATGGACCAAAATTCAATCTTAGGTAGAAGAGATTTTTAGACTGATTTCGCGTGTGGTGTAAAATTACACACTCTGCTTTAGTTAGACAAAACCCAATTTATTTGCTGCCCACTCGGTATCAGTAGGCAGGAACTGAGTTATCCTACCACCTTAGTACCCATGAGCCCGGGACCAACTAGCTAAAGTTTCTCACTTTCCCTCCTACTCACTTATAGAGGAACAAGTGATTAGACACCCCAAAACACAACACTCCCAATCCTCTCCGGGATCGCGGTGACAGAACACAACTTTTCGCTCTCACACTCATACTTGTCCACAATCAGATCTGACAGAGACATGAGAAAAGTTTAAAAAGTTTATTTAAACCATCCTGCTCTAGTATGCAGTATATGTACCACAATAAGTAAGAAAATTCCTAAAACAAATACGGTCAGCATAGTAAGTAATCCATAAATCATAAATGGACCTGTCAGGATATTTAGACAAGGTAAACTAACCCCCTCCCCTTCTACAGTAGCAAAGTGATTATATATCAGAAGATCTGGGGTGACAATCCAATGATTCCAACAAGAAATTCGAGTCTTCTGAGCTAAACATGTCAGCCATCCAATTGAGCAGGTCAAAAGAACAAACATGGTCTTCTGTGCCGGTAATCAACAGGACCATCATAGGACAACCTCTGTTGATTTTGATAAAATTGAGACGCTGTGCCGTTGCACAGGGTTCATCTCCGGCCTCTGGCCATAACGCTGCGTTATGAACAAGTCACATGCCCAAGGAACAGTCCTGGTAATGGACCACTAAGGGACAGAATGTGGTGGCGTGGCCAGGCAGCTGTCCAGGGCCCATGGGAAGGAGCATCGGGTGCAATGAAACACAGGTTGCACACAGGTGAAGAAAGCATAGCGAGAGGTCAAACAAATCTCGGCATCCAGGGCGTCCAGGGGCAATAATCCAAAGAGCTGTAGCATACGCTCATGGAACAGCTACAGTGATGCCTGCCATGGAAGGACCCCAAAGGAAGCATCCATTGTAGTATTGCAGGAACAGCACTATCAGGCTGCTAATTAAGATGAGCAGTAGCGGGAAACTGCTGAGCACGCTGAAAAAATAGAATGTACAAAAGCTGATATTACTCCAAAATTAGTTTGAATAGAGGTCACAGGGCTGGAGCACACAAGTTTAAAAAAGTGTGCCAGGCCTGTAGTATCAGGTATTTGATGTATCAGTTCACTGAAATGTAGGGGGAGATCTGTGTTTAACAATGACTGAATTTAATTAGAAGTTCTCGCCATCTGCAATTCGTATGTCCCGGGAGAAGAAGTAAGAGCCACTTCTTGTTGAAACAACAATACTTTGAGTCAGCTTAACTTATTGAAATCTGTTTTCAAATTTGGAATGGAAGGCCATAATGATGTATCTCACTCCCATGCGGAGGGGGAGACAGGACGTTGTTGCAACAAGTGACTAACTGGGAAACAGACCCCACATATGGGATTCCTGCCCGCAGACCATAACAGTCCTGATTATTAACGCCAAGATAGTTTCCATTTGAAAGCATTGTGAGGCTGGGAATAATTGCAGGAACATGAGGTCCTTTTAAATAACAAATTAAATTAGGGGAAGACATATTACAGGCGCCATGAATCTTTACATGTTGACATACAAGGGAATGACCGGCAGTAGAGTCACATTCCTCCCCTGTAAGAAAAATCTTCTCTATCAGCCCATTGACAATGATACATAAATAAAAGTATTGGCTAAAATGAAAGAATTGAATACTTCAAATATTCCATGAATTGCCACTTTTGATGTTTGGCACTCTTGTACAAATTACACTGAAGATCAATTAAATAGTATGATACACAATGGTACGTGTAACTCTTCTGTCAAGGCTCCGGGTTGGGTGGTTATTATGGGCAGTAGACAGGATTGTTTGTCATGCTCTTTTTTTAAACTCCACCTCTGGGTTCACATCAAATAGACCTGACCCCCGATATTCACAATCAATGCACGCTAACACTGTTACTATTTATTCCCTTGGTAAGTTATGCCAACAATGGTTAGAACATTCCACATTGTCTCCAGTGAAACAACATCTTTCTCTTCTATCTGAAGACATTCATCTGTCTGACTTCCTTTTGGTTTCAAAATCCTGACGGTCAAAATGATTTCTCTATGCTGCCTATAATGAAATTCAGAGATTGTCGCAAATGGAAGCTGCTGTACGTTTACGCCAAATTGATCAAGACAATTTGGATAAAGTGCTTGCTGTAGTGGACAACAGTATTAATACATTGTCATCTCAAATTTATAGATTTGATAATATTGTATCATTGGTCATTGATATTCTGCAAAGTTATATGTCTACACTGTAACGTGGTCAGAATCAACTTTGATCCATCATGCAATTTAGTTGGGCACTCCAGACACTTAAGAACGGCCGCGTTCCTTGGCATTACCTCAACTGTACCGCTTTGCTTCTTACCCTTTAATTTGACACACATACGGCAATCAGTTGGCTATGAAAGATGCTAGTTGTACCATGTTACACATAGAGAAACTTGAACAGCTTCCCTTCACTATAGTGGAAACATCTTCACCAGTCCAGCTAATACACTGGGTTATCTCGATGCCCATCTCAAATTCTCAGTTCACTGCCGGCATGAAACATTTCCAAGTAGGTAGATACAAACCTCTTGGGAGCTCCTATATACATGAGTTGTGGTCCCAGGCTCATGGGTACTAAGGTGGTAGGATAACTCAGTCCCTGCCTACTAAGGTTCTATGGTCGCAAGCATAGTTCTGTGACTTTGCAGAATCCCTGAAACAACAGGATGCAAATGTAAAGGTACAAGGTTTTGAGACCACAGCTCAGGAGAACCCACCAGGGACATGGTGTGAGTTTTCTGGATTAGCTCAACATGTAGTTTCAGGATACAAAGTCTCCAAGTAGTGCTGGTGCTGCAACTTCTTTATGATGTATTTAGTGCAAGGTAGAAGCCACAGCCAGGACCGTTGCCTGTGGTGGCACCTATATACCTTTGCTGGATGTAATGATAGCGGGAGTGTTCTCGGCGGCAACCAATCCTACCTTACTAGTGCACCCTCTATGTATGGGAGGCCAGTGGTAGTGCTGTTGTTTTGACCTGTGCAGAGTGCTTGCGTGGCAGTTCAACTTGGAGCCATAGTGTTGTGCAACTCCGAGAGAAGAGGTGGTATAAGCCTTCCACATTATCAAGGAGGAACTGGAACTTGCTCTGCAGGAGGACTTTGGTGAATTCAGCGTTAGTGTCCCACATGATCAGGGAAAAGCAGTATCTTGGAGTTGTTGCATGAAACTATCCAAGGCAGTTCAGTGCTTCTGCTGTCGAGGTCACTTACCTCACAACCGCGAGCAGTATTGAACTCCAGGGTTCTGGTTCTACCATTATCACGTGACTAGAGAGATATCTGTATTTCAAATTCCACAGGGACTTTATTCAATATTGTATGGAAGTGTTGTGTTAAAAGATTTCAAGAATGTGCCAGCCTGGCAAAATGTTGTAAGTATGGATGTTTGTCAGGTAGCTGTTAACCAGCAACTAGCAAGTTATGGGAAGAAGGTGAGCACTGTTGTGGAAAGATATACATTTTATTCTAGGGGTCGAAGTGAAGGAAAATCAGTCAACCAATATTTAGCAGTATTAGGATTTATGAAAGTTACAAGTAACTCTGATCACATAACAAATGAACAGGTTATACAGGACCATCTCTTTATGTAAATTAGGGTGTAATTTAGGGGTTAGTGGAACAGGAGAAACTTGGTAAACCGGTGGTCCTCCCACCCTATCAAACCAGTGGTTCTCCGATTCTGTTTAGACTTAGGGAAACCACTGGATTACTCTTGGTCAGGTGTTTGCTTGCTTCAGTGGTAGTACACTTTGCCCCAGCAGCCTGTCCACCATTGGAGGGATGGCTATGTCACAGTGACCGTCATCCTGCCCTGTTGAGGGCAGGACTACCATTCCTCTTTTTCCCTGCCATGTCCAGGCCAGGTATGGAGAGCAGAGGCAGCAAAAATATTACTTTACCCTTAAATATAAAACAGGCAAATGCTCCCTGTACATTAAGGCCATTTAGTGTTTCATCAGGACAGGGCCGGACTGGGAACCACAACCGGCCCTGGCAAAGTGCTCGGCCGGCCCCCCTCCCCATTCGGGGGGGGGGGGGTTGGAGGTGCCGCCGAGCTCTTTGCGGGGGGCGGTTTTCGGCCAATTTTGTTACAGGGCAGATTTTACAGTTAAGCTGCAAAAACGGCCCTGTAACAAAAACGGCCCCCAGGGCCCCAAAACCGGCCCCCACCCGTGCGGCGCACCGGGGTATTGCCCGGTGCCCGCCAGTCCGGCCCTGCATCAGAAGTAAAAAAAAAAACTTCAGCTTTAGAAATGTGCTTTCTGTGCACCAGAACCGTTTGTTGCGTCAGCGCATTAAAAATGGCCCCTGCCGGACACACTACACTGCTGTGAAGGGAGCAGTCATGGCGGTAACTCTCTTCGCAGCTGAGAGTTCCCTACCAGACAGGGATCTCTAAATATGGCAGGCAGCTCTGCGCCAAATTCACAGAGGCCATGACCTCCATCGTCCTGGTGGAAAGGAGGGATGCCCACCAAAGCCTAAATAAAGACCTAAACATAAGAAGTACAAGAATGGTTGTGAGCAGGTTATGGCACCACACTTTAAGGTGCCATAAACATAGCTAGCAGCATATAACGATCTGAAAACGGTTGTGTGGTATTACAACGCATGCTTTTACCCTGCATGCCATTACAACGCAAGTTTCTACAACGACTTGATGTTGGGGGTGTGCTGGAGTTTGGAATAGTATAATTTACTATTCCAATTCCAGTCTGTGCAACAGTAGGGAATGCGTTGAAGTTATATCCAACACCTTATATTACCCTACAGCAAGCCATTTCGTTGTAATGGCATTCGGGGTAAAGGCATGCATTGTAAAGCATGCGTTGTAACGGTTGTTTCCCCTGAAAACATGAACATAGGGTCGAACGGAAGCAGCTAATTATATTAATGTAGTATTTCACAGTAACCGCAGAGACAGGAAGAAAGAAAAGAAACATGAAGCTTGTTGGGTGAACAATCTGCCAGACACAAGGAAATGTAACTGCTATAGGTAGCACAAATCCTTTGGACAATGCCAAAATATGACTAGCTATGGGCTAAGTTTGCATCGTTTCAAAAGGAGGAGCCATTTTGGAAAGGTGTGTCGCGATGGTGGCAGAATGGAGAGCTGCATCTCCCATATGGATGATGAGGAAGGTATGGGTGAAGGTGTCAATTTATGCATGAGCGAGGGTGGTTGAAATGGGAAAAGGGTTGCCTAATTTTCTCTAGAAAATGTGTGGAATTGAAGTCAAGATGATCACTTTTATACCACATTTATGAACTTGAAATGAATTTTTTTATATATGAATTGTTTGATTTTATCTAAAATGTCATGTGATTGCTTTTATGATTTTAATTAATCGAATAAAGCTGATTTGACTTGACTTGACTTGAAGTCAAGATGATGACAGATTCTTGTGCATGGTATACCATTATGGGCAAAACGTTATTTGATGAACTGTGTCAGGGTAGGGCAGCATAGCAATACAAAGGAATGTCTTCCAGGCTTGCCTGTGGTGTTGGTATTTCATAGAATTATATCTAATATGCTGGAACCTTAAACAGGTGCAAAGGACTTTTAGGATGATATGTATTTTGTTTTAAACATGCTTAAGGGTGGTGGTAGCAGCCCTCCAAAAAGTGGAGTTAATCACTGAGCTTAGAAACTATAATACTTGGGATGCAGAATTTCTGAATATGGTGTACAGCTTGAACATAACCTCTGAGGAACAGTTAATATCGTTTTTGGAACTCCCTGAAATGTATTTTAGATTTATTGAAAATGTATGTATCCAAGGTGGAATCACCACGTCATTTATTTAAGAACAATGCAAAATCAATGTGGGAACAGGTACCGAAGAATTTGTTTGTATAATCAAACGAGAAACTGGGAATGCATTTTGTCTAAAACCTTTTGTTCTGGGGAAAAGTATATACTTGCGATGGATGGAAGAAGAGCTGGTCTTTGAGCAGTGTGTAATGCAAAGTAACACCAGAGCAATGTCACTTTTCTCACTGTAAAATAATCTCCACCGGCAGTGTCCGGCCACGAGAGGGCGCATGATTACATCTAATGACGGTGCTTCAAACTGCAAACCTCTTATGGTAACAGCTACCTTTCACACAGTGTGAAATGTTTTGCCACCTATTGGAAGCTGCCATTGGTGCTCCTATGCAAAAACCGAACTTTTCTCGATCCGTTTAGTTTGCAGCAGTGTAAACCATATTCACACTGTTGAGCGTGTCCCTTGGCAGTGACCTTAAGGAAAGTGGGAAGAGTTGCAATCCTTCAGTGCAAAGCCACTTGTAATGAGTTTTTATATAGCGCTGCATCTCATCTAGGCCACTGCAGAGCGCTAGAGTAGACCGAGAAAGAAAACACCTTCAGAAATTCTGAATACACGGGAGCAGGATTGCAAGTCTATCGGATGCAAATATGGCCTTCTTGGTAAGTTCCATGCTGGGACTGGAGTCGTTTTGCGCCTATAGAATGTTCAGTTTTTAAGAGTCTCTTAACGGTAGGTAGCCCGCCCTAGTTCAGATTATTTGGGCCACCACTAATCCCCCTTTAATACTTTAGCCCAGGGGTCTCCACAGTTTTGGCACAAGGAGCTGCGTGTGTTCAATGAGCATAAACCATCTGGAGATCCTGGTATTCTTGTGCTGAAATCGTGACCACGTTAAAGCAAGGTGACATTAGTGTCACCCCCACGCAAAAATGTCAGCATTGATCAGAGAACAAGTATTTGTCACCAGCAGGGACCAAAAAAAAGCTTTATCAATTTGGAATGGCTCTACATGGGGTAATACATAACACTCATCGCTGCAATGTCCCTGACACCAAGGTAATAATATAAGTAATGTGTCCCCAACGCCACACGATTTAGCAATCAAATTAAAGCTTTAACTACATTGTCCAAATTCAACCACTTTTCTCTGAACATCAATGTATGAGTTCTGAAAATACACTCTTTTTTCATCTCGAATCCACACTTTTCAATTTTGATATACATGTGTTAATTCAATCAAACAAAAGCTTCTAATTTAATAGTACCAACCATCTACAGAAACTTTGATCCCCAACCCACCAACCTTCTCAGCATTTCATCGACCACTGCAGCTTACACCGAACACAAATACTCTAATGAACTCATATATTCTGGAGCACCCACTGATCCATGCCACCACCAACGTTTCAACATCAGAAGAGACGAGATCAGTTGCCAGATCACCACCATCCTCAATACCTCCATCACCACAGCCACCTTTCCTGATGCCTGGAAAGGTGCAGAGGTCGGACCTCATCTCAAGAACCCCTCTGCAGACCCCAGCGAGCTCCAGAACTGCCCTCCCCTCTCACTCATCCTGTTTCTCACCAAAGTCCTGGAGAAAGCCATCAAATTCCAACTCACTGAACACTTGGAGAGAAACAACCTGCTGGACCCTTTCCAATCAGGATTCAGATCCAATCACAGCACATAGACAGCCCTGATCACTGCAACAGACGACATCCACACCCTACTCAACAAAGGAGAATAGACTGCCCTGATCCTGCTTGACCTCTTTGCAGCCTTCTCCCACCACACACTCATCGACCGACTGAGCCAGATCGGAATCATAGATTACGCACTCAAATGAATGGCATAATTTCTCATGGGGCGCACACAGAGAATCCGTCTTCCTCCCTTCTCTCAACCCAAGTGCACCATCTGCGGTGTCCCTCCAGGCTCACCCCTCAGTCCAATTCTCTTCAACATCTACATGACACTACTAACGTACATTTTCAGAACCCACAACATCAACATCATCATCGCCTACGCCAACGACACCAAGCTTGTCCTCTGCTCTCAGCAGACCCCACGACAACGTAGATCAGCTTCCACACCTGTATGAAGAACGTCTCAGCCTGTATGAAGAACAACTGTCTGAAGCTCAACACTGACAAAACGGAAGTACTGATCTTCGGCAGACACACCTGGAATGACTCCAGGGGGCCATCGCAACTCGGACCCATCCACACTCTGAAAGACCACGTCCATAACCTCAGCACCTCGGAGTGAATTATCCATGGAACGTCAGATCAACGCTGTCTCCTCAGCCTACTTCCACACTCTCCGCATGCTCCGCAAAGTCTACCAGTGGCTCCCCATCAGCACAAGGAAAACTGTAACGCAGGTGCTCATCACCAGCCTGCTGGCCTACAGCAACGCACTGTAAGCAAGCACCACCACTGAACTCATTAGAATACTTCAGACAATCCTAAATGAAGGAGCCAGACTGACCCTCAACCTACTAAAGAGGACCCACATCATCCAGCACCTGGAAGACCTGCACTGGTTTTCCATCCAGGAAAGCTGCCAATTCAAGCTCCTGACAAAGTCCTCCATGACCAAGGTCAGACCTGCATGAACCGCTGCCTGAATTTCTGCCTACCTCCAAGGAACCTCCCCTCCGCTCCCCTGGCACTCGCACCTGAGGACACTCCTTCTCCCACCTCACTGACAAGTCCTGGAAGACCCTTCCCCTCCAAGTCTGTATTGCATCCTCGCTGACCCACTTCCGAAAGGGACTCAGGACCTGGCTTTTGGTTGACGCTGCAGCACCGCACCTGGAGGCCCTCTTGAGTGATAAACAGCCCATATAAACACCACCTTATTGATTGATTGATTCCCACTCTCTCTAGCATATGCTGTAAGTACCCATAAATCACAAGGTTTAAGTGTAGATGCAGCTTTTGTTAATATTAGAAATAGTGTATTTAAAGAAGGAATGTCATATCTAGCATTATCGTGAATAAGAACATTGCCCGGTTTGTTTTTGATTTTGATGATAAGAAAACAAGTGCTGATGCAAGTTGTGTCAGGGAGTACAATCAGTTAAGAAGTCTATACACTCCTCCTTTAGAACAGTACCCTATTTATTAGAAACAGATAATCTGTCCTAAGCAGAAGCTTAAAAGAGAGTCAACGGATGTTCAAGAAATGAAAGAAAACAAGGACAGATCGAAGGCGTTAAGACGAAAAGAGTGGAAAATTAGGAAGATATTGTAGGATACCAGTTCGAAAACAATTCAGGTGTCAACTGCTATGCAAATGTTGTTCTAAATATACGGTTTCATTTACTACATCTTGTAAACCAAATTCAACAAAAAAACAGATAAGAGATTGTGTTCTGCACTGTATCTTTTGCTCCAATGTTTACTCACTGACAGAAGTGTAATACATTATGCTTCGTGCATTCAAGACCTTTTAGATAACTTGATTAGGGTAGCTATTTGTATAACCACTGATACCTGATTTTTATTGCCATGTACTTTATATCTGTGTTACTGTGGTAAAAAAAAGAAAAAATACCACATCTTGTAAATCAAATTCAACAAAAACCAGATAGGAGATTGTGTTCTGCACTGTTTCATTTGCTCCAATGTTTACTCACTGACAGAAGTGTAATACATTATGCTTCAGGTATCCATGACCTTTTAGATATATGTAGCAGATCACTAATATTTACTCTCAATACTGAAAAAGATACAAAATAATTTATTGTGGTCATTGTTGGAGTTTTAGAACAAGAAGAAGTAAATATTGATGATTTATTTGGACAGGGTTACACATGGAACCATGACTGTGAAGATTGTTATTATTTATGCACTATTCAAGTACATTCTGAGCGTTTTCTGCATTTAACATTGCTGGATTGCAAAACTGTGTCACCAAAACTCAAATGTTATGCACTGATAATCGTGTATTTGATGATGTCAGTGTTCTAAAAGAAGTGACATACTTGGGTATTAAAATCAGGTCATCAATGCTTGAAGCGGTTGATGCTAATTGAACTGCGTTGTTACCCAATATTAAGGAATCATTAGATAGGTGGGCACGATTACATCTTATGTTAATAGGCAGAAGCAATATCATAAAAATGAATGTTTTGCCGAAGGTCTTATATCTATTTAGGTCAGTACCTTTGGAAGTGTCAGGGGTCCAACTTCAACATTTGCAATCTATTTGCGCTAAGTTTCTTTGGGCTCCGGGCAAACCTAGATGAGCTACCAGATTTATGACACTAGCAATTGAACGGGGAGTCTACCCGTCCTGATTTTGCTTTGTATTTTTATGCATGTTTTTTGTTAAAGATGCAGGTTTTATTGACTGGGTAGGATGTAGCTAATATTGCAAAGGCCCCTTTGATTTTTCAGATTTTGTTAGGGTCTGAGGCACGACAATGTTTTCAAAGAAATTGACGGCAGCTGTTTTAAGCGGACCAGGTTTAAAGTATTGGAATCCGCTTTTATAGTATGGAAGAGAATACGCAAATTATGTTTATTGGAGAGACTATCTCAATATACCCCCACGAACACTGTGAAAAGTCTTCCCCCCATTTTTTGGGATAGAATAGCACTTGGTTGGAGGACTAAAGGTATTCTTCAATTAAGGGATTTTTTTGTTACTGGTGGACCCCTTATGTCTTATGAAAATTTAGGGAGACAGTATAATTTGTCTAAATCTCAATGTATTTAATTTTTTCAGATGCGAGATTTCATAAGTCGGAAAAAAGTGTTAGTCGCATCCAACTTAGTTGTTGAGGCTGTTAGGCGACAGGACAAGATTGGCGTGCTAGATTAGATATTATTATCTTATAGGATATATGACTTAGAAAAACATATTTCCAAATGGTCTATGATATTTGGGGTAGACAATATATGCATAGAGAATGCCATTGTAAGATCTAGGGAAGCTTTACTTTCCGCCAATTTGAAAGTGCAATTTTTCAAAACTGTTTTTAATTTGTATTATACACCAGCACGTATTCTCAAGTGGGGGGTGGGTTTGATGGAAAATGTTTTTGGTGTGCGGTGGATACTGCGGACACTCTTCATATCTTTTTCAGTTGTAGTAAATTATTAAGATATATTATGGGAATTGAGAATTTTTTGCTTATGATTATCGGGACCTCGATGTGTATCACCCCGACAATTATGCTCTTGGGGATTGGGCCTGAACATGATAAGGGTACCCCTTTGTATAAACACTGATATCTGATTTGTATTGCCATGACGGTTGCTCGGCTGTGTACTGCAGCTGAGTGGCTACAGTCTGAACCTCCTCTATTTGAACATGGGCGGGCAAAAATGTATACTCTATTTAATTTAGAACTGAGTTTATATTCTGTAAAGGGGGTTAAGAAATGTAAGATTGGCTTAGGTTTTTGGGGGGCTTTTAGTGACCATATGAACTTATGAATTTCTGAAAATTGTAATGTACTTTATATCTGTGTTACTGTGATAAAAAATACAAACATTAAAAAAATACCACATCTTGTAAATCAAATTCAACAAAACCCAGATAAGAGATTGTGTTCTGCACTGTATCATTTGCTCCAATATTTACTCACTGACAGAAGTGTAATACATTATGCTTCAGGCATCCAAGACCTTTTAGATATATGTAGCGGATCACTAATATTTACTCTCAATACTGAAAAATATACAAAAGAATTTATTGTGGTCATTGTTGGAGTTTTAGAACAAGAAGAAGTAAATATTGATGATTTATTTGGACAGGGTTACACATGGAAACATGACTGTGGAGATTGTTATTATTTATGCACCATTCAAATACATTCTGAGCGTTTTCTGTCTTTAACATTACTGGATTGCAAAACTGTGCCTTTTAACAGATTGATGAAAAGGCTAACCAAAGTATGACCTGCCCAAATTGCAGATCAGATGTTATGTCTATGTTGAATGAAGGAACAATTAGAAAATACCTTATATTAATGTTACAATGATGCAGAGCAGATGGATCTAAATTAGAAACTCAAAATTATAAACTTCAAGTGTGGACAAGTATCAATTTCTGGATGAATTTATAATACTTTGGCTACTATCTTTCACGAAGGACTCAATGTAACGTCTGGACACTACACTATCTCTTCAAAGAGTGAAACTGGATGGACAGAATGCAATGACAGCAACATTAATTTCAAACTAAAACTCCCTTTTAATCTACCAAACTCTTATCTTTTGTTTCTTCAACCAAAGTTCTGAGGAGGATTTTGGGAAAAAAAGTGCTAAGCAGTGTTTCTTCTATGCGGATCATCAGTGTTTTTGACATCATTCAGATCATTAAGGGTGAGATTTTAAAAAAGTTCTAAAAAATTCAAGAGTTCTTTCATCTTCCACAAAGGAGTTAATATAATCTCTAAATACTATACTCTCTAATTAAAGTGTGAAACTGGATGTATACAATTCAATCACAGGAACCTTAAATACAAACCAAAACTGCCTTTCAGACAACTGAATTGTCATCCTTTGTTTCTTCACCCAAACCACTACATACTATTTGTGGAAAAAAATAAAGTATGGCATTTTGTCTACATGGATCATCAGCATTTTAGACATCATTTGGCCTACCAGTGGAGTGTTATGTGTTTAGATGTCTCATAATAGTTGTTGTACCACACAAATATTTCTTAGACATACCCCTAGAGAGTTCTTTTAATGCATGAAGAGCGCTTGGCATACCTTGCGACCACTTTTTTTTTTCGGATGTCCTAATTATTACTTTGAGTGTAGTTCAGCAAATGTACACTGTAAAACTGTACATCAAAGTAGAGTCTTATGAATCCATTAACACATTCACAGACACACTGATTATACAACTCATACACCCAGTCACTCATCTATTCAACCGCTCACTAACCCACTGACAGTTAGTAACACAGCATTTCACTTATGAATACATCTACTTCTACATGAACTTACCCATACAGATATTCACACACTTAGTTACTTCATAATAGAGGTACTAAAACCTGCACTCTGTCACCTACACAGTACTTATACAACCAGTCAACCATGCATACAATCACTAACATACTAAGAAACGTTCATGTGTAACTAGTGATACACACACTAACTCACTCATAGAGTCTCTAACACAATAATTCAGTCAGATATACTGTCATGTACACACCCAGTGACTAACCTATATACACACTTACCCATCTACTCACTCACTTCTATAGCCACTAATACAACTAGTCACTCACTTATACAGACACTCACTCCCCCAGTCACCAACTGATACAGGCAATAACCTACCCAGCCACTCACCCATACAGCCAGTCATGCAACCAGTCAATGAATAATGCAGGCAATCACACACCCACTCATTCACTTATATAGATACTCTCATACCCAGTCACTCACTCACACAGGCACTTACACACTCAGGATGTCACTCATGCAGCTACTCACATAACCACTCACTCACTCACTCATACAAGCACTCACACATACATTCACCCATATAGGCACTCTTGCTTCCAGTCACTCACTCATACAATCACTCACGTACCCATTATCTAACTCATACAGCAGCTCTTCCATCTACTCATTCAGTCATAAACCTGCTAACACTCACATATTGATAAAGCCAGTCACACACCCATTCATTCACTCATGCAGCCACTCACGCACCCATATTGAAACTCACACACCCTGTCATTAATTTACACAGATATTCATAGACCCACTCACCCTTTCAAACACTCAGACACCCACTCACTCACATATATCCTCACAAACACACCCAGTCCCTCACTGATACAGCCACTTACACAACCACTCACTCTCCCATATAGAGACTCACACACTGAGTCACTCACTCACACAGACACTAAGGGACCCAGTTTCCCACCTACACAGCCACTCACAAAAACACTCGCTCAATCACACAATCAGTCACAGAGATATTCACTCATTCATACAGCCACACATATACACAGTTACTCACTCATAGAGCCACTCACACCCATCACTCACCCATACAGACACTCACCCATCCACTAGGTCACTCATTCAAACACTAACATACACACACACTCACCTATACAGCCACTGATACAAACACTTAGTCAAACAAGCACATACATAGCTATTCACTCACCCATACAGCCACTTACAAATGCAGACACTCAATCATGCAGCCTCTTAGACACCCGTTCACTCAACTGTGCAGCCAGTTATACACCCAGTCACTCACTTATAGAGCCACTCTTCCTTAAATGTACACAGACTTACAGTTTACCTTTTTAATCATGAAAGGTGTTTCTAACAAGAACTTTTTTCTTCTTTTTTTCTGGAAATTTTTTTTGTGTTATTTCTTAAATAAAATGTCAACTTGGAAATAAAAACATCATGTCCAGAAACTCAAAATTACTGTAACTAGCAGCGAGAAAAAAAAAAAATAAGTAAATAACGTGATGTTTTTTGCTGCCTCCAAATCTACAGCAACTCACTGATCGGCAACAGTAAGCACCGTACTGCAGTCTAGGCCAAAGGTTCTGATTCTTCTCAATTCTGGAGACATTTCTGGGAGACGTTTCTCCACTCCAACAGGAATATTCTCTCCTGGAGTAGCTGGTGTAGCAGCCCAAGTAGATGGTTGATTATCACTCTCCCCGTCTGTGCTCTCTTCAGCTGTGTGCCATGAAAGGTCTTTAAATGGGACAACATGCTAGTTGTTCCGCATGAATATTTTTTTTAAGTGCCCCTTGATAGAGTTTTGTCACACAAGAGCACTTTACAAATTTTGCTATAGTTATTTTTTCTACAGAGGGGACTGTAAAAAATCCCACTTTATGAACTGGCGTTTTGGGGCTGGTTATGAAGAATCTTCTTGTGCAGGGCGTGGCTCCTGCTCCCGACTTCCTCAATGTAACTCCTGCTTCTCATTTCCTCCAGATGCCATTTTATCAAAGATAAAAGACAAAAACAAAACAAAACACAATTGTAGCACTGCACAGTACAGGACACCTGCAAATAATCTTCCAATATCTCTACGGGAAGGTTGAAAAAGAGAAAAATGGGTGGGAACTTCTGTTGATGATTAATGAAAAGTCTAATCTCAAATCCAATCGCGTTGTTATATAGTCATGTGATATTCATGAACGCCGACGTCATCGCGAAAACAGGCGTCATCACGAGGATGTCAAATGCAATTTGTTAGACCTGGCATCTTTGGCGTGGTTTTCCCCTATCTTTTTGCCTCTACCTCCTGTATTTTTTATGCTGTGCTGGATTTCGTTTTTGCTGGTTTAGATGCTTTGGACACTCTGCCACTGCTTATCAGTGCCAGAGTGTAAGTGCTCCCTTTGTAAATTGCTATTCTGATTGGATATACATGTTTGGCATATTTGTATCACCATGAAGTCTCTAGTAAAGTGCACTGGGTGTGCCAGGGCTGGTGATGACAAATGCTACTAGTGGGCCTGCAGCACTGATTGTGCCACCCACAGGAGTAGCTCTAAAATGGTGTCTCAGGCCTGCCACTGCAGTGCCTATGGGCAGTTTAGACACTGCCATGTCCTCCTGGTCAGTGACCCCACTGACCAGGCCTAACACTTCCCTTTTTGTACACATCAGTCACCCCTATGGAAGGCCCAAGGTACCCCCCTGGGCAGGGTGCAGTGTATGTAAAAGGTAGAGCATGTACTAGTGCAGGTGACATGCTCTGGTAGTGAATAACAGCCATTTTCGTTTTTCACTATTGTAAGGCTATCTTGCTCCATTAGTTAACATGGGGGATGCTGGCTACAGTGGCTTCCAGCATTTCTTCCCCTAGGAATAAGATAGGACATAAGTATCTAGTATCCCTGAACTCAGAATTTAATAACACATCTTTTAGGAAAGGTTGTTTTTAAACCCTGTGTTTGAGAACAGCACTTTTAGAAAGTTGCTGTTCTCTTGTCTGACCCTTCTGTGTGCCTTGGCCTGTTTGTGTATTGACTGTCTAGTTTGTAAGTGACAAGGGCTGGAAATTCCCCAGGAGGCTGGCTGAGTCAGCCCTAGGCTGAATGACTGCAGTTGCAACCTGAGTGGTGGGAGGAGTGTTAGCACCTGGGCCTGAATAGGGCTGTGCCTGCCTGCCACAATGCTGGCTCCACCTCCTGCTGGGCGGCTGACGACCCTGCCCCTCACTCTGAAAGGAAAGAAGAAGCCAGCAAAACAAAGTACTCAGGATCCACCCAGAACTGGTTCAGACCGGGCTCAGGGCCCACATGCACTAAGAGAACAAAGACTTTAGGGGTATAAGTACAGGACCCCTGACAACAGAAAATTAGATCATCCTGGAATCAAGAAGGAACCTCTGCCAAGGAGAAAGCTGAATCTGAAGAAGGAAGACTGTCCTGCTGTTGCACTGCTGGACTGACCTGTTGCTTTGCTGCCAAGGAGAGGGGAAGGACTTTGCTGTGTGCTGTGTCCCTGTCTTGAAGGAATCTCCAAGGCCCTGAGAAGAGCTGGCTCCCTGTTCTGAAGTCCCAGGAACAAAAGGACTTCACCCCCAACTTCCCTGAACTCTGCTGAGAGAGTTCTGTCATTCCCAGAGTGCTTGATCCAGTTGTGGGGCCTCTGGAAGTCGTACCTGTGCTGGGAAGCTTGAAACTAAGCTTGAGAGACTTTTGCAATTGAAAAGTGTTGCATCGCTCGCTTGCGGAGCGCATCCCCGACAGTGCGAGAAGTTTCTCGCCGCTACGAAGGTCGAGATCGTCGCAGCGCCTGACGCCGCTGCCAGAGCCGTTGCATCCTTCGTTTGCGGGACGTACCCGATCGGTGCGGGAAGCCGAACATCGCTGCGAGTGTCGTCGCAGAGCCTGTCGTCGCTGGGTGAGATCGCCGCACCGCTTGCTTGCGGACCGCATCACGTCACTGCGAGCATCGTCGTAGAACCATCGCATCGAGGAGCTGCGAGAGAGAGGATCCCCGCTGGACCGCGCATCGTCGCCCCGGAGATCGTCGCAGCCCCTACGAGATCGTCGCATCGTGCCTTTGCGAGAACAAACTTCCTACGGAACCTACGCACTGGAATCCATACAAGTGGCCTTCCTCCCCATACAGACCGGATTCGTCGCAACACGCCCGCTGCTGCAGCTGGGCTGTCGCATCGCCTCCCCAGGATCTCAGGAGCAACGCATCGCTTGTTTTCCACCGCACCAGCTTCCTGCTTGTGGAACTTTGTAGCAACTAAAAGGTACTGTGAGTAAACGCGACGCAACTGTGAGCTTTTCACGCATCTGTGGATTATTCTATCGCAATTTAAAGAACTTTGACTATAACCTTAAGAACTCTTTTGAAACCATATTCTTGAACCGTATATGTTGGATTTTCGTCGTTTTTGGTCTTGTATAGTTTAGAATAAATATCTTTATTTTCCTAAACTGTTGTGGAATCAGTTTGTGGTGTTTTCACTGTATTACTGTGAGTGTTGGTACAAATACTTTACGCATTGCCTCTGGTTAGCCTAGACTGCTCGTGCCAAGCTACATAGAGGGTGAGCAGGGGTTATCTCAGAGGGTTATCTCCTTGCCCTGACTAGAAGCAAGGGTCTCTATTTGGACAGTGGCACCTACCTCTGCTAACTAGAGACCCCCAGTTCTAACACAATTAAAAAAAAATTACAATAAATTATCTTACAGAAATACAAGTTTAAGCACTATATAAGTAACCGGATGCGGATTTCCATCAATTGAGCTTATTGAGCACAGAGGACCACACCACCCGGGCTTTAGAACAATAGTTAAGGAGGTAGCGCATAACCCCCTCCAGGAGTTTTACTATGCCCCTGGGACTACCACTGCCCCAAAGCTAATTAAATAAAGATACAAGGGGTTGCACATTCCCCCCAGGCCTCAGGGACCACCAACGTCCTGGGTTAAATTCATATTTAAAAGTAGGAGGGGGGTTGCAGGCCCCTCTCCCAGGACATATAGGGCCCAAGGACCACCACCTCCCCACAGTTAGCCCATGCAAAGTAAGGGAGGGAGGCCAGTTATGGCCCTGGGGACCATCACCCCGCAGGGCTGGCTCCTCCTATGTTCTGGGGTACCCACCTCCGGTACATAGCAGTTTGCTCTCACTTTGCTGGAGCTAAAAGCTTCCGCCAAGCGAGAGCAAACACTAACTCCACTCCCAGTAAGCATGAGCTGTCAAACTGATCTTGCTTGCTGGGAGCTGAGTTTTCTTCTGTTTCTCTGCCCGCTGTCATGTGGGCAGGGAAATTGATGAAAATTGCTTTTGCACAGAGGAAACGTCGAAATTAGCAGCTCCCATTTGCAGGAGCAATGCTGGCTCCTACAGGAGGTGGGGAGCCAGAAGGGACCGAGGGGGCATTCAGGCTCCCAGTGGTCCCCAACGTAGTACACTGGGAGGCCTGGGTGGGCTCCATTGCACCCAGGAGAAAGAGGCTGGACCATAGGGGATGGGGTCCCCGGGGCCACGTGGCCTCCCTCCCCTTCCAATAATTAGCCGGGCCCTGGGGGCTGGTGTTCCTGTGCCGTAATTGGTCTGGGGGGCCACACGGCCCTCCTCTCCAATAGGTTTTGGCCAGACCCCAGGCACTGGGGTCTTCTGGGGCTGAAATAGGCCAGAGAAGGGGACGCATAGCCCCCCTCCCCATCCAATAATTGTCCAGGCCCTGAGGATGGGGTACCCTAGACAGAAATCGGCCCTGTGAGTGGGGCCACACAGCTCCCCACCCACATTGCAGAGAAGGGCAAAACAGCAAGCAGAAAAGTGAGAAGGAAAAGCAAACCATAGAGCAGAAAATGATCAGAAAAGGCTAAACAGAGGGCAAAAAAGCAAACAAAACAAAGGAAAATAAAGGGCAGAAAAACTGACAGGAAAGACAAAATAGAGGGCAGAAAAACAAGCAAGAAAAAGGCAAAACAGAGCAGAAGAGGGCAAAACAGAGGGCACTCAAACACCCACTCACAGACCCACCCAGAGACTCATGCATGCCACTCGCATGCCCACTCAGGGACTCACACACACTCACTGACCCACTCACAGACTCATGCACTCACTCACACATGCACTCAGACACTCATGCACTCACTCACAGACCCACTCAGAGACCCATGTACTCACATACCCACTTACATATTCACACACCCACTCACACTCTCTCAGAGACTCATGCACTTACTCAAAGATTGACTCACAAAGTTTACAGGTTCGGTTAGGAAATAAAGTTAAACAAACTTTGGAAATTCACTGGAAAAAACAAAGGTTACAGGGACATTATAGTTAGGATATAGAATTGTTTTTAAACTTCGAAATTCACTGTAAAAAACAACGGTTACAGGGACATTATGGTTAGGCTCAGATTTCACTCAAAGAAAATCATTGAAATCCAGCAGTTATCTTTACCTGAGCTAACTATAACTTAAGCCTCTGCAATGCACTGCTGATGACCGCACATATTATAACAATCATGACTTGGTCAATGACATCACTGATGATATCATCCACAGAACCGCTCACACAACCACTCATACCCCTGTACGACCTCTCCTACACCCACTCACACCCACTCCCAGACCCACACAACTATTCACATACCCATTCATAGACCCATACAAGTATTCACACAACCGCTCACACAACAACTCATGCACTCTTATAGCCACTCACTCATCCATACAGCTACTCATACAATCAGTCACTCACCCAAACAGCTACTCACATAGCCACCCACTCACCCATACAGCTACTGACAAAAACCTATTCAACTATACAGCCACTCACACACCCACTCACTCACCAATACAGCCTCTCAACACAGCCACTCACTCACCATACAAGCACTAACACGCTCACACACACCCATACAACGACTTATATGCCCATTCACACATCTATACAAGCACTCCCACATCCACTCACACACCCATACAGTGATTCAGACAGACACTCACTTTCCAATACAGCCACTCACACACCAACTCCCGTAACCAAACACCCACTCAATCCATATAAACAGATACACACCCAGTTGCTCACTCATACAGCCATTCAGACAACCACTCACTCATATATACAGCCACTCACACGACCACTCACACACCAATACAGCCACTCACACACCCATACAGACACTCACACATGGATTCATATATTCACACAGCCACTCACATCATATATGTTAGAAGTAGGATCTCTCATTAGAAGTAAACCTAGTATACAAATGTTACCACCTCTGTATATGTTTAAAAATCATTAACCCCTCACACACCCATTCACAGACCCATAGAACCACTCACACACCCACTGACAAAGCAACATAACCACTCACCAACTGGCAGATCCATACAGCACTCACAAATACGCACTCACACACCCATACAGCCAATGAGACACCCAATCAGTCACTCAAATCGTGCACAGTTTTCTCATCAAATATTTTACAGCAAATGTTGCAGTGATATTATCAATGATGTCATAGAAGATGTCATGAGTGATGTATTATGTGGGGTAATTAGCAGTGCAGGCCCTGCGACTAACCCCTGCATGTAGCGAACCCCATGCTGTGCATGTCCATCAGCCTGCGGCCAGGCCCTGTGGCGATCCCCTAAAGGCAGCTAACACACAGGCACCTCCCTGTGCCGCTTTTGGCCCCGGGCACTCCATCCACTGGGCCCAGTGCATGTTTTAGGGGATGGGGCCAGGGCTCCCCTCCCAGGTCACTTTTGGCTTGGAGACCCTACCCTTCGGGTGCTGGCAACATTACTGAGGGAGAGGCGGTCATTAGTACCCTCCCTGGGCCAATATTGGCCCCAGGAGACCCTATCGCCTGGGGTCCACCACTATATGGGGGAGGAAGGCACACACAGTTAACCCAGGCCATTTTTTGGCCTAGTGGGAACCCATCCCCGGGGTCCAACAACTTTTATAATGTGGAGTGGAGTGGGGCATGCAGCCCCACTACCCAGGCTGATTTGGCCCCTGCTTTATTGGCGGAGAATTTGGTGTACCCCAGAGCTGACTAACTATGCTGCAGGCCTTCGGGATTTAATCAATGCTGACTGTGTTCACAAGATTACATGGTTGAGGGGGATTAGAGTTTCCTTGATTAGTCTTGGGATGGTCCACTTATGGGAAAACCCGGTAGGCACGCAATTCCCCTCGAAAGCCGTTTTAAAAGCAAAATATTGGGAATGGGTGGCCCAATGTGCCTATAGAAATGGTGATTCCTCCTCCCTTACTGGGAGTTTTCTAGCTGTTAAACCGACACCGAGCTTCGAACAGTAGTGGGATATCATCACTAAACCACATGCTCTGAAGCTTTACTTCCAATTTAGGGTGGGTACATTGCCAGTAAGATCATTCACAGCAATATGGGGAAACACTGAAGGCAATTCTTGCCCCGTCTGTCCTACCCACTGTGACTCAATAGCCCACATATTATTTGCTTGTCCGGCATATTCTGCCCCCGATGAGAATGGCTGAAGCCTATCTGCAAATTCTTAGGCACTAGAAGGTCAGAGGATGCTCTTAGATTACTACGCTCTAACACAACCACTATTATTGTTATAGCCATGGCAAAGTACCTGAGTTGGGTTTGGGCTATTAGCTCATATAACCTTTCTCTAGGTTAAGGGCTGTTCTTATTGCTCTCCACTCTACATTGTATGATCTGTAGACTCTGACCTCATATAGGGGGGCCGGTGTTGTAGACAATGATGAAAAGAACAATGACAAGGTGTTGTTAGTTTCAACAACTATGACCACTCTGTAAATGTGTGTTGTAGACGACGATGAAAAGAACAAGGACAACAAGGTTTTGATAGTTCCAACAACTATGACCACTCTGTAAATGTGTACAGTTTTATAGTATTTTCTGATCATTTCTAACTTTCAATTTTTTTAATGTTTGTAAGGCTGCTTTGATGATGCATTTGTCAAATAAAGCTATTTTTGATTTGATTTGATTTGATTTTATTTGGACCCTGGGTGCCCCCCTTCCCTGGACCAATTTTAGCCCCGGGGATTCCATTCCCTGGATCCCAGCCCTAAAGGGTGGGACCCTGCTGCCCTCCCAGGGCACCCATCACACTATTGTTGGAGGCCGTGGGGGGAGTCCAAATGTACCTGTTGCCCCGGCTGGCTCACCGCCTCCAGCAGGAACCGGCATTGCTTCCTCCCGCGGGCAGGAGCAATGTTACATGTGTTTCCCTGCCCACTTCAGTGCAAGTGAAAGTCTGCTCAAGGTGGCTGGGAGCATTATGAATTCTTCTGTCCGTTGGGAGTGGACTCAGTGTTTACTCCCACTTGGTGGGAAATTTGTGAAATTGCTCCCATCAAGCAAGGGTAAACACAGGTTTCCCAACCCCTGGGCAGGGAAACTGCTATGTATTGGGTGTGGGCACCCTGGGACATATGGTTCTAGGACGGTGGCCACAGGGCCCCCTCCCTTTTGAAATTGCAGCTGGGCCCACAGGGCATAAATCTGCCCAGGGCTGTGTGCCCCCCTCCACTTTTCAATAACTGTCTGGCCCCAGGCGATGGCATCCCTGGGGCTAAAATCAACATGGGTTGGGGGCTGTAAGCCCCCCTCCCAGTCTATTTTAACGATTGGGCCCTGGGGGATGGGGTTCCTGGGCTGAAATTGGCCTGGGATAAGGGTGATGCACGCCCCTTTCCCCCCAAATAAACATTATAATCCCCCCCCCCCGGAAACTGGCCCCCAAGTGGCAGCAAAATCCCACAAAAAATGGCTCCAGGCGTGGTACCTGTGGCATCCCACCACCAGGACTAGGAGGTCAGGGTATTCCTACTCTGCGCCTCTGTGTGTTTTTTGCCTTTTTTTGGGACTCGGGCTGAGTCCCAAGTCTCAAGATGTCTGCCACCACTTCCTGGTTGTAGTGATGGCAGTCTTAGCATGAGATCTGTTGGATTTGCGGTCCCTCCATAATAGTAATAATAGGCACATTTATAAAGCGCATGGTTACACTCGGCCAGTGTGTCCCCGCGCTGTGGTGTAACTGCACAAATTTCCACACACCTGAACCATGCCCCTCCTAACTGTCCCGTGGGAAGAGATGCGTTTTAAAAATGTTCCTGAATATGCCCTCCCGGGCCTCCATCCGGAGGCACAAGGGGAGTCTGTTCCAGTGCTGGGCAGCCAGCAGGCGGAAGGAGCGTCCACCCATCCTTGCCCTCTTAATAGCGGGAATGCACACCAAACCCACCCCACCTGATCTCAGTTGACGTGTTGGGGCATAAGGGGTGAGTAACTCAGACAGATAGGAAGGAGCCGTCCCCTGAATAATACGATGGCATACACACAGTGCTGCCTTCGAGGAGGCTCTCCTGAGGCGCATAAGAACCAGACGCGCTGCTGCGTTCTGCACCCCCTGGAGTCTGAGCATGCACTTCGTCGTTGCACCCAGGTATAGAATATTGCCATAATCCAGGCGTGATGTCACCAGGGCAAGGACCATGGTCTTCCTGACTGCAGTAGGCAGCGTATCCAGGGTTTTGCGAAGGACCCTCAGGACTCCAAAACAGACGCCTGCCACCCACCTGGTTTGGTACTCAAAGGAGAGCCTTGTGTCCAACCACACCCCCAGGTTTTTTGCATGAGCGCAGGGTACAGGGGTAATCTTCAAACTCTGGGGCCACCAAGCCGATGACCACACCGACGGGGCTCTCCCCACCACAAGCACCTCGGTCTTATTGCCATTCAACTTCAGGCAGTTGTTAGCCATCCATGAGGCCAGCTCTTGGAGGCATGCCACCAAATTGGAGGCTGCCGTGTCCTGTGCCTGTGTAAGGGAGACCACCAGCTGAGTGGCATCGGCATAGGACACGACCCTGATCCCAAACCCATCAGCAATCTACGCCCATAGATATACATAAGTTTTTTTTTTAACTCCACAACTCTGAACAGATTTACACCAGATTTCAAAAAGAGATCTTTCTGGACCAAGATCTAGCTTTCTGTCAAATTTGGTGTAATCCCATACAGCGGTTTGGGTTGTTCTCGTGTCCAAAATACCAATAGGAAATTGCATAGGGAGAATGCTTTTTGGGACACACCCTTTTTCTTGCCCCCCGCTTGATGAATCCCTCTGAAACTTTCCAGGCAGAAGCTGAAGTGAGTGGCGAACTAGTTTTGAAGAATTAGTGAAGATTTGACAAATGGCACAAAAGTTATTACCAAAACAAAAAATGCTTCCCCAACGGAAACTAGGTCCTAACTATAACTACTTACTGGCGGCCACCAGTAGTAAGTGTCAACACTTTTAGAACTGAGGCCTTACATGCTCAGAGAATGCGCACTGCAAAAGCACCCTGACAATGAACTACACCCCCAAGCAGGCCATACATTCTCACATAGCCTAGAGAGGTGTCAGCCATCTTGGATCTCTGAGTACATCTTCCCTCATGGCCCACGGAGTCTGTGCTAGGTAAATTAGACAAATGCTGCTGCAGCCAGGACTTTAAAGCTCAGATCTAGGATTTCTTTATTAAAAGACTACTTGCTTCCTTTTGGATTTGTATAGAAGAACCTTGGGAAAATAGAGAAGTACTTCTGTAAGTAATGTTGTTGGCGCAAACAAACTATGAACTATTTTGAACATTCTATTGCCCCAACTTGACATTCCTAACACGTCCACTCTATCAAGTAACAGACGTAGGGTAAGATGGGACAAGTTGGCTAAAAATTCCAACGGGTTAGCCAAATTGTATACCCAGATAATCCCAGTATTGGAGGATGTTGCTGAACTCACGGAAGAGCATCCTTTGGATTCCTTTCATGAAAAACTGGGAGAATTACATACTGTATTATTAAGCACCATAAAAGAAATTTTAAATCCCATAGGACTAAGCAATGGTGGGCTTCACAGGAATCCATCCTGGTATAATAAGGCATGTAGGCAGGCGAAAGGTGACCTCCTAGAGACTTTAAAGCAGAATAACAATAGGGACCTCATAAAAGCCAGGAGACAAGTATACAGGAACCTTATACGTCATGCCAAGGACAAATGGGAAAATGAGTAATGGGTAAATTTAACCTCAGCACTTGCGGTCAAAGACGCACGTAAGTTCTGGTTAATTGTGAGCACGGGCTCTTTTGAGCCAGACCAGGCAGTAACACCTAATATTGCTCCTGAGGTATGGGAACAACATTTTGCCGACCTCTATAAGGAAGATACCCATGGCATAAATGCCCACATGCCTGATATACTAAGCACTTTGGCCTCTGACCCGCTTGACCTCAGGCTTTCCCTAGCTGAGGTATGTGCGGCCATAGCTAAGCTCCCTATGGGAAAAGCCCCGGGGTTGGATAAGGTCCCGGGGGACCTTTATAAACAGGAACCCGAGATATGGGCCCCTTATCTTCAAAAAATCTTTAACGCAGTTCTCGGGGGAATGGCACCTCCGAACACTTGTTTGGGAACCGAGCTGGTCCCAATTTTCAAGAAGGGATCACCTCTCCTCCCACTCAACTGTAGGCCAGTTAGCCTAATAGATGTATCCCAAAAACTTTTCTCAAGGCTGATTTTGGACCGTCTTTTAGATTGGGTTGAGGACTCAGAAATCCTGAGTGATTATCAGGCAGGTTTCAGAAGGAATGTATCCATCACTGACCAGATCTTTAGATTAAACATGCTCTATTGGAAAACGGTCAAAGTCCAGGGCGGTTCGCTTTATACTGTTTTCGTTGACCTCCGTGCGGCCTTTGATTTGGTCCCACGGGGGAAACTTTGGAGCGTATTGAGGGACTTAGGTATTCCAACCCCCCTCTTAAATATTTTAATTCGCCTCCATTCTCAGAATTTCGCGAGGGTAAGGTGTGAGAGACATGGCAATTTGTCATCTAGCTTCTCCGTTGGCAGGGGGGTAAGGCAGGGTTGTGTTTTGGCACCAACCCTGTTTTGCCTCTTTGTCAACGGAGTAATCAACCACCTGAACATGGTCCCCAACAGAGACGCCCCAAGGCTCGCTGGTGAAGGGATCTCTGCGATTATGTTCGCAGATGATACCCTGTTGCTGGCTAAGACACCAATGGGCATACAGCGAGTCTTGGATGCATTTGTCTCATTTTGTCATGATCGGGGATTAGAAATAAATAAATCCAAAACGAAGTTCATGATTTTTAACTCACCGAAAAAATCCCGCCCGAATCCTGCTATAGGAGGTGTTCGTTTAGAGAGAGTCCAAATGTTTGAATATCTGGGACTAACCCTAAATGAGGATATGACTTGGGTACAACATCAGATCAAAACCCAATTAAAACTCTCCCAAAAAGCAGGAGGGATTCTTAAACTTCTGAAGCAAACTGTCTCTAAACCTATTTCCTCACCCCTTGAAATCTATAAGATGCAGGCATGGGGAGCGGTGATCTATGGTGGTGAGCTATGGGGCTATAATTGTCACCCTGAAATCACCACTATAGAAAACAGGTTTCTTAGGCAGCTGGTATCCTTGCCAGCCAGCACGCCCCTATTTCCCCTTAGGATGGATTTGGGACTCAGACCACTCAAGGAAGAATTGGGACTTAAACCGCTTACCTTCTGGAGAAGTCTCTGGGTAACACCTGAACTTGCCTGCTATAGGCGAGAGCTTGTAGAACTCTTAAAAACACCAAATGTTTGGAACTTGCCCTGGCTGAAATACATTAGGCAAGAATTAGATAGGTTAGGATGCTCTCTATTATGGAATAACCCCGAAGAAGCCTGTACAGGTTTATCCCGGCGGGAATTGGTTAGCCTGTATTATGATAAAAATATGTTTGCCTGTCTAACCAACGCCAAAACTGGAACATTGACGAGATCATTTTTGGGTCAAAAGGACTACTACAAACTGGAGTCTGTTTTTGACATTATCAGCCCTAATGGCCATAGGAAGCTATATCTCCAATGGAGATATGACTCCCTACCGATAAGAGCCTTGACCTCACGCTGGCATCCTAATGCCCCCAGAAATTGTCCTGCGTGTAGCGCTGAATAGAGTCTGAGTTACACATGGTTTTCTTTTGCCCTTCCTATAAGATTTCTAGGAATAAGTGGATTATCCCTACCTGCAAAAACCTGGACATTAGGCAGTGTTTTCACTCCTATCGAATATTAAAAACTGATTTGTCGCCAGTAATTGTTTTTGCGGTCACGAAATTCTTGGCTGCCATGTGGAATACTAGAAGAAAATATTTGGAAAAACGAGATCCAATACAGTTGTGTAATCCACCTAGGTGTTCAGGGGTCTGTGATGATCTTAGGCCTCTTCCGGGGATTGCTTTACGTTTTGATGTTTGACAATGCTTTTATAGAACAATTTTAACATTAATGGAACTTGTTTTCCTTTTAATAATTGTAATGATATACGATGTATTTTATTGTGCATTTTTTAATGTTCAAAATATTTTATTGAATATAATAATAAGAGAACGACAACACAAAAAATGGTACCGAATTAGGCACTTATACAGGAGAGATAACAATATCAGTAATAGAAAAACAGTACCTTTATACAAAAAAACGTTTACGGTATATAGGAAATAAAAATGACAACTAAAAAAGGAAAAGGAGCAATACAGATTAGCATCACTGTAAAAACTTAGAACAAAGCTCTATTAATAACCATTACAACCTTGTGAATATAGGAATAGAGCAGTAAAAAAAATGAATAAAAAAATGGACAGCTATATAATCATCAATTGGCTTCCAAAATATATGATACGCAGAACTATTATGAATAACATTAGACCTGCTCTAGTTTTAAGGACATGAAGTAAAGCCTGGTGGGAGGAATGCAAGGCATGGCCTTTAACATGCTTCTTGAATTTAGCGGCTCAAACATCTGGAGTGTTTGCATTGACCCCCTTTGGACAATGTTCTTAGTATTAAAGGTGATTTGTGCCACATGAGTAGACAGCACAGAGACGTGACAACCAGTGCCATATGTTCTTTTCCGGGGAGGCCACAGATCAGACTAGCAGCAACTTTCTGAACTGTCTGCAAGCTGTGCAAACCTTCTAACATGACAAAGTTATGTGGCATTGCATGGTAGAGACAGGATTAGAAGAGGTTGTCAATCACTGCCTTGTGCCACAGGAGGTGAATACATTACTGTACCTTATTCAGAAGCTTTAGCTGAGGAAAGAAGATTTGAGCATCAAGGAGACCCAAGTCCAGCAGCGGCCTGTGCTGGTAAGAGCGATGGGGCCGGGTTGGGGGTCATTCGACAGACGACCACGAGGGCAAATTAAATAAATAATTAATTTGCCCAAGTCTTCATCTATCGAAATCCCCCCCAGCCCCACCGCTCCACCGCTATGCGAGCAGACTAGGCAGCAGCCCATGCAGGTAAGAGCGGTGGGGCGGTTGGGCCTGGTTGGGGGGGGGGGATTCGACAGACGATCACAAGGGAAAATTAAATTAATAAAAGTTGCCAGGTGAAGGGGAGGAGAGCATGATCTGAGGCCAAACAACCTCCTCCCTGATAGATATATCTCCGTTGGTGAGAATTAGCTATGTTTTTTGGATCGACCTGTAGAAGATTTTTGGACATCCACCACTGGGTAACGGTTAGGCAGTCAGGGGCGGCTCTAGGTTCATGGCAGCCCTGGGCAGGGAGCGTAGGTAGGGGGCTCCGGGCGGGGCAGAGCGTGGAGGCTAGTAAAGAGGGGGGAGGGTCAGGGTGTTTGGAAGTGGAACAGAGCCGGAGGCCCCCAAATCACTGCCAGGGGCAGCCACGCAAATATGTATCTATCCTCAGAGGATTATTATATTAAGGATATATATTGGTGGTCCCTGGGGTTTGGTGGCCCTGCGCAGGTGCACAGCTTGAACATGCCTAAGGCCGCCCTGAGGCAGTTGTCTAGAGTGGATTGGCCCCAGGTCACCAAAATCTCAAGTGATACATTTCCAAACCAAAACGAGCTTAATATCACCTGCAGGCAAGATTCTAGACTTGTAATGACACAATGGATATATCACTCGTATATATATGAAAAGAATCTGGTAACAAATCGAACACATGGGGTACCACTGCAACGTTCACAGGGCGGAGATGAGGAAGGAGGCGTGGTAGCTATTTGAATTTTTTTTCTGCAGCAATTATTCCAGCCAGTCCATTGCTGTTCTGCACCAGCCTGTCTGCTTTTATGAATGGTGCTATCCAAGGGGTCAAAAGCCTATGAAAAAATCTATTAATGCCAGGGGCCACGCGACTGCCACCAGGTTTGCGTAAATCGTCCAGTACTGACAGTGCCAATGATGGGGACGTAGCCTGCCCTAAAACCTGCCTGAAATTGATTCAGTGGATAACTTTCATTCGTGGAATACTGTAATCGGACCGGGAACACCTTTTTTCGCATAATTTGCCTAAATAAGGTAGTTGTCAGATTGGAAAGGATTTGCTCATTTCATTGGATCTAAAAGATATTTTTAGCAGTGATTTCATCAAAGAGGATTATTGTCTTGGAAACTATTCCTTTTTAAGAGCTTTTAAATAGCTGCAGCAGCTCATGGATGAGAAAAAAAACTGAGATTTCTTAACACTTGCCAAGGACAAATAATATGGAAGCCAGATGGATGACTCTTGGTAATTACAGGCCCAAGTTAAGTGACTGTTATGTGCTCAAAGCAGTCTCGAATGTTAGTCACAAGCTTTGGTGTCCTGATACAGATTAAAGGCCGAGGAAATGTCTTCCTCTTCAAAACCTGCAAAAATGTGTAAGATTTTTGTCATCATTAATTAGTAAGTGAAATTTGTCGTGATTTAAAAAAAAATGCTCCTAATAAATATTTGAATAACATTAAGCTGTAGAAGGCTGTGCCGTTAGATACTAAAAATAACAAAACGTCAGTCGCAGTGCCAAAACAACCACAAAATATAAAAAAATACTAACATAGTCGTCATAAATATATATGTAAGTTTTATTATGACAATTACGCTACAAAGTGCAATTGCATTGTGATAAAGCTATAATGCTTCTTTCATAATTTTTTTTATTTTGCCTTGATATTGGCTTTAATTGTTGTTGTTGGTGAGAATCAATAAATGGTGGACACGAGAGGGTAAAGTTTGTTCATGAAATGGTGCTCACGATGACAAAAGCCAGACTTTGCCAACTCAACGTCCACACTAGGCCAGAGGTGACCCATAATCGGTCCCATCCTCATGAGCAGCAAAAAACACCTTATATATGGATCACAGGTGTTAAGGAAACAGCCAGTGACACCTCCCTGTGATTTATAATCATACAGATAGGCTTACGAATGTATTTGTATCACTTCAATACAAATAATACAGGGCTACATATCTAATGCAGGTTGTTTAACCCCTTCCATGCGGCTGCGATTCTGCGCCTGTGCGGCAGAATCGCGAGTGGGTAGGTTTATTATGGACCCAGCCGTCATCAGCACACGAGCACCGTAGTGCATGACGGCTGGAAGCCGTCATCCATATATCTATCAACCCCTGCCACCATTTCCCACCATTCAGTAAACCAGTTGAGGTTCTAAGTTATATTTTACTTGCATTAAATTAATTGTTTTTTCTGAAGAGCACAGCCTGCTATTCTCCGAAGACGTCTGATCTTTCTCCCAATGTAAACCACGCAATTTCCTCCTCGGCCCAGCTAAAAATTTAACTTAGGAAGAATGATCCTCAAAACTGAGAGAGCCTTGTTCCATCTGCAGGCGAAAGGCTTCAATTGCCACCGAGTGCAGCAAGTTCGAAATGATTTTGCAAGATGCTGGGTAAAGTTGGAATCGTTTTACTCCAGAAAATATGGTTAACAGAAGAGAGGGCAAGGGTGCAGGCTAGTTCAAAAGTTGGCTATGAACCTTGTTTCCCAAGTGCAGCCTTGCAAAGTATTAGGAGAATCAGAGAGGGCAATTAAGGACAATATAGTAGAATTGCATTTTGGGGTCTGTTTCCAAGATACCTATTCTCAACCAAAGAGCGAGTGTCGTTAATGGACACTGGAGACAAGGAGGGTACTCACAATCTGTGGTTGGCTATATTCAGTTCCACTGGAATTATGCGGCAGGGATGGACCAAATTATGTGCCTGGGTTGAGTAAATTATGCGGCAAGAAAAGGCTATTATGCAGGACATTTTGTGATAGCATTACTTCATGTGTACACTTGTTTACGCTGTCTGGGCATTGGTTCCACCTCATTAGTACCGGTTTAACACCCAAATATAGCAATTAGCAACAGAAAGGTGGCCAGTCAGCATTCGCAAAGGGACTTCAATGGTACGGCAACACGTGTTGCTGCTTTTTTTAGGAACTTTTGAACTGTTTGCGCTAGATTCAAAACTTTAAAAAAAAATGCAGATTATGCAGCAGATAATGGATTATATGGCAAATGTGGCAAATCTATCATAATGTGAAAAATGCTGCAGCCGCACAATCTCAAAATTCCAGTGGCCCTGGCTGTATTGAGCAAACTCTTCCTACACTTAGGGACAACGCTCCTCCCTCTCGGCTTCTAAACTCCTACCCTAGCCCTACTTAGGTAAGCAGGGTGGCCTATGACAAGCGATGGTAGGCACTGGTATGTACTCATTTTTCAACTTTAAAATGGCATGAGAACGTAGTCAATCAGCTTAAGGCCTTGCTACTGTCAGAAAGAGTAGTGGAAAAGACTGGCCAAATAATATACACTCTCTTATCTGAAGGACATAAATGCTCCAAGGGCAGCTGATGCAATTGTTAATTAACTACTTAGAAGAAACTGGTTAAAACACTTATACTACTCATTGAAATGGCTGGTTTGACATGAACGCAAGTCTGTGCTCTTAACTGAGTAGCCAGGGTTAATTGTACAACCCTGACTATCATAGGTATGAGGAGTTTCCCACAGACAGAAAGCTCCATTATATGCAGGTACTAAAGTCCATGAAAGATCATCATTGTTATAATCCACCCCCTTTCACCTACTGCTCTTTTGCCTTATGTATTCTGAGAAGATCTTGATAACCTCAATTCGATCAAATTATTTAGGTGTTTTCCGCTGCTGCTCGTGCAGGTATGAGCGCTAGGGCAGTGAAGCCGGTTGGGGGAATTTTGACAGATGATGAGGGGAAATTGAATAAATAATAAATTTTCCCTCATGATCATCTGGTGGTTTTGGGTTCTGCTGGTCAGTGGTCTTGATAACTGACCTAAAAAGACATAGAGCCTGATTTAGACCTTGGAGGACAGAGTAATATCAGTCAGGGCAACGGAGTAAATCATGCTGTCACCCTGATGGAGATTCCATACAACAATTCTAGAGATGTATGCAGGCCTCGTGGACATCTCTCAACATTATCAGCAAATGCTGTTGAGGTGGTTCCTGGTAAAGTTGTAAAATTTGACGGATGACTTCATCGAACAGGACAGCAGTCCATCACATTTTTATATATTTTTACTATTTTCAAAAACAAACTCCTAAAACAGGAGTTTGTTTTAGAAAAAAGGAAATCTAATGACCTCCAAACGATGGGAGTTTTGTGTGGGGGTAGTTTTTACATTTTTACCGTCTCTATCAGTAAAACCTGATGGTGAGGAACAGCAAATAAAAGCCAGTTGACTGGCCACTCTAAATTGGGTTGAGGGTCAGATGGCTAACCCGAATATGTCTCATTACACTGTGATGCATTATATCGCAAGCTTTTACAATACAGTCATTACAAAGACCACGTTGTTAGTACGCAATGCATTTACATCGCAAGCCATTACAACGACTTATACTAGGGGGAGCGCTGGACTTAGGAATAGTATTAATGACTATTCCTACTCCAGTTTGCGCAACAGTAGGGAAGCTGTTGCAATTCATTTCCAATACCTCAGCGCCCCCTAGTGCAAGTCGTTGTAATGACTTGCGATGTAAATGCATTGCGTACTAACAACGTGGTTGTTGTAACGACTGCTCTGTAATAGTAGCACGAAGTAATGACAGCGTTGTAAATGCTGTTTCCAGGCTAACCCATCTGATTGCTACTCTATCAGGCTCTCAGAGGTGTATGTCGCAGACAGAGTTGGGATGTTGGGAGTTGGGATGTTGTTAACATACTAAAAATCTGCACAGCTCTAAATCAGACGGGCAAACTATTAGTTTGGCAGAGAGGGTACTCTATTGCCATTGCGACAGAGTACCCTCTCCCCAAAATCGAAATCATCCCTATAGTTACTGTGATTAAACAACTATAATCATATCTACAAAGCAATGGATCGCTCTATATAATAGTGGTTTTCCAGTGGTAAGTGCAAATGAATCGGGGACGATGAGAGAGTGGGATTACAACATCACCAGCATGAGTTTATAGTGAAGAGGAGAAGGATGCTGTGGTGAGGCTTACGGGGAAGCCAGGGATAGCGAGGATATTGGCAGAGCTTGGGAGTGGAACATATTCCTGTGTGCTCCAGCAACTGCATGATTTCCCCACGATGGAGTGTTGCAATCAGGGACATATTTATTAAGCATGGGCGTAATTTGCGAATTCGCGATCCGCGAATTTGCGGATTTGCGAATTCGCGATCCACAAAATTCACGAATTAGTGCGAATTTGCAGATTTTTTTATTTTTGCGTGTTCGCGGGGCACTTTGCGTGTTCCCGGGGCGATTTGCGTGTTCACGGGGCGCTTTGCGTGTTCGCTAGGGTTTTTTTTGCGAGACTGCGATGCGCCCTCTGGTTCATCACTGCCACCCTCTCGTTTTTTGTGCCCTTCTGCCCTTTGTACCACTCGTTTTTGTGCCTTTCTGCCCTCTGCCCCACTTGTGTTTGTGCCGTTTTGCCCTCTGCCCCACTCGTTTTTGTGCTCTTCTGCCCTCTGCCCAACTCGTTTTTGTGGTCTTCTGCCCTCTGCCCCACTTGTTTCTGCCCTCTGTCCCACTCGTTTTTTTGCTCTTCTGCTCTCTGCCCCACTCGTTTTTGTGCCCTTCTGCCCTCTGCCCCACTCGTTTTTTGTGCCCTTCTGCCCTCTGCCCCACTTGTGTTTGTGCCGTTTTGCCCTCTGCCCCACTCGTTTTTGTGCTCTTCTGCCCTCTGCCCAACTCGTTTTTGTGGTCTTCTGCCCTCTGCCCCACTTGTTTCTGCCCTCTGTCCCACTCGTTTTTTTGCTCTTCTGCTCTCTGCCCCACTCGTTTTTGTGCCCTTCTGCCCTCTGCCCCACTCGTTTTTTGTGCCCTTCTGCCCTCTGCCCCACTTTTTTGTGCCTTTCTGCCCCACTCGTTTTTGTTCCCTTCTGCCCTCTGCCCCACTCGTTGTTGTGCCCTTTCTGCCCTCTGCCACACTCGTTTTTGTGCCATTCTGCCCTCTGCCGCACTCATTGTTGTGCCCTTCTGCCCCTTGCCCCACTCGTTGTTGTGCCATTCTGCCCTCTGCCACACTCCTGTTTTATTTTAGAATGGTGCCGGCAAGCTGCCAGCGCCATTCTAAAATAGTTACTAAGTTAGCTATTTTAGCACTAATAGATAAAATAAAGCAGGTGCTTGAGTTGAAGCTCGAATTCAGTTAAACTCAAACACCTGCTTCATTTTATCTATTAGTGCTTCCTGTTGAAGCTAACTTAGTAACTATTTTAGAATGGCGCTGGCAGCTTGCCGGCGGCATTCTAAAATAGGTACAAGCTTGAAGCTTGAACTTTTGCCCCCCGGATCCGTTCTGCTCGCGGATTAGCGAATTTTCAGCAAATTCGCGGGAATTCGCGGATCGCGAATTTGCTGAATATCCGCAAAATCCGCGAGCGGAACGGATTTTGCACCCATGCTTAATATTTATTAACAAAACACGCAGTGCAGTGCAGCAAGTCACCTTGCTGCGCTGAGCTGCGTGATAGGGAAAGGGCAGGAATGCACCGTACTTCATCGTACAGCGCATTCCTGTCTTTTCCCTGCGCAGGCGCACAATTTGCTGATTAACGCTAACACTGGCCCCCTAGCACCATGGTGCAAGGGTGCAGGCATTGTAAGCAGGATTGTTTGTGTGCAGGAAGGACCTTCCTGCACTAAAACAATCCTAAGAGCCATTTTCCTCTTTAAATTTTTGCTGCAGAATGCAGGACACATAGAAAGAGGAAACAACGAGGAAAAACAAGATATCTCTCCCTGATGCACCTCTGGTGGGGAGGCATACAATTCTGATGCATTCCAAGGTCTTCCACTCTTGGTAAATCTGGGAATTCATCAGAGTACATGGCTAGATGTGTGGGAACGCTGATGCTCCACCCATGTAAAGCTCTCACCACGCAGTGTAACGCAAGATAGTCTTGTTTACACAAGATATACCAAGCCAAATAGGGCCACGCAGGGTAGCATTGCGTGGCTTGATACATCTTATTGTAGGTTTTGCAGGCCAGGGTGCCCCTTGCCCATGACGACACAAAACCGGGTGAAAGAAATGACAAAATATTTGTGTGTGAGTGGGTGTGTGAAAGCTGTGTGGGTGTGTGAGTGGTTTTGAAGGTCTGTGAGTGGATGCACAGGTGTGTGAGTGGGTGTGTGATTGGTTGTGTGGGTGTGTAATTGGGTGTGTGAGTGTGAGTGAGTAGATGTGTGGATCTGTGAGTGAGTGTATGTTTTTTTAAATTGGAGCCTGGGTCCGCCGATCCTCCCGAATCCACCCGAATCCAGGAAGATTCCAGGGAGGATCTGCGGATCCGCACGTGGTAAAATGTTTTTGGGACAATTTCCTGCCCATGAGGTGTTCCTCACAGGCCCCTTCATTAGTCCCAGGGGGTAAGGACACCTCTATCCTGACCCCTCCTGTCTCATAATACCTTTATTGTTGAACCAAGTCCCAGTGAACAAAATGGCAGCCACAACTTTCCTCTCAGGTTGCAGTCAACCAATCACGGCATTGCTGTTGGCGAATGGATTTGCGAATCCAAGGAGGATCTGTGGAGGATTCGTGCCCCTAGATATACAAATTTGGATTTCAGTTATTTTCTCAAAAACTACTGAACGGATCTACACCAAATCACAAAAAGGTTGCTTTCTGGACCAAGATCTACCTTCCTACTAAATTTGGTGTAATTCCGTCCAGCGCTACGAGCTGTAGTCGTGTCTAAAATCCCTATGGGAATTAACATAGGAAACTCACTTTTTGTGACACTCCCGTTTTCTCTGCCCCCTCTTGATGGATCACCCCAACACTTTTCCATGCTCAATTAGAATCAGCGGCACAATTTTTTGCAAAAGGTTTGTGAACATTCATCAAACTGCCCCAAAGATATATATATATGCAAGTCAAAAAACGCTTCCTACTCGTGCCTGCCAGTAGTTAACCCCTTCGATGCTCATGACGAGCTCAGCTCGTCATGCAGTACACTGGTTGTGTGCTTATGACGAGCTGAGCTCGTCATGTAGTATGGGGATCTGAATATTTAGTATGGGGATCTGAATATTTCAGCACCCAGCGGGAATTTCTCTAGCAGCCAAGGTGTTAATACATGTATATATATACATAAACACTTTATTACTTGTTACTACAATAGTGTTTAAATAACTTCAGAAAATAATGGTTTAATGCTTCATAGATTCAATGCTAAAATCACTTTAAAGAAGGAATCAACTATGGTCATATTCACAAGGCCTAGTTATGGTGTGTTTATCTCACTTCATAGATTTAATCCCTTGTGTTCTGGTTAAACGACTTGGCAAATATTATCCTTTCCACTGCAGGGTATTTTTTGTTTTCTTAATAATTTTGGTACCATTAGACAAATCTGCACTAAACTTTCCACTTAGGGGTCTTTGCTGCAAGGTTTGCGAAGATCCATTAAAACGAGTGTGAGAAGTTGGCCTGGCATATGCTGTCCACTATTCTAGTGGGCACCTTGCACCAGTCCAAATGTCCCTTATTGATGGTAGGTTTAAAGACAACCTATATAGAAAGCTATCCTAGTGGTAGCTGTGGAGAGCAACCTTCAGGTAAGTCTTGAAGGAATGTAAAGCGGCTTGTTTTTTCAGTCTATAATCTCGTGAATGACCAAATGAAAGGAGAACCACACCAGGCATATATATAAAATATATGTATTTAATCTAAACACATCCCTCTAGTCTCTTTATGAAGCTAGAGGCCAAAATACGCACAGTAAACTCATTTAGCACACAGTAAATTAGCACAGTATACGTTTAGCTCTAGGGGCGTCCCAAACTATATACTAAGAAAGTGGTATAAGTACCACTACAGTCATAGAGACAAGGCCTAGGGCCTGTAGAACCACTGGGACAACCAGGAACCATCAAGGTAGGGACGCAGGAGAACCGCAGGGGACACGTGCAGTGTCTAAACACAGTTGTGAATCACCATTGACTTCTATGGAGAAAGTTGCGATTAGATTTTTAACGGTTAGGGACTCTTAGGAGTGGACTAGGAGCAAACCCATTGAGAACTGGACAGTTCGAGAGTCAAGACCCACAGGAGCACCGAAGTACTCGTGTTACCTCACCCAGGGAAGCCGGGTGCATAGGTGTCTTTTCGTGTCAGGTTTCGTAGTCGTTTCCTATGGCGAGCTGCAAAGAAGTGCTGCAGGCGACCAGGTGAAAAGTGTCCGGATGAATACAAGGGTGGATTGAAGATCTGAAGAACCTAAAAGTAGAGGGGACAGAGTCTGGGTCACTTGCCAGTGACCAGGGAGGCAATAAGAAGATGCCCACCAATGTCGGGTGATTTCAGGTGCAGAAGGTGAAGCTTGACTCTGCAGCCACGAGAACCAGAAGGCGTCGATGACATCCAGGAGCTGGATTCGAGCTGTTCCACATTAGATGTTGAGTGCTGCAGTGTCGGTGTCTGGATTGGACCCAACAAGCCTTGGCAACAGCAACCCATGCATAATGCAAAGATTGGCGTCGGAGCAGACCAGCAAGGTCTGAAAGACTCACCCTTTGGAGGAAAGTCAGGGCACAGCTGGGGCACCCAGGGAAGCCAAGAAACAAAAGAGTTACCTTTGTGCGGACCCACCAGTTGAAGGATCAGGGATTGCAAAGGGGCTCGAGCAGAAATGCTAGAAGCAGGCCCATAGAACACTTGTGGAGTGTAGGCCCACAATCTTCGGTGCAAATGGAGCTCAGGGCTTGGACTATGAATAGCCCAATGCACAACTTCAGGAAAGCTCGGGAAGTAGGTGCACTAGCAAACGTGTACTGTGTCCAGGAGTTCGGGTCCCACGTCTCTCGTGATGGCTACAGGTCTCAGCTTTGCTGTGATCTCGTGTCGGCCTTGGAGATGTTTCTGTGTCCTGTGTCGCAAATCCTTCGGGATCCAGCGGGAGCCTTGGAAATGCAGACTGGCAAGATGCTTCTTTGGTGCTTGTTTGAACAAGGGAGTCACTCCTTGACCCCAAGGGAGAGCCTTCCGTCTTCTAGTCGAAATAGAATGTCAAAGTTCCAAGATATATGTTGCAGAGTTTCATCCAGGGTAATCTAAAGTCCTGAGAACTGGGTTCCTATACTTATACTAAGTTTAGGGGTTGGACATCGTCTAGGGTCCAACCTATGGGAGGACCCAGGGTGGGGGTGGTTACACCCCTTCCCCTTTGTCGAGTTTCGCGCCAGAGCAGGGGATGAGTGCCCCTGCAATCGGTTTGTACAGGGGTATGCACTGGGACACCACATGTGCCCCCAGCGCTGTCTGAAAAGCATTCACTGAATGCACCCGCCAAGCCCCAATACATGGTACAAAAGGGGGTGGTGATGGACGGGGCATCTGAATCAATCAAACACTCACACCCAGATCTTTTGACTGGGTGTGAGTGTTTGATTGATTCAGATGCTCCGTCCATCACCACCCCCTTTTGTACCGCTTTTGGCCGCCATAAATGTGGCAGGGTATGCTCAGACGTGAGTCCCTTGCGCACTTTGCCACTGGATTCAAGCAAGCCGGGCTGAAGACGGCTGGAATGCCAGAAACCGGTCATCGGAAGCTTGTTTCCGGTCCAGGGAAGACATGGCTTGGCAGTTCGGGCTGGACTGTTCCCATGAGGCACAGGGTCAGACTGATTTGCATATAGCCATGTCTGAACTGGGGTGGCAGAGGGAGCTAAAGAACGGTGATGGATTAAACCCAGTTCTTTTGAATGGGTGTGAGTGTTTGATCGATTCAGATGCTCCGTCCATCACCACCCCCTTTTGTACCGCTTTTGGCCGCCATATGTGTGGCAGGGTATGCTCAGACGTGAGTCCCTTGCTCACTTTGCCACTGGATTCAAGCAAGCCGGGCTGAAGACGGCTGGAATGCCAGAAAGCGGTCCTCAGAAGCTTGTTTCCGGTCCAGGGAAGACATGGCTTGGCAGTTCGGGCTGGACTGTTCCCATGAGGCACAGGGTCAGACTGATTTGCATATAGCCATGTCTGAACTGGAGTGGCAGAGTGGGCTAAAGAACAGTGATGGATTAAACCCAGATCTTTTGACTGGGTGTGAGTGTTTGATTGATTCAGATGCTCCGTCCATCACCACCCCCTTTTGTACCGCTTTTGGCCGCCATAAGTGTGGCAGGGTATGTTCAGACGTGAGTCCCTTGCTCACTTTGCCAGTGGATTCAAGCAAGCCAGGCTGAAGACGGCTGGAATGCCAGAAACCGGTCCTCGGAAGCTTGTTTCCGGTCCAGGGAAGACATGGCTTGGCAGTTCGGGCTGGACCGTTCCCATGAGGCACAGGGTCAGACTGATTTGCATATAGCCATGTCTGAACTGGGGTGGCAGAGTGGGCTAAAGAACGGTGATGGATTAAACCCAGATCTTTTGACTGGGTGTGAGTGTTTGATTGATTCAGATGCTCCGTCCATCACCACCCCCTTTTGTACCGCTTTTGGCCGCCATAAGTGTGGCAGGGTATGCTCAGACGTGAGTCCCTTGCTCACTTTGCCAGTGGATTCAAGCAAGCCGGGCTGAAGACGGCTGGAATGCCAGAAAGCGGTCCTCAGAAGCTTGTTTCCGGTCCAGGGAAGACATGGCTTGGCAGTTCTGGCTGGACTGTTCCCATGAGGCACAGGGTCAGACTGATTTGCATATAGCCATGTCTGAACTGGAGTGGCAGAGTGGGCTAAAGAACGGTGATGGATTAAACCCAGATCTTTTGACTGGGTGTGAGTGTTTGATTGATTCAGATGCTCCGTCCATCACCATCCCCCTTTTGTACCGCTTTTGGCCGCCATAAGTGTGGCAGGGTATGCTCAGACGTGAGTCCCTTGCTCACTTTGCCACTGGATTCAAGCAAGCCAGGCTGAAGACGGCTGGAATGCCAGAAACCGCTCCTCAGAAGCTTGTTTCCGGTCCAGGGAAGACATGGCTTTGCAGTTCGGGCTGGACCATTCCCATGAGGCACAGGGTCAGACTGATTTGCATATAGCCATGTCTGAACTGGGGTGGCAGAGTGGGCTAAAGAACGGTGATGGATTAAACCCAGATCTTTTGACTGGGTGTGAGTGTTTGATTGATTCAGATGCTCCGTCCATCACCACCCCCTTTTGTACCGCTTTTGGCCGCCATAAGTGTGGCAGGGTATGTTCAGACGTGAGTCCCTTGCTCACATTGCCACTGGATTCAAGCAAGCCGGGCTGAAGACGGCTGGAATGCCAGAAAGCAGTCCTCGGAAGCTTGTTTCCGGTCCAGGGAAGACATGGCTTGGCAGTTCGGGCTGGACTGTTCCCATGAGGCACAGGGTCAGACTGATTTGCATATAGCCATGTCTGAACTGGAGTGGCAGAGGGGGCTAAAGAACGGTGATGGATTAAACCCAGATCTTTTGACTGGGTGTGAGTGTTTGATTGATTCAGATGCTCCGTCCATCACCACCCCCTTTTGTACCGCTATTGGCCGCCATAAGTGTGGCAGGGTATGCTCAGACGTGAGTCCCTTGCTCACTTTGCCACTGGATTCAAGCAAGCCGGGCTGAAGACGGCTGGAATGCCAGAAACCGGTCCTCGGAAGCTTGTTTCCGGTCCAGGGAAGACATGGCTTGGCAGTTCGGGCTGGACTGTTCCCATGAGGTACAGGGTCAGACTGATTTGCATATAGCCATGTCTGAACTGGGGTGGCAGTGTGGGCTAAAGAACGGTGATGGATTAAACCCAGATCTTTTGACTGGGTGTGAGTGTTTGATTGATTCAGATGCTCCGTCCATCACCACCCCCTTTTGTACCGCTTTTGGCCGCCATAAGTGTGGCAGGGTATGCTCAGACGTGAGTCCCTTGCTCACTTTGCCACTGGATTCAAGCAAGCCGGGCTGAAGACGGCTGGAATACCAGAAACCGGTCTTCGGGAGCTTGTTTCCGGTCCAGGGAAGACATGGCTTGGCAGTTCGGGCTGGACTGTTCCCATGAGGCACAGGGTCAGACTGATTTGCATATAGCCATGTCTGAACTGGGTGGCAGAGTGGGCTAAAGAACGGTGATGGATTAAACCCAGATCTTTTGACTGGGTGTGAGTGTTTGATCGATTCAGATGCTCCGTCCATCACCACCCCCTTTTGTACCGCTTTTGGCCGCCATAAGTGTGGCAGGGTATGCTCAGACGTGAGTCCCTTGCTCACTTTGCCACTGGATTCAAGCAAGCCGGGGTGAAGATGGCTGGAATGCCAGAAAGCGGTCCTCAGAAGCTTGTTTCCGGTCCAGGGAAGACATGGCTTGGCAGTTCGGGCTGGACTGTTCCCATGAGGCACAGGGTCAGACTTATTTGCATATAGCCATGTCTGAACTGGAGTGGCAGAGTGGGCTAAAGAACGGTGATGGATTAAACCCAGATCTTTTGACTGGGTGTGAGTGTTTGATTGATTCAGATGCTCCGTCCATCACCACCCCCTTTTGTACCGCTTTTGGCTGCCATAAGTGTGGCAGGGTATGTTCAGACGTGAGTCCCTTGCTCACTTTGCCGCTGGATTCAAGCAAGCCGGGCTGAAGACGGCTGGAATGCCAGAAAGCGGTCCTCGGAAGCTTGTTTCCGGTCCAGGGAAGACATGGCTTGGCAGTTCGGGCTGGACTGGTCCCATGAGGCACAGGGTCAGACTGATTTGCATATAGCCATGTCTGAACTGGAGTGGCAGAGTGGGCTAAAGAACGGTGATGGATTAAACCCAGATCTTTTGACTGGGTGTGAGTGTTTGATTGATTCAGATGCTCCGTCCATCACCACCCCCTTTTGTACCGCTTTTGGCCGCCATAAGTGTGGCAGGGTATGTTCAGACGTGAGTCCCTTGCTCACATTGCCACTGGATTCAAGCAAGCCGGGCTGAAGACGGCTGGAATGCCAGAAAGCAGTCCTCGGAAGCTTGTTTCCGGTCCAGGGAAGACATGGCTTGGCAGTTCGGGCTGGACTGTTCCCATGAGGCACAGGGTCAGACTGATTTGCATATAGCCATGTCTGAACTGGAGTGGCAGAGGGGGCTAAAGAACGGTGATGGATTAAACCCAGATCTTTTGACTGGGTGTGAGTGTTTGATTGATTCAGATGCTCCGTCCATCACCACCCCCTTTTGTACCGCTATTGGCCGCCATAAGTGTGGCAGGGTATGCTCAGACGTGAGTCCCTTGCTCACTTTGCCACTGGATTCAAGCAAGCCGGGCTGAAGACGGCTGGAATGCCAGAAACCGGTCCTCGGAAGCTTGTTTCCGGTCCAGGGAAGACATGGCTTGGCAGTTCGGGCTGGACTGTTCCCATGAGGCACAGGGTCAGACTGATTTGCATATAGCCATGTCTGAACTGGGGTGGCAGTGTGGGCTAAAGAACGGTGATGGATTAAACCCAGATCTCATGACTGGGTGTGAGTGTTTGATTGATTCAGATGCTCCGTCCATCACCACCCCCTTTTGTACCGCTTTTGGCCGCCATAAGTGTGGCAGGGTATGCTCAGACGTGAGTCCCTTGCTCACTTTGCCACTGGATTCAAGCAAGCCGGGCTGAAGACGGCTGGAATACCAGAAACCGGTCTTCGGGAGCTTGTTTCCGGTCCAGGGAAGACATGGCTTGGCAGTTCGGGCTGGACTGTTCCCATGAGGCACAGGGTCAGACTGATTTGCATATAGCCATGTCTGAACTGGGTGGCAGAGTGGGCTAAAGAACGGTGATGGATTAAACCCAGATCTTTTGACTGGGTGTGAGTGTTTGATCGATTCAGATGCTCCGTCCATCACCACCCCCTTTTGTACCGCTTTTGGCCGCCATAAGTGTGGCAGGGTATGCTCAGACGTGAGTCCCTTGCTCACTTTGCCACTGGATTCAAGCAAGCCGGGGTGAAGATGGCTGGAATGCCAGAAAGCGGTCCTCAGAAGCTTGTTTCCGGTCCAGGGAAGACATGGCTTGGCAGTTCGGGCTGGACTGTTCCCATGAGGCACAGGGTCAGACTTATTTGCATATAGCCATGTCTGAACTGGAGTGGCAGAGTGGGCTAAAGAACGGTGATGGATTAAACCCAGATCTTTTGACTGGGTGTGAGTGTTTGATTGATTCAGATGCTCCGTCCATCACCACCCCCTTTTGTACCGCTTTTGGCTGCCATAAGTGTGGCAGGGTATGTTCAGACGTGAGTCCCTTGCTCACTTTGCCGCTGGATTCAAGCAAGCCGGGCTGAAGACGGCTGGAATGCCAGAAAGCGGTCCTCGGAAGCTTGTTTCCGGTCCAGGGAAGACATGGCTTGGCAGTTCGGGCTGGACTGGTCCCATGAGGCACAGGGTCAGACTGATTTGCATATAGCCATGTCTGAACTGGAGTGGCAGAGTGGGCTAAAGAACGGTGATGGATTAAACCCAGATCTTTTGACTGGGTGTGAGTGTTTGATTGATTCAGATGCTCCGTCCATCACCACCCCCTTTTGTACCGCTTTTGGCCGCCATAAGTGTGGCAGGGTATGCTCAGACGTGAGTCCCTTGCTCACTTTGCCACTGGATTCAAGCAAGCCGGGCTGAAGACGGCTGGAATGCCAGAAACCGGTCCTCTGAAGCTTGTTTCTGGTCCAGGGAAGACATGGCTTGGCAGTTCGGGCTGGACTGTTCCCATGAGGCACAGGGTCAGACTGATTTGCATTTAGCCATGTCTGAACTGGGGTGGCAGTGTGGGCTAAAGAACGGTGATGGATTAAAACCAGATCTTTTGACTGGGTGTGAGTGTTTGATTGATTCAGATGCTCCGTCCATCACCACCCCCTTTTGTACCGCTTTTGGCCGCCATAAGTGTGGCAGGGTATGCTCAGACGTGAGTCCCTTGCTCACTTTGCCACTGGATTCAAGCAAGCCGGGCTGAAGACGGCTGGAATACCAGAAACCGGTCCTCGGGAGCTTGTTTCCGGTCCAGGGAAGACATGGCTTGGCAGTTCGGGCTGGATTGTTCCCATGAGGCACAGGGTCAGACTGATTTGCATATAGCCATGTCTGAACTGGGGTGGCAGAGTGGGCTAAAGAACGGTGATGGATTAAACCCAGATCTTTTGACTGGGTGTGAGTGTTTGATTGATTCAGATGCTCCGTCCATCACCACCCCCTTTTGTACCGCTTTAAGCCCCAATACACTACAGCCTGTCAGGGGAGGTGGTTACACCTCTCTGTGACAGGAAACCTATTGTCCAGGCCTGCCCTGCTGGAGTTTTGTCCAGCAGCAGGGGAACAGACTCGTGTCTGTGGCAGCAGCATCCATTTTTTGATGCTGGGGCTCTTTTAAACTATTACCGGTCAGGTAAGTGTGTACATGTCTTCTCCCGCTAGAAGGGTGGAATTCTACCCCCCACCCCCCGCCAAGACTGGCGAGGGGTAGGATTCCAAAGTGTTTGACACCAAACACGACATGTTTTGATGCAGCCATTCCAAAGTTAGCATTTACCGCGAGGTTGTAATGCACTTAAGAGTATATGGTATGGCTGTATCACAGAACAGCTACAGAGAAGTGATTCCGAAAGCTGTAGAGGGGTCCTGCTCAAGCATGGGCAAACTCTCACACAAAACCAAGCACTCTGCCTTCAGGATTGTCAAGGCCTGCCATAGGAGTGATTTATAGGATCCTATGTGTCTGTTATTAAAGGTAGATATAGGTAGCCTATATCTTAGTAAGGGGTGCAAGCACCACCTTACCCAGGCTGCAGTAGCAGACCTGTGGTGCCATTTTGGAAGGCTTCCCAGGGGTGGCATAATACATGCTTCAGCCCCTGGTAGGCCTCTGGGGTACCTATGCCCTTGGTACCTAAGGTATCATATACTAGGGACTCACAAGGGTAACCCAGTAACCAACCTGGAGTGTACCTAAAGTGCATGCAATCAATTTAGAAAGGAAGCAGCTAGGCTGGGGTCCTGGTTAGCAGGGCCCCAGCCAGGCTAAAGTCGACAAATCAGTGAAACACCAGCAAAAAGTGGGGGTAACAATTGTAAGCAGATCCTACTCTCCTACAACGAGGCTTAAAAATAGGTGAGGGCAAAAGTGACATTTCCCTTTTTAATTCACTCACAATTCTTATATTATTGATATATAAAAAATGTGGCCAAATAGAATTACTCCAAACTCAACATTTAAATAAAGCTCAAGCACTTGCCTTTACTAAATTTTGCGCGGATCTGTTTGATAATTAACGAAAAATTTGTGTTTAAAAAGTGTTCCTTTAAATAGGTATTTAACCTGACTGATGATGATATATACTTAATGGTAGCACCCAACACTGCTCACTTCTCAGCATATACATCCGTAAACCTGGATCATGGCACCTGGGCAAACATTCCTCTTACCTACTAGACTTAACCATCTTGCAGTTTTATCCACATCTTGTCATTTTGCCCCTAGGATTGGTCTAACCTCTATAATGTAGATGGTCTGCATAACTTTAGCCTACCACTTTGTTAGGTTTCCCTAGTTAGTATTGTATGCAATTGAACATATGAGAAGGTGCATTAATCTGGTCTATATATATTTCACAGGATTTTTCTCTATCGGTCATAAAGGATCTATTTGTGAAGCATCTCAGGTAAACCTTGTATACCTTTTGACTTGCATGCCCTTCCTTATGAGTGGATTGGCCTTGACATTTGTCCAAATTTTTCCACTCAGATTCACCATAAGGCAAGTATTCGATGGCTAGTTAGTGTTTTCACCCAACTGGACGGCCTATATTTCTTGCACAGGCTCCTTGTATTCTCCATTTATTTTTGTACTTATGTTAGTTTATATGGTCTTCATTTCTAGCCCTTCCAGAAAGTTCTTAATCCAATGTTAGGCTCCCAGATTCTAATACCCACTTCGGGAATACCTTTACCCTATGGCATGTGCTTGTAGCTTGAGATTACAGGTAATTCTCTCATCCTATGTTATTTAATTCCGTACAAATTTTAACTTTTACTTTAAGAGATGGTCAACTCTGCTATGGGACTCCACTTACATTACTGTTTGAAGCATTTCACTATTCTTCTCTTTATAGCACCCACTTTTTATACACACACTGTAGCGGGCATGAACTGAAAGTCTGTGTACTTAGTATTGGGGAGCTTTGTAGGTCCGTGGTCAGCGTATCCTCCTTCCCTCAGTCTTTTCACTATTCACTAGTGTTTCTAAAATATATATAAACTTTGGAATTGTTCATATTTCAGACCCTATAAGGAAATAGATGTGAGTTCCCTGCATCATCAAACTGTTTAGAGTAGATGGTTTCCGCCGCTACATATGTATTCCATATAGCGCCCTGATGAAGATTGTATAATCCATCTAAGTGTGTTCTGTTTACCGAAACGTCCGTCGGCGCAATCCTGTTCTGTTATTTTCCCAACTGTACAAAGGTACATCTAATTATGATTAAATATTTTGCTTTTAACATTACGGTCATAATTTTCTGCATAAAGCAAGACGTCCACGTGCTGTTTTCAAATACACACCATGGGAACATTGCCCTGCAACACCACAGGGTAGTTCAAAATCATTTGCACAGAGGTTTGTTTATTTTTCTGGTTATGATACATATGACTCAGCCTTTTTTTATTAGCGGCGTTCACCTTCACTTGCAAAGAAAAATATGCTGACAAACAACAAGCTGATATATTGTGCTTCCTTTCTTTCCCAGCTGCCCTCACAAGAGTTCGACTTTTGGAGGGACACTATTGATGTAAAATCGATTTGGGGACAAGGGTCTGGCATTTTCAGAGGAATGAGGCTTTGTTTAGAGCTTGCCTTATACCACAAAAAAAGATTTTCCTGAATTAAACTGTGCAGCAAACTACATGTTTTGGTATAGCTAAGAAAAAGGATTTGAACACACCACACATTCCCACATTCCATGTTTTGAAAACTGATGGCAGTTTACAAAATACAGGGAGGAAACACTGGATATCATGCTAGGCAATGGCAAGTACAAATAATTAGACACTAATTGGAAGGGATGGTTAGTGTGGCTGTTAGATACCAACGGATGTCAAGCGCAGTTCCTGGGTAACACAGAGGGTTTTAAACTTGACCAGCGTTACGTGAAGGCAGAACACTCAGGGGTGGTATTAGCTTACAGTGTTGGGAAGTTGTGCTTTGATTGGCTAAAAACCTCAACACTGTCTCATGTAAAAGAACACTTGTCCCTTTTTTCTGATGACCTGGAATTACGGGACTTCTTGTATGCAATATATAATGAAATATGGAAGGTTTCTCAACAGGAAGCTGCCAGACTGTGCAAAATTAACAGGACTAATCTATAAAAGGCTTTAGTGGTAGTTTACAATGGGATGACAACATTTTCTTCTAGAATATACTACTTGGGCAACATAGTGTCATCATCAATTGGCATTATACAGCATGACATGTAAGCGACATGTAAGCTTTACAACATGGCCAAACTCAGATTAGCTCCATCTTGCTACTGAGTTGGATGCTTCAGACACTTCGTTCTGCTCACTTACCATGGCAACATATTAATGCCACAAGCTTGTTTTCACCATACCAACTAACAAAACAGCAAATGTTCATGACATGCAAAGATGTGACATACACTATGTTTCACACAGACAGACAGGCAACCAATCACTTTTGCTGAAACACCCTCCGTGGATTGGATAGGCCACTGGTTCATTCTCAACATTTTATTTCCAATACTGCTTAGAATGGAGGAGGAGCTACACTGGCAAACAAGATGGCTGCTTAGGCTCCCGGCTCCGCCGACCTCCGTATCCCGCCACAAGATCCTGTACATTATCCTGATTTTACAGCCATCCCCTGTGTGAATGAACTGTTCCTCACTCCGATGGTGAAATCCGGAAACTTTTATCAGCTGGTTTGACGAAGTTACATTGAGTTGAAGATTGTGGCCTACTCCAGCTGTGAAGCCGGGGCCTCGAGTATCTGCAAAGCCAGGCTGCAGTGCAACAACATCGGCTGAGAGACGCAGGCAGGGTCCGGTCAATCGTAGTGGAGGCTTCTTTTACGCCTGAATTTGGCGTAGATTGTTTTCTTTGCTCAGCATTGATGTAGGAGTGACTTTGCTTGCTGCTGACTGTGGGTGGGCGTCCCCGTTCTGCAGACCCGGTGTTGGTCCCCACCAGGGTTCGGTAGGTCGGAGCCCCGGCCTGCGGCGTTAAGCCAGGTGAACGCGGCTGCAGATAACGACGGGTCACCCTCCACATTTGCCCTTTCGTGATCCTGTTTGTCCCCCCCTGAGATGCCAGATTCACCCGGGGAGGTGATTGTGATTGGTATCGGGCGTGAAACTATGGATCGAACGGTGCCTGAGCCATCGCTGAGGTCAATATTGGCAGAAATGTGGGCGTTTCACTCACAAGTGGATGTTTTAGTGAACAAATTGGATGCAAGCCTATCTGAGATGCTGCTTGTGGTACCGGACCCTGCCCCACTGTTGGAACAGCAATCTGCAGCCATCCAAGCCGCGGCCATTTTGACTCCGTGCGAGGACCCCGTGGGGAAGAGAGTATTGAAACCATCAGATGGTGCCCTGGAAGACGGTGTTCTCGCGGTCGTGAGTGTACCACCAGCCTTCGATCTGCAATTGTTTGATTTAAGAGGCTGGGCAGTGTATCACGGTGCCCCCTAATTTCTTTTATAAGGGTTGTTCTACATCTGTCTTTTTGCGACAGGTGGGGTCTGTTTCTGGCGGGGGGACTAAAGGGGCTGGGAGCATATACGGATATGCCCTCCTCCATTCTTTTTCCTACTTTTAGGGTTTTAGTTACTTGGGGCGACAGGCACGCTGCTAGTGGGGTTAGGCTGTAGCCATCTGCAGGGGTGCAGGGTGGGGGGTTGGAGTTTTTTTTTATTTTGCCTTTATTCTTTTCTATGGCCTTTTTCTTCCTTCCCTTTCTTTCCTTTAGGATCAGTATGGCTTGCAAATTATTCTGATTTTTACTGTGTTCTGGAGTTTAGTGCTCATGCTTCTTACGTCATCCGGATTTCCGGGTGGGTAGGCCCCGAGAACTGGCGCTTACGAAAACGTATATTGTATTGTTGTTTACTCCGATTCATATGCTTTGGCACCAGAGTTCCAATTATAGCTGTTCCTAGGTGCCTATCCTGTCTCTTGGCCTGTCCCCTGTATTCTTTTGTTTGATTGTATGGCACCTGATCCGTTTATTTAGATAATATAAAATAAAACCTTTATCTCATCCTGTGACTTATTTATGCGTTCTAATACAAGTTCTATCCTGAATCACTGCCGGACCTCAGGGTTGTCGGCTGATGAGCTGTGTCGTACTGTGATATAATGGGTCCTAATTATGTTTAGCTGCCGGCCCCTGCGGTTGTAGGCCCATGCTTGTATTTTATGAATGCTGCACTAAAGGTTTTTTAAAAAAAAATACTGCTTAGAACACCATCAAGTAGGCAGATATGAAGAGTTTGGGAAAGGGTATGGACACGAGTATCGGTAATTACCTTTCAAATTCCATTGTCGAAATAAGGAAACTGAAGACTTTTTCAGCAGTTCTGCCTACGAGAATACTTTAAGTGTCTCCTTAGTGTGCAAGGAGGTTTCGCTCCATGTGGCATGTAATGCTTCCGCAGCAAACTTATCTTGCTACTTGAAGGGTTCCCTTGTGGCCGTCATTGGTCTGACTTTCCAATTGCTCTCGAATGGGAGTTATTTGATGTTGAACGATCAAGGTTGCTGTGAGATGATACCTGGCATAGCTTATCTTGTCATGGTTTATACCATAGGGACTTGTACACAAGTAAAGTATTATTTCCACATTTAGGGAGGCAACGTTATGGCCGAAAGTGCACTTTGATGCCTTGAGCAGACTGTTTTACTGTTTCATAAAGATGTAGCCTTAACATCTGCGGAGGAGATTTTTTATCTTCAAGTTCCAAGGTCCTCTTCAGAGATACAGTCGCTACTGCGCACTGATTTCCCACAACATTTTGGAGAGTTGGTGCACTGCATTTTTAACATGTCCCAAACCATGTGGGTAGCAAACTTTTTAAAGAGTCAGGACTCTGGTTTGGTTAGCACCTTGCAGACAGTTTTCAGAGTTATTCCATCATTCATTCACTACATGATCAGAAGCGTTTTTGTAGGTCTTCCGCTGGTCCTGTTCCTGATTGTCAGGACAGGGATTTTAATTTTTCTGTTCCGCAATGGATGGCCCGTTTTGAGATCGAATTGAGCTGGCACTACCAAATGTGCTCCTGTTCCTTGAACGCACAGTACAATGCTTCGGCACACCTTTGCTTCAGGAACTGAATGAGCATTGGTTCCTGTTCTTTCATCCTATTTGGCTTCAATGCGTACAGCATGTATTCCGCTGTCTGCTGTGCACTTTCAAGTGTGCCTTGGACTCTTGCCTAGGAATGCAATTGATTGAGTCTTCGGACATAAATGTACTGGTGGACCCCTTAGAGGCCCATTTGTATAGCTGTCCATCGTGTATACCTTTGCTTCTGAACGCATTTTACGAGCCTTCCTAGGATGCTTCTGCTCCTGGTGAGTTGGATCTTGGTTATGGTTCTGCGGACCCTTCATTGGCTGTGGTCACACACTCACTGGCTGCTGTGGGGTCTGGATGGGAACACATTTGCTCCATAAACTTGCTCCGAGGTGTGTCTTTGGGATTATTGCCCACGGTGGCCGGGAACGGATCACTGACATAATATCGAGGGACAGAATATCGACTGTCACAAATATCGTGTAAAAAATATCGACAGACAGAATATCGAGTTTGTATCTACAAACAGGTAAGTACAAAAATATCGAGTATAAAATATCGTTTACTAAAATATAGTTTATAAAAATATCGACTTTATTAAAAACAATATTACATTAAATTAATATTAAAAATTAATTACTAAAATATACTTAAAATACTTAAATTAACTTATAATAATTAAATAATTAATAAAAGTTATAAAAAAATTCAATCACATTTGTTAAAACATATATGTATAGTAACATAAAATAATTAAATAATATCCAATATTATTACCGTACAATAGCAGAAGTGTTAAAATTACGATTCCCACTCCAAAGAGTGCAATCGTAGGAAAAGCTTTGGATAGCGTAGGGGTTAAAATTACTAGTCCCACTCCAGTGGGTGCAACAGTAGGGAAAGCGTTGGATAGGGTAAGGGTAAAAATTACTATTCCCACTCCAGTGGGTGCAACAGTAGGGAAAGCGTTGGATAGCATAGGGGTAAAAATTACTATTCCAACTCCAAGGAGTGCAACAGTAGGGAAAGCGTTGGATAGCGTAGGGGTAAGAAATACTATTCCCACTCCAAAGAGTGCAACAGTAGGGAAAACGTTGGATAGCGTAGGGGTTAAAATTATTATTCCCACTCCAAAGAGTGCAACAATAGGGAAAGCGTTGGATAGCGTAGGGGTTAAAATTACTATTCCAACTCCAGTGGGTGCAACAGTAGAGAAAGCGTTGGATAGCGTAAGGGCAAAAATTACTATTCCCACTCCAAAGAGTGCAACAGTAGGGAAAGCGTTGGATAGCGTAGAAGTAAAATTTACTATTCCCACTCCAGTGGGTGCAACAGTAGGGAAAGCGTTGGATAGCGTAGGGGTTAAAATTACTATTCCCACTCCAGTGGGTGCAACAGTAGGGAAAGCGTTGGATAGCGTAGAGGTAAAATTTACTATTCCCACTCCAGTGGGTACAACAGTAGGGAAAGCGTTGGAGAGTGTAGAGGTAAAATTTACTATTCCCACTCCAGTGGGTGCAACAGTAGGGAAACCGTTGGATAGCGTAGGGGTTAAAATTACTATTCCCACTCCAGTGGGTGCAACAGTAGGGAAAGTGTTGGATAGCGTAGGGGTTAAAATTACTATTCCCACTCCAGTGAGTGCAACAGTAGGGAAAGCGTTGGATAGCGTAGGGGTAAAAATTACTATTCCCACTCCAAAGAGTGCAACAGTAGGGAAAGCGTTGGATAGCGTAGAGGTAAAAATTACTATTCCCACTCCAAAGAGTGCAACAGTAGGGAAAGCATTGGATAGCGTAGGGGTCAAAATTATTATTCCCACTCCAAAGAGTGCAACAGTAGGGAAAGCGTTGGATAGTGTAGGGGTAAAAATTACTATTCCCACTCCAGTGAGTGCAACAGTAGAGAAAACATTGGATAGCGTAGGGGTTAAAATTTCTATTCCCACTCCAGAAAATGCAACATTAGGGAAAGTAAATACTTCATATATTATTGTAAAAATTTTAAATTAATATCTATAAAACATTATTTAAAAGTAATTACCAATTTAATATAATATTATAATTAATCAATTAAAATTACTAATTAACATTAATTATTACAATTAGTTACCTATTACTAAAAATTAATTACTAATTAACTATTAATTATTTAATAATTAAAAATTAATAAACAAACAATTAGAATTAAATACTATTAAATTAATTTCATTATTTCATTATTTTATAAAAAAATACTTCCCACCCTATTCCTCTATAAACCAACAACCCACTACAGAAAATAAATTAGTACAATTAACATAATTAGCAATTAATCAATTATTAAAATTAAATACCAATTAACATTTAATTATTTACCAAATATAAATTAATTAACAATTCATAAAAAAATTATACCAATAAATAAATGTACCTATTTAATTAATTATAATTAAATTACTTCCCACCCTATTCCCCTATAAACCCACAACCCGCTACAGAATTAATTTACGCAAAAAGGAAAAATAAAAAATTAATTAATAAAAATTAATTATAACATAAAAACACACTTTTCACTCATAATATAACATAAAAAACACTATAAAAAATTAGATATTATTAAAAAATCGATATTTTTAACTATCTATATTATATACTTCGATATTTTAACTTTCTATATTTTTAACATTCGATATTACATTACTTACCTTAAAAACGATATTTTTGATATTTACATTCTGTCCATTTGATATTCTGTCCAATCTATATTTAAAACTCGATATTATGTCCAATCGATATTTTGGACTCGATATTTTGACTGTTCACCGCCGGGAACAGAACTGTTTCGTCGACCTCTCTGAACACATAAACAATTGGCTTTCTGTTTGGTGAGAACTTTTGATTTGGACTTTTTTAGCATCCTAAATAGTTGTTACATTTGTTTTTTTAAGATGCTTTTACATAATTTAAGTGGCTTTCTGTATGCTTTCGCTTTCAAAAATATGATTGCCTTCTTTAAATGATTTTAATAGAATTTGTTTAGCATAATTTTGAATATATAAGCTGTAGCACTGTTATGCATATCTTTTTTATTATTAGATAGCTTTTAGTCAACTTATGTCCGAGGAGTGGGTGTCACATGGTTTAGTAAGGCCCAGGTAGAAACAATGCCATTTTTAAATGCACACACTTTATAAGTTGCCTTCTCTTTCAAACAATGACTTTTGACACACATTTGCTTATGTGACAGTGCAGGGTTAGTTTCTCTGAAAATAACTTCGCAAATTCATTATCATGACACCTTGAACATTTCATACAAGGCACCGACACACATTGTGCAAATGTTGTTATTTCGTTCATGAGGTGAAGTTGCTATCAAAGAGACAATAAACAATGTCCGCTGAAGCATCGACACGGAAGCATGGATGCCATTGTTATAAATACACATGCACTTCCGTGCTCAAATTAGAGGAGCTCGCGGCTGTCACTTGTGAGGTCATCGCTGTGTTTGAGCTTAGCTAGTTCCTGGTGATCCCTATGCGTAGAGAGATGTCCAACCTGTAACCCAGACGGGGACCTACTTTTTTTGCCTTCAGGTAATGGGGAGTTAGATCATCCTATAAGGGATTCTTGGCAGATCACACACACACCCTAGACAATTAGGTTAGGGAACGCATAATAGGAGTACACTATCTCAGTACTTATATGCCAGCATATATACACACTGTTTTAGCATGATGGGAGAATTGTTTATTCTTCTCATTGTCCTTATACTTCTAATAACTATAAGCTGTTTTTGTCTATCGATCATTGGAGCTCATATACTTTATACAAGAATCACGATGGTTCAATAAATATTGAAAACGCCCCTGTGTGTATGTCTTGTATATCTCTCCAAGAGTGCACGAGTGAGTGAGCAAAAAGGTGCTAGATCTGTTACCACCATTTCTGGGAGGAATCATGGTTGTCATGTTCTGAGGTTGCCCCAATTATTTGTTACCCATCAAGGTTTAGGGGACTTATGGTGACACTGTGCCTACTGGACTAAATAGCCTGAGGTGGTGCATAGAATCAGTCTAGCATCAATCCTAATGTTTATGTTGTCTGATAAATGCGCAGTTCCTTCTGGGAAGTGGGAACCGTATGACACCACTCCTTCCCTTACTTCTACCTGTAGTGGTTATTCCCCATCCACTAGAGGCAACATCAAGATAAGCCCCACTAGTAGTCCAAGCCTCAAGAGTCCACTGTGACACTATTTGAAAATCAACAGTGTTCCAGCACCACAGCGCTAATTAGCAGCAAGTTACCCCGGGGTCAACTGATCCATAATCAGTCTTAACCACACTTTGCAGAATCAGAGCAACCGGTGTTCCTGAGGGTGACCCTTTCGTGGGCGCTGGAGTGGATTCAAGTGAGTTTGCTGCATGTGACCCAAGCACTTTGCACTCAGCGGTTGTAGAGTCCTCACACATGGTCGTGCCTCTGCAGCGGCTAGAAGTTCTCGGCGTCTCCTCCTTTCAGGGTTGTGGTGGTGCGAAGACCCTGGTGTGACTGCTTTATCCCAAGTAGGTATGCAGAGTCCCACGGCAGTCTCATTCCTCCCTTGATGACTCCAACCAGGTCATACATCTTGTTGGTCCCGGTGATCCCCGCAGGTATACAGGGTCACTGTATCCTACCGGTACATGAGCTGTGGTTGGATCTGCACAGTGAAGGCCTCGTCAGCGGGCCCCCCTGGCATATGAGGTCACAGCCCAGTATCACACATGATCTATGGCCCTCACTGCATGGCAGCCTTCTCACTGCAACCCCTTCCTGCCATACAGAGTCCCCTATGCATGGGCTCTGGACCGATTTGTGCAGCAGCCATCTCCTCACAATTCGTAAAGGGAGTCCACTCACCAGGGCTCCTCACTGGACCTTAGTCGCTACAACGCTCTCATCTTCTTTACAGGGCACACTGGTCTTTGGAAGCAGGCAGGAGCTGGTGCTCCAGGCTGCCATGTATTTTACCATTCACAGGCACATGTACATCCAGTGCATGTATACAGCATACCCACACTGCACAGCACTGTATACTTCCTGTTCTGTACCACTCACAGGCGTACATACATTAAGCACATGCATTAAATATGCACACTCTGCACGGCACTGTATCCTTCATGTACTGTACCCTTCATAGGCAAACATACATTCAGCACATGCATTTAACATATATGCACTTCACCCTTTATGTATTGTACCACTCACAGGTACACTTCCATCTAGCACATGCATTTAACCTGGACACACTGCACAACACTACATCCTTCATATATTGTACCAGGCACACATACACCCAGCACATGCATCTACAATGCACGCACTGCACAGTACTTCTTTGTCCCTGTATTATACTACTCACAGGTACATATACACCCAGCAAAGATACACTGCTCATTCGCTTCGCAGCACTTTACAACAAAACTTTTTTCTAGATTGGGACGAAACAACAAAAGAAGAAGTGACATGGTTAAGTAAGAAAAGCACATTTGTTCCTCCTAATTCGCAAATGCCACCACAAGGCTTGGCTTTGAAATGGTGATGATATCATCCCTCACAGAGTTGGAACGAGATATCACAAGCCCAACCTATTGCAACCCTTGACATATGTCTCAGCAGAATTGAAAGAAAACAGTAACCTTGTCATCAAATTAGTATACTAGGGAGGAGCAATAGTGGTCCAGAATAAAGTAGATTGCCTTCCTAAAGGCAAGAGCAAGTACCAGATACCAACTACCAACCCAAACTGAATCATGATCCATCTAAAGAATTGAGTGAAGCAATTTGATTCCTCCTGGTGGAAGGTAACTTTGAAGGCTGGTTGGGACTGAAAGAACTGAAATATCTAACCAGAGAAAATCCAAGGACCCTGGTTCTGTTCCTACTCTCTAAAATCTATAGGATCCTAAGAACCCTCAGGAATACCAACTGTCTCCGACTCAATTCTTGAGCCCCTTTCTAAGCATGTACATTTTTTTCAGAAAACGTTTTCTGAAACACCCAGATTTTACATACAAGATATTACAGATTTTATCAAGTACATTTGATGCTGCTAATCAGATCTTAGAGAAATTTGAAGCCATTTTGCTTTCCACCAACATTTCTCAAGAAGAAGCTTTAAAAGGGGTCCAACTATATCTGGAGATAAGGGAAAGGCCCCATCAAATTTCCACACTATTCATCATGAAATTTGCCAAATTGGAACTATTTTCCTTTCAACGATCAATCCTACCTTCTGATCAAAGGCACTGCTATGGGATGTCCCTTCAAACCAGAAATAGCCATTCTGTATATGGAAGAATTTGAACAGATGTTTGTGTTTAATAACAATGCATTTCATGAGAAGGTATCTACATGGCTCCGATACATCGATGATGTATTTTGCATATGGACAGGTGATCAGGGTGGGAGGCGGAAGGATGACGGCAGGTTGATTCTCACTGCTGAGTGCATGCTCCTCCCCAACGTTCCCTGACCGCCACCAACCACAAAGCCTGATTCAGGGAATGCCAATGCTCGTCAGCTGTGAGGGATCTTGATCTGTGAATTTGGCCGTGCACGGACTGGAAGCGCAAATGTGGCAGCTTTGCAGCAGGAGGGTGTATGGTCGTACCAGACTTGCCGGCTGTCCACACGGAGTGGCGATGTTGTATCTTCAGCCCTATATTTATAATTTTAGTCCCTACGGTATGGCACCTCAAAAAGCAAATGCAATTTGTGCTGGACGAGGAGCCAGAAGGGAAGCAAATGTGCAGAACATCAAAATGCAGGAACAGCAGCAGCTGGAGGAGGGTGAGGTGAGCCACAGGCAATGGCCTTGACTCAGGACTGTCGCAGGTCGGTTTCCATATACTGAAACTACACCAATCTGGCATTGCGAAGGAGTATATTCAAACTGCTACCAAAGAGCAACTAGTCTTTGACGAGGAGTCTTTGTTGGAGGATGCTCTGATGGCGGCAGCTACAATCGGAGTGAGCCCCACGACAGCTCCCCCCTCTCCTGCTCAGGTTAGAGATGGTGGTAACTCTTTTGCAGATCCCTTGGATGTACCTGCTCTGCAACAATGTATCAGCTTTTAGCCTAGGTGTATCAGTGAGCCACTCACTCTATCTTCACAGGAACAAAACTGATAACAATGCCCCATGGTAGAGGGTCAGGCCACAAAAGGAGTGCCAACTGCTTCAGATGCTTTAGGGGAACAGGAGCGCTCAGTGGAGGGCATAACAGAGGCTGCAGTGGCAGCAGACAGGGAAGTAAGATCAACCCCTCTAGAACCCAATGTAGGAGCGGCAGCACAGCACTTGGGTGACCCCCAACTTACAGTTAATGGGTATACCAGGGAATAAGCCCAACTCTGCTCCTTACGTCTCTGGCCATTACACGGACACTACCCTTGGTAATAATTCCACAGGTTTTCAGGGGGAGAGTGGACAGCCTGCTCAGTAAAGCAGGGGTAATACAAGGAGGAAACTTACAGAGCAGGTTAGATCACACCAATCCAGCAAATCTCTAAAACAATAGCAGGCAAGCAAGACAGGCCATTCTGGAGCTAGGAGTAACCCACTACAGAAGTGGGTAACTTCAAAGGTCGAGGTGAGAGAGTTATCTGCAGTCCATTTGGGGTAGACAAGGATAAACAGCTTATAGAATAATGTTTTACCCCTAAGTGCTATACTCCTACCCCTGGTTTAACCCCTGATACATAGTGTAGCACTCTCACTAACCATTCTACACCATTGGTTACCAAGGAGGTATGTCCAGAGGATAACCCTCAGGAACATCTATGATGTCAATCTTGCAGATACTTTAGGCTCAGTCACATAACGCCTTGCAAGGGCAGATAATTTGAAAATGTAGCAATCATTGGGTAAGGTGTCCGGAAAGACTACTAGTCTTACAAAGGAGATTACAGAGCTGCATAAACGAGTTGCCCATGTTGAAGAGGTAGGAAAAGCAACAAATAAAGCCATTGGGATTCTTAATGGCCAGTTAGAGTATCTTCAAGCCAAAGCTGAAGACATGAAAACCCACCATAGAAGAAATAACTTCAGGATATTTGGAATACCGGAGGGGAATGAGGGGGCCAATCCTCTTCAATATATTGTGTAACAGTTTGGGAAAGCTTTTCCCGATGCAATGAATTTGGATTGGGACTCACAAGTCCAGCGTGCCAATCGTCTTGCCCTTAATCACAATGCGGCTAACTCTAAGTCAATGCAGTCTTGCCCAATCTTAATCTATGTAGGGAACTTTCTCCTCAGGCGGGTGATCTCTCTTAAGACACGTCTAACTACACCTGTCTTGGTCAATGCATTGTTAATTGTAGCCCGTACGGGTCTCTGCAAATCAACTTTGGATCAGCAGGGGAAGATGCACCAATTTATTGATCCTTTGAAAGCTGTTGGAGCTCAATTAATTTTGCAAGACCCAGCACAATTTAAGATTATCAAGGATGGGCGAATTAAATTGTACTATTCCGAGGTGGACTCTATGCAGGCTCTGAGCCCCCTGAAGGGGCCTACTATGAAGAAATATAATTTCTGGACATTCTTTTCCCCCCTTTTTTCTACCTCTCTTTTCTTCCTTTTCTATCCATGGCTCTCGTCTGCATGCTTTAGTATCAACTTTTCTTAACTTGACAGCAATTTTGCATTTCTATCTCTGAATCACATATTGTTTATTTGTATGGTGGGTGGTTGCTGGTTGGGGGTTAGGGGTGTGGTGTGGAGGGCCGTGCTCTCACACGGATGTCAATCCATCGACAGCCAGAGGGTGGGGGTGATTCCTTCCCAATGGCTTAAAGGCTTGGCCTTGGGAGGGAAAGGGGGTTGGTCTTTGGAGGGGAAAGGGTTTGGGTGGGGAGGTCACACAAGATAGTTTTAAGGCTGGGATAACAGTGTTCTTCGTGGGGGGAGTAAAATAAGTCAAAGTGTTCTTAATGTGTCAAATCCATACATATTGTGTGTCTCAGCTTGTCGAGACTGCGGTCTAGAACATGGATGGGTGCTTGGCAGTATCTCTCGGGCTCATGGCTAAGATAAAATGCATGTGCTGCAATGTTTCTAGTATTAATGCATGGATTAAGCGTCAGTTGGTTCGGGAGGAAATACGGATGTATAAACCCCAATTGGAAGCATTGACAGAGACCCATTTGGCATATAAGGACTAGTTCTTACTTTGGGATATGACATACTTATTTGTACATTACAATATGTTTCCATTCAGGGGGGTGTCCATATTCTGCAAAGAATCATCAATGTAAAGTTCTGAAAATGGCTGCAGACTCAAGGGGGAGATGGGCCCTTGTACAATTGATTTTATACTCTCAACAATTTGTCATATGTGCAGTCTATGGGCCGAATGTAGATGGCTTGGAAGTATTGGATAGGTTCTCCTTGGACTTGTTAGACTGGGTCGGTGAAGTGATTCTAACAGGTGATTTTAATTGTGTAATGAACTATTGCATTGATTCTACTAATCACACCACTCCGCCATGTCTGCCCAGAACTAGGGTATCAATTAATGACCCTGCACCCGGCTAACAATGGTATACTTTCTACTTATGCCCACACAAGCATTACTCCAGAATCAACATGGTCTTTGCTGGGAGGTCTTTCATAGAAAGTATAGAAATAGATGTATGTCCCAGGATTGTCTCTAGACATACTCCAACTCTATTTTCATTTGGCCCTACTGTTAATGTTAATGTTAATAAAATGTGTACAGCGCACGAATACCCTCAGGTGTCTTGGCGCTGAGACTAGAGCTAGCCATTCTAAGTATTAATTTAATCGCCATCTCTTGTATAACGACGACTATAGAAGACATGTATCAGGGTTACTTATTGAGGTTTTTGCCAGCAGTGCAGGTACAGCGTCACCTCCAGTAATCTGGAATACAATGAAGGCGTATATATATATATAAATGTGGTATCACTCTTCAGTATATTGTCAAGCAAAATAGAGCTGCTTTAGAGGATGCTCATCTATTATGAAGAGGACCTTGCTTGGACGTGGGCTGAAGGAACAGATAGCAGCCAGGCACGCTAAAAGTAAAACTCTACAATAGAAGTATAGGGAAAGGGTAGGTTGAGTTTTAGCGCATCATTTTTCTGACAGACAGTCTAAATGTGCTATCCAAGCCATCAAAGACATGGAAGGCATAGTCTATACGAACCCCAATACTATTATGGGGCAGTTCTCTCTGTTCAATGAGGAGTCATACAGCCAGCCTCAAGTAATTGTCCAATCTGGGGTTAGGGAGTATATTCGGCAGTGCAGTTTGCCCCGTTTAGGGGAAAATCAGGTAGGCGAGATGCAGGCTGAGTTCTCCATGGGCGAGATTGAGTCTGCTCTGGTTGCTCTCCCCTCAGGCAAGGCAACGGGCGAGGATACTATACCCCTGGAGTTTTATAAAGTATTCAAAAATATAATAGCTAGTAAATTTTTAAAGGTGATTCAAGATATCCACAAAAGGGGGTGGTTCTTGATACTTTGAATACAACTATTATTGTTGCATTTTTAAAGAAAGGTAAGCCAGGTGAGGACATGGGGTCTTACAGACCTATTTCTTTGATCAACACAGATTCAAAATGGTTTGCTAAATTTTAGCTATGCAAGCCCTGCCCATTTACTTTCCATGCTGGTGTCCCAACAGTAACACAAGTTTATACTAAGAAGGGAGACTACTAGTCATACCAACACAGTGATTGAGGCGTTTGATGTTGCAAGGGAACCTAACACCAGAATAGGTATGATCTTATTAGAAGCCAAGAAGGCTTTCGATTGTGTGGCCTTGGACTGTATGTGGGCAGCGATGGGCACTTTGGCATTGGGGATGGATTTATCAAACTAGTTTGGGCATTATACAAGACCCTATATGCCAGGGTGGCTTATGCCGAGAGACATTCAAAGCAATTTCAGATTTGTAGAGGGACCCACAGGGGTGCCCATTTTCCTTCCTCTTATTTGCCCTGTATATTGAGCCATATTTCTAATCACGCCACATGAACACTGGTATCCAGCCTTTGATGTCAACAACTTAAACTTATCACATAGACAGATGAGGTTTCCGTTTTTGCCTCCCATCCGTTAGTAGCACTGGGACAGGTTGTCGATGAAGCCGCTGGGTTTAGAATGTTCTCTAAGTATAAGCTCAACTTATCTAAACCACAGGTTCTCTTGAACTTTAAACCAGATTCTCCAACTCCAAGGGTAACTTCAACGGCTGTATATCTTGGTGTCAAATTGTGCTCTGAGGTCAGGAATATAATTAAACTGAACTTCGAACCTTTGCTAATATCAGCTAAGATGAAGTCATGGAATAAACTTCCTCTTAGTATTACTATGCGATCTAACATCATCAAAATGAACATCCTCCTGAAATTTCTGTAATTGTTTAGGACAATTTCATTGTGAGTTTTTATTTATTTATTTACTTGAATTTTATATAGCGCTGGCTAGACCCGGAGGTATCAGAGTGCTTTACATAAGGATACAGCGAGTTACAAGTTACAAAAGTTTCACAGTAGTTACATAATGGATAAATAAACAATACAGGAGTAAATTAGCGAACACGATCAGGATAGGAAAGACCAAAAGACCAGGGACAGCAGGTAATCCATAGGGAGGATACAGTAGCGGGGAAGAAAACGCGACAAATGTCCATGATCCGGCTGGTTAGGTGACGGCCATGGCGGTGTGCTAGGGCCAATCTCTCCTTTAGCTGTCGGTGCACCTCCTCCGGGAAGCGGCCATGTATGCATTTTGGGCTCCGCCTGGAAATAGTGAGGATCAGGAGGGGATCAGAAGGCTAGAAACCAAAGACGGGTGGTAGGCGCTGGTGAGGATGGAAAGGTAGGAGAAGGAGTGTGGTTTTGGCAACCATCTTAGAGTCAGGCACGTTGAGTCTATTAGTTTCCATGGCTCAGTGGCTAGTTCTAGTTGCCACCAGTTTTAAAGTTGGTTAAAAAGCACAGTGCCAAAAATCCTGGAAGAAACATTAGGACCCTGGTCTCAGAGAGGCGGCTGGAGTATTAGCAACTTGGGTTGCCTCCATTCGTAGCCCCAGTCTTCTCGTGGACGGCCGCCATCTGAAAGTCAGGCAGCTTGGGAGCGGTGCCCTGGGTCAGATTACTGTGCTTCAAAAATTATTCAGATCTTGTGGGGGCTCTTTAGGGCACCCAGAAACTCTCACGGGTGGCAGGGACGCTTCCCCGATCCCCCACTCACTGTTCGGCGCCGGGCGAGTTCACAACAGCCCCCAAGGCACCATTTTCTCATTCTCGTAGGTAGGGCTTTGTGGATAATAATTCTGTAGTGCAAAGTCACAAAAGGGCAAGATTAAACTTCAGGTGGTCCGCCCATATTCCGATTGTGAAAGCGTTGCTTTTGATGGGCTAATAGTGAGGAGGAAAGCCGCTCAGGAGGATTTGAGGGAGGGTTCAACAAGGAGCCTTAAAATCGAGCGGCCATTGCAGGGTCAGGCACCTCATGGTGGTCGTGGTCAGGGCCCCAGCCCGGCATTCAAATCGTAGCTCAAGAGACAACACGGCCCCCGCCAGACTGTCACCGCTCCACCAGCGGCCCAGAGAGCGGTAGCTGTGACACCTCCCGATTCTTTTTTAGGTGTCTAGAACGCACCATTGGAAATTGGTTGGGGTTATAAAAGGGCGAGGCAAGCAATTTGCTTCGTGAATCTTCCGTAAAAGAAAGGGGGGTTCTACTCCCTGATTTTAAGTTATATTGTTGGGGCGCTGCGCAGTTTACTAATTCCAGCTGCTCAAAATTTCTCTTCCTTCCGCTATCAGCTAACTCTGGGGGCCAAGTTTAGGTCTTTCCTTTTTTGGCAGGGGGATCCCAATTATCACACGAGAGTACGTTTTAAAGTGAGAAGGGATGTCATCTTATTTGGCAAGAAGCCTGTACCAATTATTCAATAGTATTTTTAGGTTTAAAGTATTTTATTGCAGCAGGGAAAAAGAAGGAAACAACATCACAGACAAATAACCACAGGTGCACCTCAAAGTCAGTGTGCATGATACAATAGATGTTTAAAGGCAGTTCTGTCAGTGCGGTGGGCACATTCGTGCCAGAGTCTCACAGCCAGCGCACCTGTGGGTGGGAACAAGGAAGAAAAAAAAGGGGGGGGAAAGAAAAAAGGGAACAACTCCCCCCCTCCCCCCTCCCAACCAACTGCCCCCCCAACTCCCCGAGCCCCCCCCCCCCCCCCCACCCCCTGTACTGTGCCGTCAACCACTCGCTCTTTCACTGTGGCAGCTTGGCGTCCCCTCCTTCCATCAGCTGCCTACATGGGCCATTTAATCAGGCGGATCTGGCGGCGGCGTCAGCCGTAGCAGTCTAAGATACCTAGGGCAAGTGATTTCCTTAAATTCTGATCTTAACAAAGAATGGAATGGCGCCCACAGCTCCTCAAAAGTGTCTACGTCCCCCGCCACCACTAGGGACAACTTCTCCATGCCCAGGACATGCCACAATCTGTGTAGCCAACCAACAACAGTAGGAAGCGTGGTAGTGCGCCAGTGTATGAGTATGTTCTGTACTGCTGACCCCAGGGCTATCGCTGTCTGTCTACCTCTCTTAGACCTCAAAGGGTACATTAAACCATTCGGCAAGCCCAGTAGGACATAGGCGGGGAGGCGGGGTAATTCTATCCCAAAGCACTTATCAATCTCATTCAGGACCTCTTCCCAGTAAGGAGCCAGCAGGGGACAGTCCCATAGTATATGAGTGAGTGTGCCAGTCTGGCCGCAGTTGCGCCAGCATGTCCCGGGTATCGAGTGGTCCATGTCATGTAATTTCTCAGGGGTGCGATACCAATAAGTTGTGATTTTGGTGAAGGTCTCCGTGAGTCCGGTGTGATAGGCGGAGTGACGCGCCCGGTAGGAGATGTGGTTCCATTCAGTGTGGCTCAGCACTCGACCAAGTTCTCGTTCCCACCGCTCCCTCCCTGGGTTGTAGATGTGAAAGGGGGGAGGCTGCAACATCTTGTATAAGTCAGAAATAAGCTTGGCGTCCGATGAGCGAGTCACTAGCCAACGCTCATATGCCGTGATCGTCCGATCCGCAGTCGCTCGTACCTGAGGCTGTAGCGCCCAGTGACGCGCCTGCATATATCGCATGCGTTCCGTCTCGGGGAGGCCGTAATCCCGTTGCAAGTCCTGGAAGGAAACTACACCCTCCGGGCCATACAGATGAAATAAAGCGAAGCAGCGGGCCGCTCGCCAATGTTCATAGGCTCCCGGCTCCATACCTGGGCCAAAGTCCGGGTTACCAGCTATTGGCGTGAAGGGAGAGGGAAAAGTGGTGAGGTCGTGCTTGACGGACACAGAGTCCCACACACGGAGCGGGACCCGTGTTACGAAGGAGGCATAGAGGTTAGGAGGGCGGTGGGCCCTCTTCAGGAAGGGCACCTCCTGTAGCGTTCTGCCCGCCACCGCCTGGTCCAGTGTTTGTCCGATTCCCACCGGCTCCACTCCACCAAATAACGCAATTGAGCAGACTGAAAGTACTTCTGCAGGTCCGGTATCCCAAGGCCACCAGACTCTGGCGCCAGTGTAGCAATGGTTCTCTTGATCCTAGGCAGGGCCGTACAAAGCGTGTGATGGCAGACTGAGTCTGCGCTAGCCATCCTTTGGGGGGTTGTAGCGGGAGCGCCCGAAACAGGTACAAGACCTGTGGCAGGAGGTTCATCTTCACGGCGGCTACCCTGCCCAGCAGCGACAACGTGCCCCTATCCCAACGGGCCAGTTCCTCCTTGATCTTCGCACTTAAAGCCGTGTAGTTGGCCGTGACCATAGCGGGGAGAGAGGGTGCCAGAAGGATCCCCAAATACGGAATCCGGTCCCCAGACCAGCTCAGAGGGAATAGCCTCTGTAAGTCAGCCCTGGTGGCGCTAGACAGCGAGATGTCAAGGGCCGCAGACTTCCCAAGGTTCACCTTGAATCCCGCCACTGTCGCAAAGAGGTCCAGTTCTGCGATACATGCAGGTAGTGACCTCCGCGGATCGTCGAGTGTCAGGATTACATCATCCGCATAGAGACTGAGAGCATGATGGAACTCTCCCATTCGGACACCTATGACGTCGGGGTTCTGGCGAACTCTTTGCGCGAATGGCTCCATATAAAGAGCGAAAAGCAAAGGGGACAGTGGGCACCCTTGTCTGGTACCACGCTCTATTGGGAAGTGCCGGGAGCTGCACCCGTTCACCCTCACTACCGCGGATGGGAAACGATAGCAATTGAATACCAGGTGTCTGAACTTCTCGCCGATGCCAAATTTGCCCAGGACCTTCACCAAATAAGGCCAATGCACTCTGTTAAACGCCTTTTCCGCGTCAATGGAGAGGAGCATGCGTTCCCCGGGTATCCGCGAGGCCTTCTCCAGGATATGGGTCACCCTCTTTGTATTGTCGACAGTCTGCCGGCCTGGTACAAACCCGGTCTGATCCGGGTCAACCATGCCCGAGAGGTGGAGCGCCAGAGCGCCAGACGTGCCGCTAGAATACTGGTGAAAATCTTCAGGTCCGTGTTTAAGAGTGAGATCGGGCGGTAGGACCCGCAAGCAGTCCGGTCCTTGCCCGGCTTCGGAATCACAGACACCGTAGCCTGAAGGAATTCCGGGGGGATAGCACCCGGCTCCGAGAACGTATTAAAGAGGCGCGTCAAAAGTGGCGCGAGTTCCTGGCAAAAGGTCTAATAGAAGAGAGGGATAAAACCGTCAGGTCCCGGGGCCTTCCCGTTCTTGAGCCGGGAGATCGCCGTGACCACCTCCTCAATCCGAATCTCCCGCTCCAGATATTGGGCCTGATCCGGCGTCAGTGACGGGAGCGACACCGACTCTATGTAATCTGCTTCAGCTTGCGCGGAGGGGGGAACGCCGGCGTAGAGATCAGCGTAGTGATCGCGGAAACCTTCCGCGATCTGTCCGTCCTCCGTGACTGACCCTCCAGCGGGGGCAACTAACTCCTTCACCCGGTGCTGTTGGTGCTGCACCCTGAGTTTATGCGCCAGAAGCCGGCCGCACCTGTCCCCGCCGGTGTAGTACTTGTGTTTCAAGCGAAGCACTGCGTACTCCGCTCTGTCCGTGTCAAGTGCGGACAGGAGTTTCCTGGCGGCCTTCAATTGCCTCCAGACCCGGGGGGCACTTGTCCGATGATGCACCTGCTCTAGCTCCCGCACCTGGCGGGTAAGCTCGTCCCTTTTGAACTGGCGATCTCTGTTCTCCGCCGAGAAGATGGCAATAAATTCACCACGGAGCACAGCTTTCAGGGCAGCCCATTGCGTCGCGCGAGTGGTGTCGTCGTTGTCGTTAACGCGCTGAAAGTCCGCTATGGACGCACGGATCTGTTTCACCGCCGATTGCCTATGCAGCAAAGTGTCCCTGAGACGCCAGACCCCTCTCGAATGAGCCACTGGAGGCAGACGGAAGGTGCCCTCCACTGGTGCATGGTCTGAGGGAGATAGGACCCCCATGTCGGCGCTCGAGGCCAGTTCAAACATCTGGCCCGTCACTAAAAGATGATCCAGCCTCGCGTATGACTTATGGGCGTGGGAGAAATAGGAGTATGCGCGGGTTGCGGGGTGGAGACGGCGCCACATGTCGTGCATATCAAGCTCCTCCAAACGGGTACGAACCGAGCCCGAAAGCTCCCCCGATTGTTGGCGCCTCTGCACCGACCTGTCCAGAGATGCGTCAAAGACCACATTCAAGTCCCCCCCAAGGACAATGTGCCTGTCAGGAGTGGACGCCACATCTTCTAGTGCCCTGTGTAGAAACTGGTCCTGATGGTCATTGGGGCTATATATGGAGCCTACAGTAAACACTAAACCCCCCGCCTTGATCCTATACGCCAAGAACCTCCCTTTCTGTTCCGCTACCTTCTGCAAAACTTCCCCCCTGAACTTTCTTGATATCAGGAGCGCCACCCCTGCTGTTTTGGAGGCACAGGAAGAAAAAAGCTGCGTGGGGAACTTAGGGGTGCGCAGCCTGGGACAATCCTTGGCCAGCAGGTGGGTCTCCTGCAGAAGGCAGATGTCGGCCTGGGAGTCCTCTAACAGGGGCAGTACAGCCCGTCGCTTGACCAGATTATTCAGCCCCTTCACATTCAAAGTAACAATTTTAAGGGCCCTCAGAGAGGGGAATACCAGAAACGCACATTAAGGCGGGCAAGGCCCACCGGACATAACTCAAAGGCCACAGCAAGCGGCTCCATCGCACAGAGAAAGCAAACCACCCCACAGCACAGTACAGTCCCCAAACCCCAAAACTCCCCAACTGTGTGAACCCCCCCCCCCGGAACCCCACACTCCCAACTCCACACTCCCCCCTTCCTCCCCCCCCCCAGTGAACCCCCAGACCCCGAACTTCCCCGTCCAACTCCCCTTCCCACCCCCCTCTCCCCAAACCATTCAAAAAGCGTCATTGTCCCAGTCCGGTCCCTAGCGGACAAGGCCGCGGAAAGTCGTTCTAGTGGACGTCCAGCCACCACCACCAGCACCCCCGCCACCCCCCACCCCCAGAACCCCTGCACCTGCGATGAAGATAGGCTATTGTAGACTCCCCCCGGAGTAAGTTCAGGCCGTCATGGCCACATCGCCGTTCGCCGTTGTCCTGGAGGCCTCCTGGATGGCGCTAGGCATTTCTGCTCGAATCGTGGGCGAGTCAGGCCTCGCGGGCGGCGGGGATCGCCTCTCCCCGACCAGTTGCCAGCCGTCTCGAGTGCTCCGCCCGCGCGAGGCGCCGGGGTGTCCGTGTCCGAAGCAGTGATCCCCAGTACCCCGCAGACATCCTGGAGGGACCGGAGCTGGTGCAATGTTCCATTCCATCGAAAAATCAAGCGGAAGGGATGCCCCCATGAGTACTGCGTTTCGTGCTCCCTTAGGAAGTCCGTGGCAATCTTAAAGGTCTTCCTCTTCTGCAACGTGATCGTGGACAAATCCTGATAGAGAGCCACCGGGTGATCTCTGAAGCGGAAGGGCTGCTGCCGCCACGCCTCGCGGAGAATCCGCTCTTTCAAGGGGAAGTCCGGCAAGAAGGCCAAAATGTCCGGGGGAGGCGCCGAAGCTCTGCGAGGTCAGCCGACCCTGTGCGCCCTGTCGATCCGAATCTGGAAGTCTTCGGACTCTCCCAGGATCTCGCGGAACAGGGCTCCCAAGAAGGCGGCCACGTCCTCACCTTCTTCGTTGGACGGAACACCCCGGACCCTGATGTTGTTCCGCCTGGACCGGTTTTCAAGGTCCTCGGCGTGGGCCTGGAGCTCGATCTGTTGGTCCCGCAGCCGCACGACTTCCTGTTGCCAGCCGCCTCCACTGTGTTAACTCTCTCTCCCAGGGAGTCCACTTCTCTTCGGACTTCCTGAACCTCCCCGGCTACCTCCTGCTTCAAGGCCTGAAAGTCCTCTCTCAAGGAGCTGAACAGGGACTCCAGGAATGATCGGGTCACCGGGGGCTCTCCACCTTCAGCGCCACTTGAGCTGGTCGGGGGGCTCGGAGCGGGCTGGGTCCTGTCCTGTCTCGGGGCGCCGCGTCCCAGCATGTCCGGCAAAGTTCGATCGCCTTTCCTCTGCCCCCTGGCATTCGACATCACGGAAAGGTGGGAATCACTGGGGCCCGCAGCCGCGGTCAGTAGGTGCCACAGGCCGGGGCCGATGAGCAGCAGAGGCCGGCCGGTCACACAGCTACTGGGGTGGAAGCACTTCCAGCGAGGAGCCCTCGTTCGAGGCCGGGCAGCCGCTCCACACTCTTCAAAATGGCCGCCCGTACCGGGCCAGGGAGCCAACGCCCGGGGATCGTGGCAGACCCCCCTCGCGGGTCCACACGAAGGGCGCATAGTCGGGGGCTAGGCTCGCAGGGCGCGTGGCAGCCGGAGCCAGAGGCCGTCAAGGTGTTCAAGTGCGCTGGAGGCCCGACCGCACTCCGTAGCGGCCAGAGGAGGGGACCCGGAGCAGCCACGTGGCGCAGGCCCTCCCGATCCCCGGGCTTGCGTAGTTGCTGTAGGCCGGCTCCGCCTCCGCTTCCACCGTCTACGCAGCTCCGCTCCGCCGATGAAAGCCGTCTTGGCACCCACCCGGGCGCCGGGTCGCGTGCAAACTGGCGGCCCGCCCCTAGTCGCAGGATCACCACGCCGGAACACCAAGCCCTCAAGTCCTGCGGTTCCCGGGCCTCCCGCAGGTCTCTCGGCGGCCACCGCTTCGGCCGGCTCTCGAGCAGTACCGCCGCCGCGGCAGGGCAACCAAGCCTCGCAGGCTGTTCTACACCACCACGGGGAGCACCGGGTGCGTTTTCCGCTCGATCTGGGGGAGATCAGCGGTGTTGAGCGGTGCAGGTTTTCCAGGGGCTCGGGAGCTCACGGCAAGTGCGTCCTCTCAGCCCGCCATCTTGGCCACGCCCCCCTTCAATAGTATTTTTAAATAAAGAAACACCGCTCTGGGCAATCCTTCTTTCCCATCAGTGTTTCAGGATTTAACTTGTAGGGCTTGGACACAACGTGGGGTTCAGACTCTGAGCCAGCTGTACCATATAAATGGCTTTTGCTCTTTGGCGTGATTACAGGATACTTATGAGCTTCATAATCACTTTTTTTTAAAGTATTTACAAGTACGGGACTATTTTTTTTCAGGATGTGAATATTCGTTGGATATTGAAGGTATAGAGTTAACGTCATATTTTTATAAACCAGACAGGAAACCATCGATCGGTATGGTGTATCAAGGCTTTTGTCAGTATGCTGCTGATTACAGTGCGTTATTGGCAGCAAAGTGGAGCCGGCTGCTCTCATCTGAGGTTTTGGTTTCAGAGATTTAAAGGGTGTTATAGAACGTGGATCACTCGGTGCACTCTATTAATCTGAGACTACAACATCTTCGGGCTATCTGCTTTTGTGTTAAACTCTGGAGAAAATCTCTAAATAGGGGGGATGCCCTAAATACAGTCTGCCAGCTGTGGATATCGTACATATGTTTGCTTTATTTCTTGCCCTACAACAAGAGTTCAGGGTCTCTGTAATTAAGCTCATGTCATCTGCCTTTGGCTTAAGGTCTATGGCAATCAACAGACAATGTAGGCTACCAGCATGATATAAAGAACCCGGTGTAAACAACAATGCAATTAAAAAAAATCTTTTTTTTTAATATAAAATGGTTAAAAAGCATTTTGAAACGTGTCATCAGACAACTGATTACATACATAATATAATGTCTCCACATAATTCACAAAAATATACAGTGCAGTGGATACACATAAACATTTGACAGAAAAACCAATAAAGAAAAAATATCAAAAATGTATACGAATAAGTAGAAATATAAACATAGATGACTTAAGTGGCTAGTTGATGCATCTTTTTCTACAATTGTCTATTTGCCCTGCCCTAGGAATCTATTTCTGTTGCAGGGGGTCCTTGTTATTTAACTTTGATATGCCTTGGGCTTGCACGTTTCATTGTCTCCTAAAGAGATGATGTTGGGAGCTAAATTTGAGTATGATGGGGGTGTATCAAGGGTTTAATGACAGCAATGTGAGTCTGTGCCTGGCTTTGTATCGCTAGTTTACGGGTCTCTGCTATTCTCCCAAAGGCAGCTGAACGGTGGGCTCTCATTCGACAGATTTACGTCTGAACTGGCCTTGGCTAAGGACAGAGGTCCCTCCTCGCTGAAAAAGTTTGATAACATGTAGAGTTTTCAGCTGGGATTTCTTAAACTAGAATGCTGACTGATTCTGTCTTTTTCCCCTCATTTGACTTGATATAATTTTGTGTGGGGCTTTTTGTTATTGTGCTCTCCAGGTCTTGTCTCCATATTTTATAATTATGGTTCTTTTTCTCTATACCATTTTGTACTTTTTTATTGAGTTTGTCTGTCTGAATATTGTGACTATCATGTCTGAACATGTCTGACTTGAAATAATAAAAATATAAAAATGTCAAAGGGCAGGTGCTCAAGAACAACTTCTGAGAGTCACTTGTCAAAAATGTTATTGAATACAAGCACAATGAAGATCTAAAAGTGTATTTCTTATTTGTACTACAAAGGGACCCCGGGGAGGAGACATGGAAAAGAAGCCTCATTCATTTTCAAGTATAACACCAATTATTCTGACTTTAATGAAACGTCTGAAATCAAAAGTATCTAACAACTCGGTATCACTTTGTAGTTAGAGACAATTTTAGTAGTGTGCATCCCTGCAACTCTGGTGTCACAGGAAATATCTGTGTTGTGAATACTATTCTCGTGCCCCATAAAGTGTACATACATTTTCAGATCACACAGATGAAGGCTTCCGGTGTTGGGCACTGAGGAAGGCATCACGCCAAAATGCATCTGCGGCCACTGGGACTGTCTTTCAACCAATAAAGCCTGTCTTACCTGTTCCCCTCGGGCTCCTGCTTCGTTCTTTTGGAGGAAGTTTCTGTTCATACATTTTCAGATCTCAGTTAACACTAAGACCTTTTGAAGCCCACCTCCCCCGCTAGTATTGGTCCCATGAATTGATCAAAAAAGCTCCCTTTCTTCTGTATATCTAAGTCATCCCATGCCAATGAGGAAGAAGGTTCCTCTGCTTATTACTGCAACTCCTGCCATCCCCTGCATGGTTTCGATAACGAAAATAGCTGCAAAATCGACCCTGTAACAAAATCGGCCGACAACCGGCCCTGGAAAAGAGCTCTGCGGCACTTCTGGGTCACATGAGGAGGGAAGGTCAGGCCGGTTAGAACCGACCTGACAGGAAAGGGTTAAAAGGCTGAGGATCGTGAGAGTCTGCCTCTTTGACTCCACGCTCCACAGCCTGCCACACCAGCCTCTAGAGAGGCTGTAATTGTTTTCCCCACCCACCATCCCCTAAAGCAGATTATTGATGTTGTGATTAATGATGTTTTTTCACAGGTTTGTTACATATGTAATGGATTACAGGTCTGTCATAGTAATATGTTTTGTTCCTTAGAACTTTGTCCCGTTTACAGGTCATCAATCGTCGTATTTAGTGCTATTCCTTGGTCAGTCGGTAAGGTCATGATTGGTGAGCAGTAAATGTAAGGTCCTTGGAGGGCGGCGCCATTCTTGAATGGGGTCGCCCAAGGGGAGGGACAAGTGGTCTCTCCTAGAACTCCAGGGGCAGTTACAGCCGGTTGGCTAGATGGGTGCGGGGGAGGGGGGATTCACGCTTTCTCTAGGCTGGTTGGCTGTATGATTATGGATGATATGTTAGATTCGGATAGGAAATACCTTTGTACTAGAATTATGTTGAGGTTAGCCATCTGACATCTGTATTCATCAATTGTAATCAATGTAATGCAGATGTTTTCTGCATACTCATGTAAATGTTTTTTTATTTCAATTTTTTGTTTAATTTTATGTTTAATAAAGATGGCCAGGGTTTGTCCGACCCCCGCATCCAAAGAAATTCCTCTCATGTCATTTAATAAGGTTTTATAATGGGGTTTAGGTAATCCCTGGCCATAAGGAAGCAATGCAGGTAGAGGCGGGAGGAAAGGATGACGATGGTGTGTGGAAACCCGGTCCTAACCAACAAGTATATCAGGATATTTTGCACCCAGCATTTGCTGAAGAATAATAGTTAATATAGTCTTAATCCATTTCTGAGGTGTAGAGCTGGAGTTCGAGGGACAGCACAACAAATTTTGCTGTGGGGAAAGTGGAGAACCTGGTCCGCCATTTACCAAATTAGTGAGTGACAACAAGCACCCCCTATAGCACTGGCTGCTGAAATTGGATGGGCAGTCTTTAGACTTGCGGCCACCTGGGTGTGGGTGCAGAGGCAACGGCAGTAGGCCGGTGCAGCTTGCATCTCATTGAGGGACTAGCTCGCCCTTACGCTCGGCATTGGACCCCTTCACTCATACCTCTACCTACATCTCCAATAGTGCATGTGACTCAGCCACTTAACGTATGACTAGGACTCCGCCTCCAAGGGATTAGCCTTTGAGCCTCTCAACATGTATTTATTCTTGTGGAGGGGATATTGACTGGAACGTGATATTGACTCTAGTCTCACTGGCCATTTACCGGACACACTCCCTTGGCAAGGGAGTGGCAGTATGGAGGATTGGAGGCTTTTGTGGGCACTCTGTTTCAACCACTGGGCATATGATCTGCTGCTGCACTATCCGTTTGTCAATCCAGGAAGACGCCTAGCTGCCTTCTCGTGCCCCTCTATAGCCACAGTACTTTTGGAGGTGAGGCAGCGCAGCAAAGGATACCTAGTCTCTCCAACCCCGATTGTTTGAAATAGTGAGACGGAAGCAGCCATCACGTAGGAAAGGCTCTGGCAGGTGAATTAATGAATGAACGGTCGTCACAAGTTTTAGTCTCAGACTAGGTCACTAGGACTAGTGTCTACGATGGGCGTGTGCAAGGGTCCTGCTTTTTCTCTATTTCAGGCAACCTTTCTACAAAGAACTCAATCAAACAATATTTTCATAAGGCAATAGAAATTGTTCCAAAGGAACATAAAGATACTCCAGTCAAGGTACATAAGAATATTTGCCAGAATAGTTTGGGTGTGCCTCCAGCAGTTTGCCCAGTACACCTCGGGCCACCATAAAGTCAAGTAAAGAACCTGCCCTTGCAGGGCTCCTCGCCAAACACATAACACAATCATGCCCCAGTTAAAGACTATGTGGTTCAATTATTGATCTGACAACAGATTCCTCTCCCCAGTTAGTACCCCCCTTATCTGAGCCTGAGGATCCTTTTACAGGAGGGCAGGAGTGAACGTGAGAAAGACTGCTAACTGCTAACCCCAGTCCTACTCTTAAAACAGGTAACCTCCCAGTCACCATAAGCTCAAATATGATAGAGACAACTGCACAGGCTCTTCGATCCTTGTATTGGTTCCAGGAGCCGACAAGCCCCATGGTTTGACTACCACAAAAAATGTGAATCTCCTCCAAACGAAAAGGCCGTTTGCTCGCTACCTAGAAGGAAGGGCTTCCCTGACCAGGAACTGGGAATCCTGATGGACTGTTTTCTTTCCACCATTGAGGCACAAATAGTTGAAACATTGGTGCAAACACTGATAGGTATGTGAGAACTAGTGAAAACATACGCCAAACCAGCTTCAATACTGCAAACTACCCTGCTTTCCCGAGAGATGGTAGCAATAAGAGCCACTCAGGACACCATATAGTGCTTAAGTTAAGCCAGTGGTTGCCAGTGCTCAGTACCAACACTTAATTGTCATCACTGCACTTATGGCAGTCTTCTACATGGTGGCACTACTCATCTAATTTAGAGATGAGCAGAATGACGGTTATTTATGAATACAATATACATTAAAATTCCTAATACCTTCCTCCCCAGCCATTCTTTTAGCTTTGGCGACCTGGAATAATCTAAACTGTCGCTTTTGCACGTGATAGAGATGGTTAGTAATGATTTTGGTACCGTCTGGCAGAGATGACCGAGGCAATGGGTGGTGCAAGCTGCAGTGGCTTCCAGGTCAGGACCCTCACACTCATTATTTTGCGAATTAGGCACTGACACTGTATCCAAGTCTCTACTCTGGCAGTTAAGCAAAATGGAACTGCTATTACATCTGATCCAATCTCTGCAACTCATCTTGCATAAATTGGCTCAAAGCTTAATCTCCTGGAAACAGAGGTAAAATCCCCCATGAAGCATAAACTCTGCCCATGATCCCTAATCATTAACAAGTTGAATTCAGTACCAGAGATACTGGGGAATTTGGTTGGCTCAATTAAGGCCTCTATTACTAACAAAACACCCCTGGCTATGTTATCACATGCTACCATGGTGGAGGATGCCTACCAAATTAACCATGGCACGACAGAACTGGCTATTCCCCTGGCAGCCTCCCAGTAACCATCTGTCTTCCAGGACCAGGTGACTTGCTCTTTTTCCAACAGGCAAATGGATCACCAAGAGGAGCCTTTGGTCAAGACCAAACTAGAGTGTCATGCTGCGGATTCTGTGAGACAGTCACAAAGCGATATCAGAATTCCAAACTTGCAGGATATAAAGTTAGCTATAGAAAATTACAAACTAGTCCTGAAACATTCAAAATTGGAATAGGATACCGCAATTTGGAATAACATTTTGTCTGCATATGCTCATGGAACCCGGGAGCTTTTTGGCCCATATGAGCACATGCTGCCAAAAAAAGGATGAAGCTGAAAGTGCACATTCTTTCTCAAGATTGGGTGAATCATTTTAAATCTGTATATAGTAGCACCCCTCTAACCTTTGCAAATCTTGATTACCCTGATCCTATGGTGCCCCGCAAATTGTGTGAGACTCTATTTGACTTAATATTATTATTTAAAGACGGATTGGTAATTTCTGTGACCGAAGTGACTGCAGCCATCAGATCGCAGAAGGCAGGAGAGGCACCTAGGCCAGATTGAATCCCGGACGACCTTCTTACGTTCAAACTGATAATTTGGGCACACTATCTTAAACGTGTTTTAATGCCATTTTAGCAATAGGTGAGATTTCAACCTCAAGGAAAGGGGTGGAGCTTATTCCCAAACATAAGAAAGGCCCAAGGTCTGACACAGCCAACTACCGCCCAATTAGCCTTATTGATTCTTCCCAAAAATTCTTTTGCAAGCTTTTATTGCCTTGAATTCTTATTTGGGTCAAAGAAAATAAAATTTTAACCCAGTTTCAGGCTGTATTTCACAAACAAATTAGCACAATTGACCAGGTTTTTAGGTTTTAAAGAGGTGGAAGGAAGTAGACATAAAAAGGGGTAGCCTTTATGTCACTTTAGTTGATCTCAAGGCTGCATTTGATTTGGTCCCAAGGGATAAGTTATGGAGCACACTAGGTGACCTTGGGCTTCCTCACCCTCTTCTTGATATGTTTGGCAGGCTTCACCACAATAATTTTGCTTAAGTCAGAGGGGGTACAAATTGGGAAAACACTGATCCCTTTGAGATTGCAAACGGACGTCAGGCAAGGATGTGTCCTTGCCCCTACATTGTTGCTGCTGTTTATAAATGGATGCATCAACTACCTCTTGGGTTGTGATAACGACTCTCTGGTTCTAGGGGGAACTAAAATCCAACCTGTTATTTGCAGACAATACGTTATTAGTATCTAAATAAAACAAGGGCCTTGAGACCCTTTTGAGTATGTTTAATATATTCTGCTTAGATCATGGAATGGCAACCAAAGCGGGTAAGACAAAATGTATGGCCGTCCGACCCCATAGAAGCTTTAGAGGATCAATAATGCTGGAAGGGGAGGAGCAGGAGAAAGTGCTAGATTTTGATCATCTTGGCATTTGTCAGTACAGTGCAAAAACCTGTGGTTCACAAGTTAGCAAAATTAACCCTATAAAAGCACAGGGCGGCATCAATTCTAAAATTAGCAAATAAGTCCTCGCCCCACGCAATCTCCCCCTTCTTGAGGTCTGGAGGGCCAAAGCTACATATGGAGCCAAACTCTGGGGATATGTTAATTTAAAAGCCCTGGAGGTGGCTGAGAATACATTTTTTAAAGCATCCCTTAAACTGTCCCAAAGTACAACACTGATTTTTAAACATGGCTTAGGCTTCCAATCTAATGCACCCCTAACGGATCTGAAGCCTATTCTCTTTTGAGTATGGATTTGGTCTGCACCTGAACTGGCAGAATTTAGGGTGGGATTATGAGACTTTCTTGATAAATCACAGAGAGGTGTTTTGTTACCCTAATTGGACTATGTAAAATAGTTCCTATAATCTATGAATTTATATGAGTATTGGTTGCCCCCTGAAACTATTCCATCTTCCTAAGATATGAGAATGAAGACCATCTACTGGAAGCTTAAAGAGGCTAAATTCTCCGAACAGGGGGGTTTGGGCATAATGACTGATTGTTTTTCTGAATAAAAATTTGCCCAGCCTACGAGAAGGTATGTTTCAATTCTATTAAGGACACGGAGGCGAGGATTATGCTTATCTTTCTTCGCTTTAATTATCAGATTCCAAACAGCAGCCATTAACACTAAAGAAAAAAACTACATTTCCCATGACACCAGGGAAAATCAAACCAGTCAACTTCCTTAGTCCTTTCATAGTGTCCATCCTCTGGGCTGTATAACATTCCTTGTCACTTCCTGTAATCCCTCTTTCTTCGCGCAAGTCACGCTGTTCTCACCTTTATGCATCTTGCTTCTATCCTTCGTTACCTGGAAAGACAATATGCGTCAGCACCAGCAATGCCACTCGGCTGGTACATCAGAAACATATGCCCAGTATCATATACGCAATGACACGCTATAAAAACTGTACCATAAACAAATCACCAACAAGATAAGTTACTTACTCCCATACGGGTGGGTCTGCATCCATCCAGGTTGCTGGGAGGGATAATCCTCGTCTCTGTGTCCTTAATAGAATTAAAACTTTCCTTCACGTAGGCTAGGCAAGTTTCTATTCTATGTCAGGACCGGAGACAAGGATTATGCTTTTTCAAAGCTTGTTCACCAACACCTGGCCCACATTCAGCACTGGTTTAAAATAAAATCTCCTAAAGGTGGAATCCGAAGACCAGTCTGCCGCTCTCATGAGATCTTCCAAACGAGCACCCAGACTGAAGGTCTTCGAGGCCATTGCCTCCCGTGCTGAATGGGCCCCAAATGCCTTTGTATTAATGCCCGCCTCCTGCATTACCCATCTGACCCAGCGGGCTATAGTGGGTGAAGAAACTGCTTTAAACGGTTTTCTGAGTGCTATCAGGAGTTGTTGTTCGCCTGGTAGACAGACTTCCTCCGTAGCCTCCTCATAGGCTTTAAGGCATTGTACCACACAGAGCTTCAGGGAATCCGTAAAAGCTGGGTAAGAAATCATGCAGGTGCTTGACTTGGTGGGTCTACTCACCGTGATCGTTACAACGTCCGGGGAAAAACACTCTTGCTATAATGTCTACGGCTTGGACATCGGAGAATCTCCTGCACGAAATAAGGCATAGCAACATAGCTAGCTTTGCCGAAATTTCTTTACGCAATAGGAAACGGTTGGGTTGCCAGGATAAGAGGAGATTTAACACCAAGTTGACGTCCCAGAAGATAGAGTATCGGGGTTCCGGGGGAAGAGACAAACAGATCAGTCGCAGTAGCTTGCAAACAAAAGGGTGCTCAACAAGTCGTGCCCCATCAACCAGGGCGTGACCCACAGATATGGCAGATCTGACGGTATTGACTGACCTGTAGGCTAAGCCTTTTTCCGCTAAACTCGCCAGATAATTGAGGACGTGGGTCAAATCTGCAACCACGGGATCCACTTCCCCTCGCATACACCAACATACCCATAGTGTCCATGCGGACCAGTAACGTTTGGACGTGCTGTCCACCCAGGCTCTGGAGAGCAAGAGTTCAGCATATCTCGAAAGGCCTGGGAGTCTCCATCTTTGCCTGTAATCCGCCAGTCCATGAGCTGTAATGAGCCCTCCTCTCCCAGATGGTGTGGCTCACCCTCTGGATTCGTCTGAGTGCAAGGAAAGTGGAGGAGTCGGGTTTTAGAAGCCCTAGAAACTTCCAGAAGAACTGAAAACCAAACTTGCGACCTCTATAGTGGTGTTACCAGAACCACTGTTGCCTTCTGCCTGCGGAGCAGGGCTGCCGCCCATGTGATCATTGAGAACATGGGAAATGCATACCCGTTCTCCAGACTCCAATCCTGGGTGACTGCATCCATCACCACCGCCAGCGGATCTGGTCTCCAACTGAAGAACCGTGGGAGCTGATGGTCGAGCCGGCACGCAAACAGATCGATGGAGAAGGGGCCCCATCGAATGGCTAGCTGGAGAAAAACCTGCGGGTCAAGCTTCCAGACGCTGGCATCCTGCAGATAGCCGAATTGCCAGTCCGCTACCTGGTTATCTCGTCCCAGAAGATACTCTGCCTTCACTGAGACCTGGTTGTCTAGACAGAAATTCCAGAACTCCTTTTCTATGTTTGCCAAGGCTCGAGACTTGGTGCCTCCCAGATGGTTGATGTACCTCACCGCTGAGATATTGTCCCTCTTTAGGAGTACAGAGGACTGAATACAATCCTTTATCCAGCAGCAGACTGCAAAGGAGCCCGCCAAGAGTTCCAGGCAGTTTATATGCAGGCGGTGCTCTTGAGGGGACCATCTTCCTCCGGTGGAGAAATCACCACACCGAGCGCCCCAGCCTGCCCTGCTGCCGTCCAACTCTATCACCAAGTCGGGAACGGAACCGAAGATAGCTCTTCCATTCCAGGCCTCCATATATGCTAGCCACCACTCCAACTCCTCTCTCACCTCGACTGTCAGAGGAACTACTTGGGAGTACGTGAGACCTCTCCGTAAATGATGCATCCTCAGGCACTGCAGAGCCCAATAGTGTAATGGGCCGGGAAAAATCGCCTGGATCGAGGCTGAGAGTAAGCCCACAAGGCGTGCAGTCTGTCTCAGAGAAGTTTGCTGCCTGGCTAGGGTTTGACGAATCGTGTGTCGTATCTTCGCTATCTTCCACGAGGGAAGACTCAGAGAGGAGGAGGAGGTGTAGTCTATGACGAGCCCTAGAAATACCGCTCTCTGTGTTGGGACCAGGAGCGACTTCCGCTCATTGATCACGAAACCCAAGCCTCAAAGAAGTTCCATGGCCATCTGAAGGTGCACCCCCAACCTTGAGGGACACTGTGCTAGGATAAGAATGTTGTCCAGGTAAACAATTAACTGGACCTTTTCACGTTCAAAAACTCCACTCCTGGCTTGAGGACCTTGGTGAGAACACCAAGGGGCGGAGGAGAGGCCGAAGGGCAGCATTAGGAACTCATAAGCCTGCTCGTGCCAGAGGAATTGCAGGAATCGCTGGTGGGGGTGAGAAAATCTGGACCACCAGGTACACATCCTTCAGGTCCAGACGTACCATCCAATCTAATGGGAGCAGCACGTCCCTGAGGAGATGGATACCCTCTATCTTGAAGTGGCGGTACACGAGCCACTCGAACTCTTTGAGGTTGATGACCGGTCTCTGACCCCCATCGATCACCTTGACCAAGAAGATATTGCTGAGGAAACCCTGTGGTACTGTAATTCTGGACCCCTCCGTTTCACCAGCCTCGGGGTCCAACACTCGTGTTATAAAATACCGTCGTATCATGACGAATTTGGTATCTACGAACCGGTAATGATTAGGACATCATCCCCATGCATTTGCGTCATGATTAAGCGATGCTAACACCCTCAAATCTTGATTTGCGTCTCGAACCCGCAGACTCCATTTTGTAAACGGCATCCATCTTATGGCTTGCCCTCATATAAGTCAATTGATTAAAGCCGAGCTTGATCTAAAAGGACACGTCCTTTGTAGCTGACTCCCCCATGACCTGGCCGAGCTGACTCCACTGCCTCCAGCCAAGCCTGTTAGGGCAGCTCCTCGCCCAGTGGCCGAGCCCGATATCATCAAAGCACAACATGTCAACATGTCATAAACCCTTCACTGCATACAAACCCTGTTTTCCATACACACACACACCTGTCCATGATTCGTGTTTATGACCCGTTTTATGATGGGAGGGGGCTCGACCTTATTGGCATTTCATCGATATCTGATGGGAGTTCTGGATCTGGCGGGGTAATCCATCACAAACTGGACATCTAAAATATGTGCTGACCAGCATGACTTCGCTCTTTGTATTATTGTGGAAATATTTGTATTGCCATATCGTAAACTTAAGAATTCTTGCCTGCAGCCGTTATTTATGTATATAAGGAGAAGTCTGGTTCTGTAAAAACGAACAGTCTCCTGAGAACTTACGGCCCGTGTTGTCGTACTTCTAGGACGCATGTTACTTGGTTGCAGCCAATAAACTCGATCTTTGACTTCATCTAGAAGACTCCGAGTTTCTGTAAGTCCAGAACAGGGAGAACCTAGAGGTCTTCGGGTGTGGTCCCCTGGCACCACCGGGTCTCTAAAAACCCGGCACCTCAGTTGGCGCCCAACTCGAGGCGATATCAAGCGGTGACGGTCCCAGCCAGATGTTCGTGAGGAGCTTCGTGTGAAAATTCCGGAGGACGGCCAGCCACTTCAGCGACCCCTGCATGTCGACGTGGTTCCGAAGGTCTTTGCTGCGAGGTTCCCCGCGTCCCGACGGCTACGAAGGACTGCTGCCCTGACTATCGCCCTGTTTTGGACCCAGTGATCCTTGGTAGAGTGAAACGATAGAAGAGTCTTCTAGTGACATCACCGATCTTCAATATTCAGTTAAGTATAAGTGGAGCGTCTCCCAGTTCTTAGTTTGGTTCTTAGTTTTGGTATCCCAGAGATACGGTTTGTATTATTGGTACTTGCAAGCACCAAAACCGAGGGGTTCGTGTATTCACGATAATATCATAATTAGATAATCCCTTGAAGTTTGAAGCTAGACTAGTGAGCAAAGATGCCTGGTCTCAACAGACTTGGAAACTTGTTTTGTCGTGGTTGTAGTAAGGACTCCCGATTAGAGGATTCGTGTCCGGTTCCTCCGATTGGAACTCCAACATATGAGTTATATATAAAGCATGGAGTAGGTCCTATTACGTATAACGAGGTATGGATAAAATACACCCGCAAGGATGGTGTTTTAAAATGGCCCCAATATGGTAGTTTTGACTCAGAAATATTAGACAACCTCGAGGTCAAATTGTTCAAGAAGAAAGCCCGGCCGGCGATGTTTGACTCTTTTCGCTTATGGCGCAAAGAAGCCAAACAGAAAGAAATAAAATTAGCAAAGAAAAATAAAAGAGGTATGTCGATGGTGCAAGCTGCCATCGCATACAGAGATAATGAGGAAGAGCAAGAAAGTGAACAAATGCTCAGAAGCAAGAAATTAGCGATAGATAAATGCTACCCGATGTTACCACAGGGGGGACAAGACTCAAAGGGAACATCCGAGAAAGATCCATTAATGTCCCATTTATTGAACTCACCACCCCCATATACATCGAGTATTGTTGGTCCCCCAAGGCGTATTGTTATACCACGCCCTAGCGCACGAAAAGCAGCTCTTGCACAAACACCAGCTCCTCTTCAGCTGGTTCCTACTTCTCCGGCGCAGCCTTCTCAAGGGCCGCCGCCTTTGCTACATACTCCTTCTACTTCTACAACATTGCCTACTGCTCCAACTATTCACTATGATACTACGTCTGCTACTGCCTCAACTTCCTCTGCTGTCGCTTCGACTTCCTCTTTACATCAGCCTGTCTTCTCTGGCGCATCTGTTTCGCCGCAAGCTTCTCCTTCTGTCAGGCAGAGAGTGGCAAGAACTGTCACTGGTCTATTCTCGCCCTTCTTTGGGTCGCCTAAAACGACCCCTAAACCAGAACGTAGACAGTTGCGCAGTCAACTACCCGACTACGAGGAAAGAGAAGTACTGAATGAGTTAGCACGCAAATGGGTTACTGATACTGTAAGATATGATCTTCAGTCTGTTATGGAAGTTTTCCGTCAGTGGGACCCATCCACTCAAAGATACGTATTTGAGGAGATGTGTGTGTACCTCTGGGAAGATGTACGAGACAATGACCCAAAACGCAGAATGCAGGAACTAGCCCGCATGCGATTCAAATTTTACGAAGGCATGATTATAGGCACAGATGTTGAGAAAGCAATGGATTTGTTGTTATCTTATAGGAGCACAGGAAATAGCTCTAGATCGTTTGATGAGGACGATGTGTCTGGTAGGAAAAAGGCGCGACAGTACCCCATGAGAGAGGTTCCTCCGGTATGGAGGGAAGGCGATGCCAACGCGCAACCGCCTGTTCCACCGCATTTCCAGCGTGTATGGGTACATGTCCCCTGGAAAAGATCCGAAGTTTTAGCACTCAAACAGACACTACCTGATCCACGTAAAAATCCCGCAGGGTATTACAAGGAATTATCACAGACTGTCAGCTCATGTATAATGAATTTAGCAGATATAGACATGTTGTTTGGGAACGTGGTTCCGCATCCCTTATGGAGTAAAATTCGTCATGCAGATCACGATCAGGAACTAGGTGACTCATGGGCTAATATCACTACTACCGATGCTAGACAAGTTGGTGGTTCTAAACCTGAGCCTTTAATAGCAGATCTTCCAGGTAGGATTATTGCGTACATGAAAACGTTGATGCCTGAATTACGCGTAAATTGGGACAAGCTATCTGCGTGCAAGCAAAAGAAAGATGAGAATGTGTCCGACTTTTTCACGAGGTTTGAGGAGACTTTCACCGATCACAGTGGTCAGGATATGGCTACCGAGGGTGGCCAAAGATTGTTTGTAGACAGATTTGTACATAATTTGCTTCCTGAATTATGCAATAAATTGAAAGATTCAGAGAGTGCTTGGGCTGTTTCCACGTCAGCACAGATTTTAGCCACAGCCCAGTACTATGAAAATAGGCGCAAAGACGAGCTAGATAAGACAGAGAAGAAGACTAAGGAACTAAAGACTAAAGTTCTTCTCCAGCAAGCATACCCGCCTCGCACCCCTAGTCAGCCAAATTATCAGCAACCACAGCAGTATTCGAGAAACGCGCAAGGAAACGAGTTTTCCCACCAGCGTTCTCCATATGGCCCGAATCAATGTGCATATTGCAAAGAAGAGGGTCATTACAAAAGTAATTGCCAAGCTCTTGCACGCCGGTTAAGCGGTGTCTCCGGCGCAAGAGGTAGAGGTGTTCAACAGGTTCCTAGAGGTAGGGGCCGTGGAAATTTCTCCCAGAACACCACTTCTTTTCCGCCTCAGAATTCTATGAATAGCTTTGACCAACAGAACAATACATCTTCTAGGTCAGCTCAGTACTATGCAGATGACTATTACGCAGAGACTGAGAATGAGGGTAATAATTGCTAGGACAGCCATGGACAAAGCGAGGGAGTTGTTTCAGTTCCAGTAGATCAGAATGGACCTTATGTAGAGGTAATTACATCCGGAGTGTCGGAGCCATTTCTGCTGGATACTGGTGCTACAAAAAGTTTGATTATGCACTCCAAACTTCCTGGCGCACCTTTGTCTGGCGAAATGAATGTTTCAGTAGGTTTTTCTGGCGCCCCTGTTAGTAACCCGATCTCCAGTCCCATGCCCCTTTCTATTGGCCCATGCGAATTAGAAGCACCCCTCATTCTTACCACAGGTTGTGGCGAAAATTTGTTAGGTTTGGATTTACTGAAGAGACTATATGCAACCTTGTACTGTTCTCCTTCAGGAGTACAGCTTACGCTTGGTAAAAGAGTGATTTCCCCGATGTATGTGTCAAAAGAAAGAATTCCGACTGAGTTATCATCTCTTCCAGATGTACTTTGGGCGAATGGTTCTAATGATGTAGGTCATTTGGAGATAGCACTGTATGTCATAACATTGAAAACTAACGTCAGGTTGCCACGTATTCCCCAGTATAAAATGTCAAGAGAATGTGAAAAGGCTTTGCTAGAAATAATATACGATCTGATTGAGAAAGACGTCATTGAAGAAACCACAGGCAACATTTGCAACAGTCCTGTCTTGCCTGTCTTAAAGCGTACCGATCCTTCACAGCCCCCTGTGTACAGATTTGTGATCGACCTAAGGGAAGTGAATAAGATCGTTGTACCGCAGTTTCCAGTCGTCCCCGACATTACTGCCTTATTGACAATGGTTCCAGCCTCAGCCAATTGGTTTTCGGTGATTGACCTGAAGAATGCTTTCTTCAGCATCCCGATTGCCGAGGAGAGCAGAGATATCTTCGGCTTCAATCTAGGAGGACCAAGTTTCCGCTTTAGACGCGCTCCTCAGGGCTACTGCGAGAGTCCATCAATATTCAGTCAGGCTCTGAAAATGCAACTCGATACGATTATTCTGCCTGGTGGCACGACTCTGATACAGTATGTAGACGACTTACTGATCGCTGCAGATACTGAAGAGATTTGCAAACAAGCCACGTTGTCATTGTTGCGTCATTTATGTGACATGAAGCACAAAGTCTCGCTTTCCAAATTACAATTTTGCCGACAAGAAGTAACCTACTTAGGTCACATCTTATCGAAGGAGGAAAGGAGACTGACCCCAGAAAGAATACAGGCGATTGCAGAACTGAGTGTCCCAAGGACACAAAGGGAAGTGCGTGCCTTCTTGGGCATTACATCATACTGTAGACAATGGATACCCAATTTCTCACTGCTAGCTAAACCCTTGCTGGCCTTAATGCGTAAAGACACACCCAATCCTTTGCCTTGGTCTGAAGATTGTCAGGCGAGTTTCCATGAGTTGCGTGAAGCATTATGTTCGGCTCCTGTGTTAGGCAATCCCGACTACAGCAAGCCGTTTACATTATACGTCCATGAGAAGGAAGGTTGTGCATTATCAGTCCTGACACAGCACTTTGTGGACAAACAACGCCCATGTGCATACTTCTCCGCGACTCTAGATCCCGTAGCTAAGGCATTACCGAGTTGTTTGAGGGGCACTGCCGCAGCGGCTGTCTGTATTCGACAGTCGGCTGGGTTAGTCATGAATAATACTCTGACCATTATGGTCCCACATGCAGTAGATATCCTACTGAACAGGACGAAAACACAGCACCTAACCAGTGCTCGACTGTCCAGCTATGAATTGACCCTGTTGGCAAGCCACATTCAAATAAAGAGGTGTGATACACTCAACCCAGCTACGTTATTACCCATTCCACCAGCAGAGACAGATAAAATCGACAAACATGACTGCTGCTTTCGGACAGAGGAAGAGACAAAAGGGAGAGTAGACTTGCAGGATACTCCTTTCCGTGAATGTAATGATAATTTATGGGTTGATGGTTCATGTTTCAAGTTGCCGAATGGTGATACGACTGCAGCATATGCCGTGACAACATTACATACGATTGTAGAGACAGCTCGCATCCCCCAGAATTCTGCACAAGCGGCAGAACTAATCGCACTCACAAGAGCGTGCGTGTTGGCGAAAGGAAAACGAGTGAATGTGTACACTGATAGTCAGTACGCCTTTGGCGTCGCCCACAGTTTCAGAAGATTGTGGCGTGAACGAGGGTTCTTGACGTCACATGGTGCAAAAATACAACATGGCCAGCTAGTACACGACCTTCTCGAGTCACTGACCTTGCCCCTACAGGTTGCGATTGTGAAGTGTAGCGCGCATAGGAAGATCCGAGATGATGTTGGTCGAGGGAATGCATATGCCGATGAGGTCGCGAAAGAGACTGCAAGGAACACAATGAGTCGGATGTATGTTGTAGGTCCTGCTAGATGGACCCTTGATGTGGGTATGTGTGAGGACACCATCGAAAGCGTGAAATCTATACAATCTGACGCGACTGAGAAAGAGGTGAATGAATGGAGAGAAAGCGAGAGTAGGTTAGACGCGAATGGTTGTTGGGTCGAACTGTCAGAACATCAGCAATGGTTGTTACCTAACGCCTATGTGCTCGCAGTGGTGACGATGGCCCATGGAATGGCACACATCAGTGTGAAAGGAATATGTAAGCTGTTGGCCCCAGTATGGCAGAATAGTGGTATCCCAAGGTGTGCAGAGAATCTGGTCAGAAACTGTATGGTGTGTTTGAAGCACAATCCCGGTAGGGGAACCCCAACCCCAGCTGGTCATTTTGCACCTCCAACGTATCCGTTCGAGGTCTTGCAACTCGACTTCATTCACATGGAGAGGTGCAATAACCTGAAATACGTCCTTGTTGTCATTTGCGCCTTCTCCAGGTGGATAGAAGCATACCCCCTTAAGGACAACACTGCATTGTCAACTGCCAAAGCCCTTGTCAAGGAATTTTTCCCTAGATTCGGCATGCCTAGGATTGTCTGGAGTGATAACGGAAGTGAATTTGTGGGACGAGTGATGAAGAGAGTGTGTGAGTGTCTAGGCATCCGCCAGAAGTTCCACGCTGCAAACCACCCCCAATCGGCAGGATTAGTAGAGTGCTATAATGGCACATTAAAATTGAAACTGGCCAAGATCCAAGCCAGTACAGGCCTCAAGTGGCCCGACGCCCTGCCATTAGCACTCCTGTCTACCAGGATGATTGTCCATTCTAGATTAGGACTTAGCCCTTACGAGATAGTGTTTGGCCGCCCAGCTAACATCTGGGGTGTGCCAAGGCCTAAAAGGATAAGTGAGATCGAGCATCCTGTACTGTTTGACTATTTGCACGAATTGACAACTAAACTGCATGCTTTACATCAACAGGTCCACAGCTCCTCTCCACCTGCGTCTGACGATCCAGGCCACACTATCGAACCCGGCTCCTGGATCCTGATTTGGACTTTCAGACGTACCAAGAACGAGGAGCCTCGCTGGACCGGACCTTTCCAGGTTTTGCTATCGACCCGCTCTGCAGTACGTGTCCACGGAAAGAAACATTGGGTGCACGGCGCCCATTGCAAAAGGGTCCCGTTGCCCCTTCCATACGACCGATGGGTCCAGCAAGGAGTCGCTGACTCGGAGACCGAGTCTGTACCACGTTTTGTCCCCTTCAGCGATGCACGATTAAAAGGAACTAATACCGACAAAGAGAGTGATTGTATTCTGCAAGGATCTGTGCCACCGTCGCTGCAGTTGGACACTACAAAACCTGAAACACTGTTTGAAGATCACACCGTGCCTGAAAAGGAACGATACAATCTAAGGTCAAGACCAAAGAACTGACATACTCGAACTAGTGCGATCTTCCCTTTTTCCATGAACTATTTTTGATTCCACAGCTCTCTCTCCCAGGGAACTAGCTCATTTTTGATTTTTGAACCGCCATCCGGTTCTGCTGCTAAGGCCGCGGTTGAAGTCTGAGGAGTGCAGCCGGGGACGCCTAGGTCAACGGTTCTGGTCAGTCTGAGGGAATCACCCCGGACTGGATGGAGCGCACATCTCGGCAGAAGCAACCACCCACCGTGGGCAGCAACCAGAGGATGGAGTTTCCAGGGGTTGAGAGACCTGCTAGACACATGACTTTTAAAAAGAAAATATGTACTATAATGGCAAAGAGACGTTTTCTAGTGTTAAGTATCCTAATGTTGTGTAGTATAATAATGTTTTTGACTAGCTTTGCTCTGTCCATTTTTCGAGTTCCATTCATACACAACACACAACTCGCACCTTCTCCCACTGATCCGACACACTCCTTCCATCCCCTACCTGAACACGAGTCTGCCAGAAGACTCGAATTTGTAAATAATTCATTTGTCTTACTCCTACACCAACACCAATCTGTTATGAACAACACGAACTGTTGGATATGTGGACTCATGCCGCACACAACCGATAAGGGTATCCCTTACTTCGTCCTGCACTTCAGTTATTGCGGTTCTTTGTGGGCTTTCCAGACCATGTTCCTGTTTTCCCTTGAACCATACATTCGGGGAGAGAACTCAAACAACAAGGCATTAATAGCAGGAATCAAGAACATGAGTAGAGATATTGACACGATCAGAGCCACTCCCAAAGATGAGTTTACCCCATACAGTAGGTGGAACATCACCAAGTATGGAATTTCATTAAGTGAGAGCCAGAAATCAAAGAAATCATCCTCAGTCTGGGTAGTACCCCACCGTGGTCACTTATGTCTGCAAGGCATTGGCAGGGATCCCGAAGCACAATTGGGGAAGAGCATATGCACGGAAACATACGTGTTTGCCTCCCGAACTTCCCCTCCATTCTTGGCGGCTAAGGGTACATACTTCATCTGCCACGACAAGGCATACACTTGGTTGCCTGCCGACTTCTCGGGCACATGCTTCATCTCGTTTCTGCTGCCACCCACCTACACGGCCGGGGCAGATTACCATCGGACAAGGACAGTTAGATGTGTCGTGAGTCAAGACGACACTGCGGGTCAAGAATTTGGAGACTTCGCAAAGGGTTTTCTGCCATTTTGGGGGCCTATGGTGAACAGCAGGAACATTCGACAATTGACAAGGATAGTTGAGTCCGCCGTGTCTGAAACGGCCGGTGCCCTTAGCAACCTGACAGCTGAGCTTCAGTCGGATCGACTTATGACCCTTCAAAACCGGGTCGCCCTAGATGTCATACTTGCAGACCGTTGTGGTGTATGTAGAGTGATCCAATCTAGTTGCTGCATTTTCATCCCCGATAATGCTCCGACAGTGTACCAGGCCATCTCCAAATTACACGAAATCTCCGATTCCCTTCACACAAAGAAAGGGGATTGGTCTCTGCTAGGATGGTTCTGGGAACTGATCTCTGCCTGGGGATGGAAAACTCTGATCTTCATTGGGATGATCTAATCCGTTCTGTTTATGTTCTGCCTGTTTGTACAGTGCGCTCCTGCAATATGTGGCCTCTGCACCACTTCATGTGTAAGGAAGTCTGTGTCAAGGGACGAACTGAGCAACAGAATGATGCTACAGCAGCATCTCCGTGAATTCATCAATACCGATTTGGACTCTGACTAGCGTGAGTTATTGCCTTATATAAGGGCAAAAGGAGGGTCTGTGGTACTGTAATTCTGGACCCCTCCGTTTCACCAGCCTCGGGGTCCAACACTCGTGTTATAAAATACCGTCGTATCATGACGAATTTGGTATCTACGAACCGGTAATGATTAGGACATCATCCCCATGCATTTGCGTCATGATTAAGCGATGCTAACACCCTCAAATCTTGATTTGCGTCTCGAACCTGCAGACTCCATTTTGTAAACGGCATCCATCTTATGGCTTGCCCTCATATAAGTCAATTGATTAAAGCCGAGCTTGATCTAAAAGGACACGTCCTTTGTAGCTGACTCCCCCATGACCTGGCCGAGCTGACTCCACTGCCTCCAGCCAAGCCTGTTTGGGCAGCTCCTCGCCCAGTGGCCAAGCCCGATATCATCAAAGCACAACATGTCAACATGTCATAAACCCTTCACTGCATACAAACCCTGTTTTCCATACACACACACACCTGTCCATGATTTGTGTTTATGACCCGTTTTATGATGGGAGGGGGCTCGACCTTATTGGCATTTCATCGATATCTGATGGGAGTTCTGGATCTGGCGGGGTAATCCATCACAAACTGGACATCTAAAATATGTGCTGACCAGCATGACTTCGCTCTTTGTATTATTGTGGAAATATTTGTATTGCCATATCGTAAACTTAAGAATTCTTATCTGCAGCCGTTATTTATGTATATAAGGAGAAGTCTAGTTCTGTAAAAACGAACAGTCTCCTGAGAACTTACGGCCCGTGTTGTCGTACTTCTAGGACGCATGTTACTGGGTTGCAGCCAATAAACTCGATCTTTGACTTCATCTAGAAGACTCTGAGTTTCTGTAAGTCCAGAACAGGGAGAACCTAGAGGTCTTCGGGTGTGGTCCCCTGGCACCACCGGGTCTCTAAAAACCCGGCACCTCAACCCCCGGGATGAACCTCCGTGTGACAAATTGCTCCTTTGCATAGAAGATAGGCCATCTCCTCGTCTATGATTGCCGCATCAGCGGAGGAAAAGGAGATTGGTCAAAGATGGGCGAACTGACGGGGGGCTGTCGAACTCTATTTGGAACCCCTGCACCATCTGGAGAACCCAAGAATCCCTTGTAATCGCCTCCCAAGCGGGGAGAAATTGCGCCAGCTGGCCCCCAATCCGCAGCTGCGCTGAAGGCAAAACACTCACCATTGGAGCTTCCGTTTGTTACCGCCTTTGAAGCCGCCGCAGCCCTTGAAACGTTGACCCCTTGTTGGGTAGAAGTTGTTAAAGTGCAGGTTTGCCTGGAACTGCCTTGGTCCGGAGCCTTGCCCCCAGGGATGAGGTTTTTGAGCTGCAAAGCGGCTGGGCTGCCACGACCGGCCCCTTGGAAAACCCGAGGGTGGAACACTCTCTTGATATTCGTCTGGGCTTGTCGAGGTACGTAAAAGTCACAACAAATTTGCCCAACTCTTTGATGAAAGGTTTGCCCAATAAACCCCCTTGCGCAACTGCCCCGCCTCCGAGGATGCCAAGTCGCCTAACTTGGGGTCCACCTTAATTAATAGGGACCGCCGGTGCTATGTCGACAGGGTGCAGTTTGGGTTCTCCATGAAACAGATGGCTCGCTGCGCCCATCCCGAGAGAACGTCCGGGGCAATCGGGGTGTAGTGTAGTTCCTATATCCCTGATAGGCTCTGCGCATTGGAATAATATACACTATAGTTTTGAGATAGGACTGAGGTCAGTAAGTCTCTATCGAGTACCTTAAACTTAATTACTTGTGTGTGCCAGCTAACTCAGAGGTCATTCGAAACTTCTCGAATGAACAAGAAGGGATTAGTTTCTGACAACCGCATAAACAGGACAATTTGTTTCCCTTTGAGTCGGATCAATCTCTTCAGAGTCGTGGAAACAATAGATAACCATTTCACTCAGTCAATCATGCATGCTTCGTTTCTACAGAGTTGCATAGAAATAGATAGACGGGCGTTTCAATAAAAAGGGTTTATTGAACAGTCGTATTTCTCATGCAAGAGAAATGAACTGCTACAATCGTAAGACAGAATGCAAAGTATAATATGTACAGCGTTAGTAGTAGGATTAAATAATACTGCAATAGCATGGTCTGTAGCTATGACATATATTCATAAAAATACATACATAAATAACACAGGCTAAAATACTCATCTGGTGCTTCTAAAATAATCCTACCCCAATTTACCTAACCTAAGTGCAGTACAAGGGAACTAGTAGGTGCTGTTTAACTATAGTCTTAGTTTAGCTATAGTTGCCAAGAGTCCCTCTAGGTTCTAGTCTGCTCCATACCTTAGAATGAGAGAGGTTGGAATCTCTTTCCCGTGCCTCGATCTCTAACACCCCGCAAGGGGAGTCAGAAACACTGGAGTTGGATTCTCTGTGAGGAGGATGGCAGCGTCTGGTCAGTGCGTCAGTTGGGGACTGGACTTCCGAACTTGCCGTGGCGAACCCCGTCGTGCAAGTAGGCAGTCGAACCGTGGACTGCCATGGCAAGTGAAGGCATATTTATACCTTGAAGGTGTTTAGGAATGCCTGTATTGACGTAAAGGTCAGGCATAAGAACGTCATGAATGAACCCCTAAGAAATAGATGTTTATGCATAATAAATGAGTTCTTGGAGAAATCAATATCCAAGCAAGGGAAAGTCCTAAATGTTTAAGAGTCTGGTTTTCCGGAGGAGGAGCTTCGCGCGAGTCAAAGATGGCCGCGTGAGCTTTGGGCTTCCGAGACCCCCGCCGCCCCGGAGACATCCTGGGCATAATCCTGCAGCCTGACGGCTGAATCCTGTGGCGGAAGCAAAGCGGTGCCGGGCGTCGGTCTCCGCGTCCTGATGCGCAGCTGGGAGTCGGAGTTATACCGCCAACATATCCGAGGCTCACACACCCAGAAGCCGGGGTCTCGAGTTTGTTCCCGACCCCGGCGCGACTGTCACAACAGCGGGCCGGAAACCAGAAGTCGCTGGTCCGGCCCCACATCAAATTTTGACTTTGCATGCCCTGCGAGCTGGGCCCCCCCCGTATATGCCACCTACTTACTGCCCATGCTGCAGGGGATCGAAGACAGCTGCAAGAGAGCCGCAATTTGACCCCCAGACGCTGCCCAAAGAAGTGGATGACTGATGGTGGTTCGTATCACTGGGGCTGGTGAGTGATCGAGGCCCAGGTGCTCCCGTCCTGCTGCGAGGCCACTAGGGGTGACAGAGAAAGCCCCTTAATATTGTATGATCGCTGGGGGGCTCGCATGTGGCAAAGTGGCATGAGACCTGAAGCGGCAGAGACTCGGATGGGGAGCCTTGGGGACCCTACGTGGCTGAGAGTCATCGGAGTCTGGCGGTGGGCTAAAGACGTAGCAACCTATCCTGTAGGCCGAGGATCCGCCCGGACGGTGGAGTGATTCGCCGCTGAGTGCGCAGACATCTTGTAGCAGTCCCGGACAGGCCCCCCCCGATTCCTCTGTGGGCAACGCCGGCGGCAAGAGATATGGACATACCCTAGGGGCAACCGAGAGCGCCCTGCAAGCTATGAATATTTTCCTTTGACATTACTGCAAGAACTTTGAACACCAAGTGGCTTGTCCTGTGCCCATAATTGAAATGGCGTCCAAGCCAGAGGCGGAGAAACAGCAATCCAAGTCCACCAGGGGGTCCCGATATGTCCAAGCCAACAAGTTAGACCGGTACAGCAGCCCAGAGGCTCGCCTTCCGGGACTGGGAAACCGCAAGACGGAGGCGGAGAGGCTGCGGGCTCTACACCAGAGCCTACACTACAAGATGTGATGGCTGCCATACATGGGGTAAAAACCTCCCTCGGGCAAAAGATGGAGTCGCTGGACCAAAAGTTGGACGCTGTAACCATTGAGGTTAATTTGATCTGGGCTGACCTCCCTAAAACGAGTGAAAAAGTAAAGTCATTGGATATCAAAACAGCGAGTTTGACAGACGATGTGGCGAAGCTGCAGCGGGAGGTCCAGAACCTTCAGGCGTCTGGCAAGTTGGCGAGTCGCAAGCTGGACGAATACGAAGGAAGGGCCCGGAGAAACAATGTGCGCATCATTGGTGTCCCAGAGAAAGCTGAGGGTCTTGCCCCTGACCTCTTTGTGGAAGATCTCATACTTAAACATCTGCAACCGAAAGGACTGGGGAACTTCTTCACGGTGGAGCGGGCACATAGAATCCCAGGGGGAAAGCCGCGACCGGGGGTCCACCTCGGCCGATGATCGCAAGAGTACTCAACTTCAGTGATAGAGATGCTATCCTGCAAGCCTCCAGGTCTTGAGGCCCTCTGAAGTACGAAAATTCCACCCTCAACTTTTTTCCAGACTTTACGCAGGCGGTCCAGAGGCAGCGGCAAAGTTTCATCGGAGTCAAGAAGCGGCTTTGTGATAAAGGACCCAAGTACGCCATGATGTACCCTGCTAAGTTGCGTGTTGAGGCTGAGGGGAAGGTCTGGTTCTTTGGCAATCCCGAAATTGCCTCGGACTGAGTGGAGAGTTTTCTGTCCCGGTAAGAGCCTCAGAGACGGAGCGGCGACGACGGAAATGGCTCGTAAGAACAGGAATGATGAGTAGTTCTATCGTCTGTGGGGCCGGACATTGTTGGGTGGGGGATCCAGTGCGTGATGTTTCCACGAGTCTGCTTGGTGGGGTTTCGAGTTATAACAGGTGTAACATTATCCTAGGGGGATTCGGGGATGTGGAGTGCCGAACTCCTCCCTAGAACTACCTTTAGATAGTCGGTTAGTTAGATATGGAGCGATAGGCACACTGCGAGTTGGTGGTTGGCGAAGGCCGCGTGCAGGGGTGCAGGGTGGGGGACATGGGAATATGGTTGTGTGTGTTGTTGTGTGATGGGTGTTGTTGTTTTTCTGTTTGTTTTCCTTTTCCCCTCCCTTTCGCCTCAGGTGCCACTAATATAGCTGGACGTTTTACACAAGAGTTGAATAGGGCGGAGTAGTAGAGATTCAGGGATGAGAGTTCTGAGCTGGAATGTGAATGGTTTGGGGGACAAGATCAAGAGGGGGACGGTCAGTCAACTTATCAGACGACACTCCCCTGATGTGGTATTGTTGCAGGAGATGCACTTAGTTGGTAATAGATGCATGGCCCTCCATAAAGGGGGGTACAAGTTGGTTATGCATGCAGGGTTCACCACCGGCTCCCGGGGAGTCGGTGTACTGATCAAAAACTCCTTTCCTCTGTCGGTGCAGGCCACTTGAGTGGATCAAAGGGGCAGATATGCGGGAGTCTCAGAGCTGGTTTGGGGTAGAACGGTCACCTTTTTGTCTATTTATGTGCCTCCGGGCCCCCTGGCCGAGACCTTTCGGGACCTGGCGGCGGTTTTCCTTACGTTGCCTCTAGGGGACTTATCCTGGGGGGTGACTTTAATGCGGTTTTGGATGGAGAGATGGACCGTTGCCCCCCGCGTGTGCTTAGACCAACACAGAGGTGGCCCCCAGAGTTTCTAGACATGCTGGGACGGATGTATGACGTTACAATGCATACTTTTACAACGCAGCATCCATTACAACGCATTCCATTACAACGCATGCCATTACCACGAATTTTTAAAAAACTACTTTACAACGCATTCCATTACATCGCATACTACCTTTACAACGCATACCATTACAACGCATAACATTACATTGCATGTAAGGTAAGTATTGGATAGTGTAGGGGTAAAAATTACTATTCTAACTCCAGGGGGGTGCAACAGTAGGGTAAGTGGTGGATAGTGTAGGGGTAAAAATTACTATTCTAACTCCAGGGGATGCAATAGCAGGGTAAGTGTTGGATAGTGTAGGGGTAAATATTACTATTCTAACTCCAGGGGGTGCAATAGTAGGGTAAGTGTTGGAGAGTGTAGGGGTAAGAATTACTATTCTAACTCCAGGGGGTGCAATAGTAGGGTAAGTGTTGGATAGTGTAGGGGTAAAAATTACTATTCTAACTCCAGGGGGTGCAACAGTAGGGTAAGTGTTGGATAGTGTAAGGGTACTATGTGTTCTAATGCTATGCGTTGTAATGGTATGCTTTGTAATGGCATGCGTTGTATTGGTATGCGTTGTAGTGTCATGCGTTGTAATGGTTGCGTTGTAATGGCATGCGTTGTAATGGATGTTGCGTTGTAAAAGTTTCGTTGTAATGGTAGTGCGTTGTAAAAGTTGCATTGTAAAGGTTGTTTCCATACTGGGACTGATTGATAGTTGGCGACTACGCAACCCAACATTGACACACTACACCCACGTATCTGCAGCTCATGGTAGTTTATCTAGAATAGATTATATTTTGCTACCAGCAGCGCTGGCGACTAGGGTCCAAGAGGTGAAGTTTCTTGGGAGGGGCATTTCTGACCACTCTCCACTATGGGTGCGGCTGGCACTAGACCTTCCAGAAGTGGGGAGGGTTGCTACCATTAGCCCTTGGCAGTTGAAAGACCCTGCCATTAAGAAAAAGGTGCTGCAGATGTCGGACCGTTATTTCCGGGAAAATGTGGGGTCTGTAGATTTGGCGTAATCGCTCTGGGAGGCATACAAAACGGTGGCAAGAGGGGAGGTCTTCCCTTACAACGCATGCCATTACCACGAATTTTTAAAAAACTACTTTACAACGCATTCCATTACATCGCATACTACCTTTACAACGCATACCATTACAACGCATAACATTACATTGCATGTAAGGTAAGTATTGGATAGTGTAGGGGTAAAAATTACTATTCTAACTCCAGGGGGGTGCAACAGTAGGGTAAGTGGTGGATAGTGTAGGGGTAAAAATTACTATTCTAACTCCAGGGGATGCAATAGCAGGGTAAGTGTTGGATAGTGTAGGGGTAAATATTACTATTCTAACTCCAGGGGGTGCAATAGTAGGGTAAGTGTTGGAGAGTGTAGGGGTAAGAATTACTATTCTAACTCCAGGGGGTGCAATAGTAGAGTAAGTGTTGGATAGTGTAGGGGTAAAAATTACTATTCTAACTCCAGGGGGTGCAACAGTAGGGTAAGTGTTGGATAGTGTAAGGGTACTATGTGTTCTAATGCTATGCGTTGTAATGGTATGCTTTGTAATGGCATGCGTTGTATTGGTATGCGTTGTAGTGTCATGCGTTGTAATGGTTGCGTTGTAATGGCATGCGTTGTAATGGATGTTGCGTTGTAAAAGTTTTGTTGTAATGGTAGTGCGTTGTAAAAGTTGCGTTGTAAAGGTTGTTTCCATACTGGGACTGATTGATAGTTGGCGACTACGCAACCCAACATTGACACACTACACCCACGTATCTGCAGCTCATGGTAGTTTATCTAGAATAGATTATATTTTGCTACCAGCAGCGCTGGCGACTAGGGTCCAAGAGGTGAAGTTTCTTGGGAGGGGCATTTCTGACCACTCTCCACTATGGGTGCGGCTGGCACTAGACCTTCCAGAAGTGGGGAGGGTTGCTACCATTAGCCCTTGGCAGTTGAAAGACCCTGCCATTAAGAAAAAGGTGCTGCAGATGTCGGACCGTTATTTCCGGGAAAATGTGGGGTCTGTAGATTTGGCGTAATCGCTCTGGGAGGCATACAAAACGGTGGCAAGAGGGGAGGTCTTGTCCCTAGTGTCGGGCAAGAAGAAGAAAAGGCAAGCAGATGTGACCCAGAAAGAGACAGAGGTCATTCTTTTGGAGGAAAAAGTGGCTAAGTCGCCCACCCCCGAGGGGCTCCATTTGCTAAAACTCCGACAGGAGGAATATAAAGATCTCGTGAGAGATAGGGCGGTGGCCCATAACAAGGCCGTCCAGAGCCGTATCTATGAGCACGGTGATAAAGCCGGTAAACTGATTGCATGGCTTGAACATGGAGAGAAGGCGTCCAGACTAGTACCTGAGTTGGAAGGGCGGGAGTCATGCACGATCACATATCCCCAGGCGGTGGCGGATGAGTTTTCGGAATACTATAGGAAAGTCTACACGACCGGTAATGGCTTTACAGAGGCCGACAACAGCGAGATGATCAGGGATATCGTAATGCTGAGTTTGTCAGAGGAAGACAGGAGCTATCTCGACTCTGCGTTCTCTGACGATGAAGTTGCGCAAGCGATCAGACAGTTAAAGTCCGGCAAAGCGACGGGCCCAAACGGGATACCAATAGAGTTATGCAAACAGAATGCTGGTAGACTTGCCCCACACGTCCGAGCCATGTTTTTGGACAGCAAGGAGAAGGGTGAGCTCCCATACGATCAACGAGGGGCCAATATTGTGGTAATTCATAAGACTGGTAAACCCAAGACACAATGCCCATCTTATAGACCCATATCGCTTCTTAACGCAGAACCTAAAATCCTAGCGAAAATCCTGTCCATTAGGCTGGTCAAGGTGATCTCATCCCTTATTCATCCGGATCAGTGCGGTTTCATGCCTCGCCGCAATACAGCGTTGAACCTGCGTAAGCTGCATGGCGTCCTTGGCGGCGCCTCGAAGACCCATGAGCCGGTAGTGTTGATATCTTTGGACGCCACAATGGCCTTCGATAGAGTGGAGTGGCAATACTTGTTTGCGGTGTTGGCAAAGCTGAGCTTTGGTAAAGAGTTCATTGATTGGGTTAGCTTGCTGTATGCTAAGCCCCTAGCTAGAGTGATGGTCAATAACTGCAAATCTGCTGACTTTTCTCTGGGTCGAGCACGAGACAGGGATGTTCGTTGTCTCCTCTGCTTTTTGCAATCGCGATGGAGCCCCTAGCAGCCTGGGTTAGATGGGCTACATCGATTCTGGGCTTGCGATGGTCGCCTGATTGGGAAGACAAGATCTCGCTTTATGCGGATGATGTCTTGCTGTATCTCACTAACCCTAGAGATTCCTTTAGCAATTTTCTGGATGTGCTTGCTATTTTCGGCAGGTATTCCGGACTGACAATAAACTGGACAAAGTTGGTGCTATATGCTCTGGTGGGGGACCCCCCGATGGTTCCGCAGCCGTGCCATATCCATATTGAGACCGTCGGATTTAAATATTTAGGAATATTTATCATGCTCGATCCACAGTTACGATATGCCAATAACTTAACTTCCCCATTGAATAGATGTAAGAAGGACGTGGAGCGCTGGAAAACCCTTCTGCTCTCCTTGCTTGGGAGAGCAACGCTCTTCAAGATGATGGCTTTGCCCCGGTTTTTGTATGTCTTACAGAATTCGATGGACCCGGTCCTGGCGGCGTATTTCCGGGAGATAGAGACTCTTCAGAGACAGCTCCTGTGGGATGGTAGGGCTCGAATAGCCTTCCGTAAATTGACTCTTGCGTGGTATTAAAGTCAGAATATGCTACAAGGGACTTATTTAGGAGAAGTTAAGTTTGTTTGATGAGTTGTACAAAGGTATCCCACTCAATAGTATCCACAGAATACCAATCTTGATTCAAAAAAGTAAATAAATTAATGGAAGGAGAAGAGAGAACACACAGAGCAAAAATAATATTATGAAAAAAAATTTTTTACTGCAACAGAATTGGGGAGATAGATACAGACAAATTAATTAAAGCAAGAAGTCATGAACAGAGGTAGACAATATTTTTTCACTACAGGTTATAACTTAAAAACATCAACTCCAATTGGTAAACTACGCAACCTAAATTAATTAATACACATGGTTGTGAGTTAGTGCCAAAACAGCAATAAAGGAGATGATGGAATGTCGACGTTTCGGTCTAGAGGGCAGTCGTCAAATAGACCATCATCAGGATGATATTTTTCTATGCTGAAGAAACTCCCTGGAATTTCCAACAGAATGCCGAGTAGGATCAAAAACGGCAAGAAACGTGGGGCGCAGTGTCAACCACGAGTAAAATCTTGGATATTAGAAACTCGGGCCACATCCGTAGACCTAGTTTCAGTTTGGCTGTTAAATCAAATCAGAAGAAATATCCAGACGCTTTGAAACACGAGCTTGAGCGGCATACAATGTATCATTGCTGGTTCGTCGACGAAAAATATCGTCCTGATGATGGTCTATTTGACGACTGCCCTCTAGACCGAAACGTCGACATTCCATCATCTCCTTTATTGCTGTTTTGGCACTAACTCACAACCATGTTTATTAATTAATTTAGGTTGCGCGTTTTACCAATTGGAGTTGATGTTTTTAAGTTATGAACTGTAGTGAAAAAATATTGTCTACCTCTGTTCATGACTTCTTGCTATAATTAATTTGTCCGTATCTATCTCCCCAATTCTGTTGCAGTAAAAAAAAATGTTTCATAATATAATTTTTGCTCTGTGTGTTCTCTCTTCTCCTTCCATTAATTTATTTACTTTTTTGACACAAGATTGTTATTCTGTGGATACTATTGAGTGGGATACCTTTGAACAACTCATCAAACAAACTTAACTTCTCCTAAATAAGTCCCTTGTAGCATATTCTGACTTTAATTACACAGCGCCCAAGCCTACAAGGGTTGATTGGGTTTCCCCTGCCTATAACATCTTGCGTGGTATGACGGCGGAATCAGGATTTCAGATCTGCGGAAGTACTATTGGGCCTCACAACTGGCCGTAGTGAACCATATTGTTTATGGACTCCCTGGAGATCCAGGCTATGCTATGGACCGGGGTCAAGCCCCGGGTGGGGTGATAGAGAGAGCTCTGTATTCTAGGCCCAGGAGGTTTCCATTGACTGGCCCAACTGTGCATGCGATCCTGGTGTGGCACGCAGCTAATAAAGGTCTAGGGTGGGAAGGCAAATTGACGCTCGCCACTCCCCTCCTGAACTCTGAGAAGCTGGGTAGTCTGTGAAAGTCGAAGGGGTTCGACAGGTGGGATCTTATTGGGATTGCTCAAATAAAAGATGTATGGGGGAAAGATACAGTGTACACCTTTGAGTCCCTCAAGGAACAATATAGTCTACACGATAACGAATATTATTGATATGGGCAGGTGAGACATGCCCTGGCCACTCACATCCCTACGGGAATGGTGCTCCCGGAGGCATCGCCATTGGAGGACCGAGTACTGGATGGATTTATTCCCCAAAAGACCATTTCCTGATATACAGGAAACTGATCAATAACATGGAAAACCCACTGGTGCGGCTTAGAGCTCAATGGAGTACTGATGGGTTAGAATTAGATGATGAGGATTGGACCGAGGCGGTCTCCTCCCCAAAGGTGGTTGCCATCCAGATACGGCTTTGACTGGTGCAACTAAAAATACTTTACAGATCCTATATAACTGGACCCCGTTTGGTGCGAATGGGACGAGCTATAAGCGGAGAGTGTAGGAGAAAGTGTGGGTAAATCGGCACTCTAATGCATACTCTCTGGCATTGTGTTGAGATACAGCTGAATTGGGCGAAGATCCATGATGAACTGGGGGGTGCTTTGGAAGTGGAGCTGCGACCGGAGGCCCGGAGATGTTTGTTGAATGTGTGGGAGCCTACAGATTTAAATGCATATCAGAAACAGTGGGTGACGTTGGCGTATATGGTGGCTAAACGAAACATAGCTCAGTACTGGGGAGCCAGTCGGCCGCCTCTGGTCACCAAATCAGCGGAAGACCTTTACTGGTGCATGATTAGAGAAAGAGCTGTTTATGTGGCCAGGTGCTGCCCAAAGTAGTGGGGTAAGATTTGGAACACTTGGAATAGCCATAGAGGGGATATTTGCGAACCACCTACGCCGATACTGGTGCCAGAGGCACGGGACTCTCCAAACTCCCTGCATTAAATGTTGGTGTATTTGATTCTGTACTTTGCCACAATGCCTCTTGTGATGGAACTGAATGTGCGCACCTGAGCTTTATTTTTCCTTTCTGTACTGTTCCCCTTTTTTTGTTCGTTTTCAATAAAAAGAGTTTAAAAAAAAAAAAGAGTCTGGTTTTCCTAGAACTGGTTATGACGTAGATGAACGGATGTAAGTAGCCATGCCTGTATTTGGTTAGCATGAGCAATGCCTAAATAAGGGCTGGATTTCTATGCCTAAATAAGGGCAATGTGAATTGTACCTATATAAGGGCATGACGCGGGAAATTTCATACAGAATCTAAATCGACACACAACACTCCACTTTTGTATGTACGACGTTACTAAATCCTAAACATGTTAAACGTATCTAAAACATAGCTACATATGGATGGCTAAGAACATGTCTAAAAATACATTGGAAAAAATGCATTTAAAAATGTTGCGATGCATAAAATGCAATGGTGCATGACTATACATATATATACATTTATGAAATGGCTCGTTAATACAGAAGAAAAAGGGCCGAAACCATTTCATTTCAGATTACATAATCATTTAGTTGTGGACAAGGTCATATATTGTCTCTGGAAGTATTCAAAGAATTCTTCTTCTCTATGAACAGTTCTACTATATGTAGATTAGTTGTGCCAAAAAATAAAAAATACAAATTTGGAGAAAAAAAAATTAATCATAGGAAAAAGTTCCAAAGTTAGTCCCTTGGTTTTTTTTTAATGAAGGTCAAATTCAAAGTCTCTCAGAACACTGCGTGCTAAAATCTAAAGTCAGTGTTAGGGCTTGGAGAAAACATGAAATCTTCTGTCTGTAGACAAAAAATCATCTATCATTGTAGGTGAAAGTTGGATTACCTCGTTTAGAAGACTAACCCCACATAGATGAGAAGCATCGCCTTCAGCATTGGTCACATCAGCAATGTTCGTATTGAATGTTACCTGCGCGCCTGGTGTTTCCTCTCGTACCTCAGCAGTAGCATTATGCGTCTGTGAGATCTCAATGAATGCCGTCAACAGGATTGGTAGCCGCTGGGGACAACACAGAGCATGGGCCGGTACCGGGTCCAGCAGAGTATCGATATTCGTAGGCATGACTGATAGGAGAGTTAGACAGATGTCTAGCACGCATTCTTAACCGCAAAGCAGGCAGCGTAGAACAGGTAAGATGCAATCTGGCCAGATTTGTCTGAATGACAGAAACCATGTGGTATTTAATTCTTGTAGACGAGGTAAACCTAGAATTTGGACGATGCGCTCACAACACCTCATCTCCAATAGAGCTCGCTCTATGGTGCTTGGAGTGGCGTTGGTGATTTGGCTTGCCATATCGCAGCAGTAGGAGCATAAATAGGATCCCTGCAACAAGTTAAAAAAATAGTGGCAGTCCGCCAAACACAGAGTGCATGAAGTTGGGAAGTATTCCGAGGACTGCTTGAAGAGGTGCTAACAGTCTTGAAAACATGTTCTTAAATAGATGTACAATATCGCTTGTATCAGACATGTTTAAGATACGTTCCAACATTTCTGAGCAATGTATAGGGCAGTTTGTATTCAAAAGGGCATGTATCTCAGCAGAATTCCTCACGACTTGTAGATCATAGGTTTCTTTGGCCGAGGTCAGTGGCACAGTTTTTTGTAAAAGAATGGCTTTCATTGTGCTTAGATTATCAATTTGTATAGAAGAGATGTTCAGTGAAGGCCATAAAGGCGACTCCCTGACTGTCTTGGTTCTTGGAAACAATACTTGCATACAGCAAGTGACCCTGGATGAAATAGTCACTAGATATGGAATACCTGGCAACATGCCACAGCAGCTGTGATCACTCAACATTAGGTAACTCCCATTAGAAAGTAGTCCAAAAATTAGATTAATCACTGCAGCTGGTGAGCCTTGCAGGTGACAGGATAAGTTTGTAGTGGAACCATCACAGGCCCCGTGTAAATTAATACCCTGACAAAAGAGAGAAACGCTTAGTCCGTTTTCACAGAACGCTAAGAAACACTTCACCTCCCCCACTCCAACATCTGTGTATGGTAAATCCCAGCATGTCTTGATGTATTCTTTACCCAACCTTTCATATTAGCCTGCTGGTATGTGTTTTAGGCAATACTGAAAATGGAAAATTGTAACAGGCAGAGTATTTTTACCATGTATGATCCACTCAGTAGCTGGTTTTTCTGCCACTGTGAATGGTAATTGTTCCAGTTTTTCAATGCTCAGCACCGTATAGTCTGCTCCCCTTTATGCCAGTTTGATCTGTTTATCAGTGAGACTGAATTCTGAAAACAGTGACGTAGTGTTGATTAAACACCAAGGCACATAACCTGCATGCAAGTTTTGTAGAGTCCAGCCCAATAGCATGATAGAACGAAATTGAGACTGACCATGTTGCAACATGACCAAGTCTTGTTCCAAGATGTCTATGGCAGAAGGCACAATGCTGTCCAATGTATATATCCTGGACGACAGAGTCATTAACCTATTGTCTACTAAAGAGAGAGATTTCTCTAAATTAATATGATCAATTTCTCTTAGTTCTGTAGTCACTGCTTGGGTAATCTTCCATATTTCATTATAAGAAGTGTATACACTGGCATATATGAATCATTTTGACACGGTTTTCTTGATCCTAGCAAGATTTCCCTAAGGTCTGTGCCATCTTTAAGTAAAGATAAGTGTTGTTTTACATCCTCAAGTGTAGATTTCTGTAGCTGTTCCCATTGGTTATACATATATACATTTCTAAGTATTGCAGATTTGTGCAAGAAATGATGACCATAATGGTTATAACAATACATTTTTCATAGTCTGATGAACCCTCTAAATATTCATGATTTGTGAATATTGCCGACATTTCTATATCAGACATCATGTTATTAACAGTCTTGAAGTCCCAATCATCAGAAAAGGTACTAGAGGTAATAAAGTCACTTAATGAAATCTTGAATAAGTGTAGAATCTTCAAAAGCTCTGATGGGCCAAAAATGTCATATTCAGTTCTGTCCCAAACTATACCATCTGGTATAGGAACGGCTCTGATGTTCACTGCTGACAAGTATCTTTGTTCACAACGGGATGATTTGTGTGGCTGTAGAAGTAAGTTCACTTTTTTACTTGCTGTGTCCATTTGAATATATCTTCCATTTATCAGCATACCCAGAGATATTTCCAGAGCTAACCAAAGTAGAAAGAAGAATATTCCCAAAACAATCCGTAGTTCAATCCATGGTGAAACCAGATAAGTCTTTTTCAGGTGATGAAAAAAGTTTGTTGCTTGTTCTTCGAAGGTTCTTTGTGCTGGCGTTGTTTCAGGTTCACTGGGATCCTCAGAAAACATATCAAAGTTAATAAAATAGCCAGGGGCAGTTGTGTCAATAGTTGGAAATGCATCAGGATTCGTTGAAATCGCTCGAACCACTTGATCACGTGTTACTTCGTTGTAGGTGTATCAGAACGAACTGTTATTTGGGTCTCAAGAGGAACGAGTTCCATGGCTTTATTGCATATTCCTTCTTTTCTCACTGCAGCATCTTCAAATGTGATGAGTCTCTCAGTCTGAACCTCTTGGATTGTAGCTAGCGGAGTGCTTTCGCTACATTGTCGGAGTCCACTTTACCTACTGCTTAGTATCGGCCACATAGTGTGGTTTGATCAGGTCGATGGACACAAATCTATTCTCCTTTTTACCAGCAAGGGGCGGCAGTAAAACTGTTCTTAATCCGTGGATTGCTAGGACAGGTACTGGTTGTCTGTAAGAAGGCCCAAATTCCTTCTTGTCCAAGATCTTTTCTCTGACTAGATCACCAGGCTTTGGGATCCAGACAGGCCTTGCTGGGACGGTTGGTTTTTCCCCAGTGGTGGTTGGCTTCGGGAACACGTTGCTTTGTTTCGATCTTAGTTCATTTAAGTCCAGTAAAACAGCCAAACGATCTTTGATATGAAATTTCTTATTTTCCATCACTGTTCCATGGCAATCACGATCCGTAACCAACATTCTTGTCCCAAATAGGACCTCAAATGGAGTGACACCCCCTAGAGAACTTCTTGACAAATTGTTTAGACTATGTTGGACCCCATAAACATGTTTGACCCACCCATCACCTAAACCTAATACCCTAGCTGTTATAGACTGCTTTATGTCCTGGTTTTTTCTTTCCACAACAGAATTTCCCTCAGGATGGAATGGAGAAGTGAACAGCAATTCAATGCCCAAATTGGCCATGGCTTCTTTGTAAGCTCGAGAGCTAAACGCAGGGCCCTGGTCAGAGTGTAGTGTACCTATTGCGTATGTGTTGATAAAGACTCACAAATCTTTTATAACAGTTTGAGCGTCAGACGAGCGCTGAGGCCACATCCAAATGAACCTTGAGCATGACTCCACTGCGACCATGATATATTTATAGTTACCATCCCTTTGTAAGGGACCGCAGTGGTCCAGTTAAACACAAGCTAATGGTTTATCTGAAATTAACAGGGGCGTCTGCGCAGGACGTTTCACAGTAGTCACTTTAATATTTTGGCATATTTCACAGTCCAGGACATAGTTTCTGGTCTCTTTCCTAATACTGGGCCACCAGTACCGTTGTTTTAATAACGACACTGTGACGGAAACACCTGCTTGAGCAGAGGCGAGCCCTTCATGAGCTGCAAGAATTAGTCCTACTCTATGTTCCATGTTTGGAATTACCCTATCCCCCAATCCAGGTATTCGAGCAAATGGAACATTGTTCTCATCAATTGTATATGAGTATTTGAGTGGAAACTTTTTAGGTAAAGCTGCACTGCTGCCTCTGCTTGAAACATTGAGAGCCAGTATTATTTCACTGTCTATTTTTGTTTTTGAACGAGTGATTGCAGCTACGAAAGCCGTTTGCACAGCCCCTTTCGCGGCTTCGTCAGCCAATGAATTCCCTTCAACGTGAATGCCATCACGTTGATGACTCAGCATGTGTATCACATGAGTGTTCTGTTGTCCGTTTCGCAACTGAACTACTTGTTCCCAAATCGTTTTATGCTTGATTGTGCCACCTTTTGCATCTTTGAAACCATTTCGAAGCCAATTCTGTAAATATTCATTGTAAGATTGAACACAGTAAAAGGAATCGCACATTATGAGTGTGAGGAATTTACGATCCGTATTTTCAAGTGCCAATATGAATGCTTGTAGTTCAGCTCGCTGAGCTGTACAATCTCCAAACGATTGTGTTTTCGAAACCATAGGTCTGAATTTGCCATTGCGCATACGACCTTTAACAATTGCGCATGCAGCACTATAATCTTGTTTACCCCCATAGCGGGTTGTGCTGAGCCGTCAGTATAAATTATACATTCATACTGGTCCAGAGGTAGAATTTCAGTAGGCAGAGGACAATCATGTTCGTATTGCAGGAATGTTTGTGTTCTCAAATAAGGATCAAAAACATATTCAACATCAGTTGCAGCAAGAGAATTAACCCATTGTATCCATCTTGGATGTAAAGCTTTTGCATTCGGAATACTAGCTTTTGTAACTGCCTCTAAGGCTGGTACAGGAGTTACGACCATAATGTGTTTCCCCTGTGCTAGGGCTCTTTCTTTTCCTACATCGGTTTGAACTGCTATCAGAATTTTTTCTGTCGATGTAAATTTCCTTTTTGCTTATGTGTGTGTGTATGTAAATGTAAATGTATTGGCATTTATATAGCGCACTACTTACCCGTAGGGTCCCAAGGCGCTTCGACCGCTGCGAAACCCTTCCTGGCTTCCCTGAGAGATGGTCCCTTAATGGGTATCTCCAGGGTGAGACCAGGCATCCCCGGCGGTCTGGTGGGGCCGTTAGTGAAGATGAGGCAAGCTAATGCCCAGAGTTGCCGAGTGTGATCGCTGATCAGAGTGGGCACCGAGGCGAGAGAATTATCGAGTCCGCTGACCCTGGTCCAGAAACCTGCCGCGCCGGGAATCGAACCCTGGTCCCGGGCCGTCCTCTGCTCTCGGGTCTGCCGCCTCTAACCAGTGAGCCACACTACTTCACTTATGTGTACAAATGTGATTTGTATGCAATTGAACTTTCTCACCGTCATTAAAAGTTAAGTAGGTGAATCCGCATTGACCCGGAATAATTCGGATCACAAAGTTGCGTACGTTTACACGTGTCTATAAATGTTTTGTTGCTAACATGTCTGTTTGTAGCAAACGCAAACTTTATGTTTTTTCTTTAGTCCAATTTATTGTTTTAAAATCAGGTTTGATTAATTCGTAGAGAGGTTTAACCCTTTTTCCGTAGTTTAGAATGTAAGTTCTTCCAAAGTGCAGGAAACCTAGAATCGACTGCACGTTTTTCAGCGTTTTTGGAGGTTGGAGCAGCACACACTTTTCTAAAAAGTTGGCTGCCAGGCTTTTGCCTTCACTTGATAGTTCATATCCTGGAAAAAGGATGTTGAGATGGGCAATTCTTGATTTTTTAAATTGGAATTTATAACCCTTAGAGGCGAAGCCCAGTATAATGGTGTTCACCCTGTTCAAGTGCCTGTTCAGGTCTTCGTCTGTCAGATAGATATCATCAACATATGACAATGCCTCGTCATCATAAGTTTGTAATAACTCTGTGAACCTTGCTGAGAATAACCCTGTAATATTCTTGAATCCTTGAGGGAGACAACAGAATTGACGAAGGGTCCCCAATATTGAGAAAGCAGTCAAATACCTACTTTCAGGTGCAATGTGTTGACAAAAGAAACCGTTAGAAATATCTAATGTGGTTTTATATTTTTTATGCACAATGTTATTCATTAATGCTGTACTGTGTGCATTTTGCACTGCAAATGTTTTACAACAAGAGTTTAGGTGTCTGTAATCCAAAACTAGACAATATGTATTGTCTGGTTTGGAAACAAGAAACAAAGGATTGTTCATTGATGAGGTGCAAGTTTAAATCACCCCTTGGTATTCAAGTTGATCTAAGATCTCCCTGGCCTGTTTTTAGCTTCTTGCTTAATTGGATACTGCCTTTGTGCAGTTGGTTGATTTTTTTACTAGATTGTGTGGTGAGGTGAGTCCTCATCCCATCCTTCATGATTTTTAAATAATGCGGGGGCTTGGGCAGCTGCCCATTTCCTGGCATAAGTATATTTAAGATATACTGGAACATGGTTGGAGAAGGCTGGCATAATGATGTCTTCATGAAAGGGGTGGTGTGCACACCATCTATTCCAGAATAATCGATTACAATCCATATTTCTTACTTGACCACTTGCGTGCAACTTGGGTTTCGCCTTGCCATCGCTCAATTCAAATCCTGAATGTGGGGAGCGCAACATTCACACTCCACACCCTGATGCACTGCATTTAATTTTGAGGATACAAGATCCACCCTATTTTTGTCCGTTTGTCCTCGTACATGTTTAAACAAGTTTAAGCCTTAAAGATTGCAAAGTTGCTTTCATTATTTCCGTTTGTTCCACATATTCACCAGATTGCGTTTTTTTGGGAACTTAACGTATTGACATGTGCCCATCCAAGCCGCCTTGTAAATACGATCCGTACGCAAAAAGTTGTTCTCAGCAGCATTCCTTTATTCATGACCCAATGCATTTCGAGCACTTATATGCTCTTCGTCAGGGGTAGCTGCTTTCCTATTCTCCCAATTACAGGTCCGGGTTCTTCACAAAGTCTAGATAGTTTCATCACTCTCAGCTCGATTTGTAAACTAATTTGGCCCCTCCCCCTCACGTGCATGCACTCAAAACTGATGATTACACCAAAATGTGCCTTACATACTCCAATACCCATAATGCATCTTTAGCCCTCAGTAAACTGCGTGTGTACAAAACGTGAACCAATCGTTTTTTTATGTGCTTTCAATAATAAATGCTTTCAGAATTATTGTCCTTGGGTGTTGGCAATGGTCCAGCCTGTTCATTCCTGCTTCCGACAGGTTGTCAGAGAACTTGTAAGTGGATGCCTGTTCTTCTTCTAGTGCTACCGATATTGCCCTGGACTTGTAAGTCCTTGTATTCGACGTTGTGGCGCATGTCACCTTCTATTCTGGTGCGTGTTGGCTTGCCACACAGCTTCACATCCTCCAGGACGTTGTTGTTTCTGGTAGCACCATGCCCTTCGATTCCTTTCTTCCTTGCGACGCGGTATGGTCATCTTGCTGCTCTTGTCCTCCTGATCAGGCTTCTCCGAGCGGCGTGCACTCTGCCCGTTTCCTTCTGGTCTGGTCCTGGCTCTAGGACACTGTCTTCTTTTCACTCTGTGACTGGACCGGTCGCCGCGACCTTCTTCTGTTGATAATTTTACTTCTGGTTCTTAATGATGTTAAAGTTCGTTGGTCCATGTTCGCGGACCACGTCTTATTTGAACTTCTTGGACCTCTTGCCAGTCCACTCTGCATATCTCTGGCAGTGGTGTTGTTTGGCGCAGGTGCTGATGGCTGGGGTGATGGTAGTTGCCAGCCATGTAGTGACTCGGGATGACAGGTGTTGGTGACTTGCTGGGAATGTTGGATGCCCGGAGAGACTTGGCAGCCATGTGCCTCCGCCTTGCTGAGGTGGAGTGTCTGTGGCGGCTTGACTCAGACTGCCAACGCTCAGGGACAGACGGTCGCCTGGGGGAGTGTTAGGATGAGACGCGGTTGGCGCTTGCTGCTGCTTACATTCGGTTCATCCATGAGGCTGTATCCAGGGACGTCGGTCCGCCTTGGTAGCCGTCTGGTGTGTCAGGGTGTGCTTCTTGGCTGCCTGTGAGTCCTCGGTCTTCTCCCTTTGTTGGCTTGCTCAGCCCACCTGTGCTCATCCGGTCTTCGAGGTGACAGGGCTGTCACTCTTCTCCTTTTCTTCGAGGGCGTTGCGTTTTGACCTCGAGGTGGCGCTGTCATGGCGTCGGCTTCTGCTTTTGCTCTGGCATGCTTGTCTGGACTAGTCACTTGGTGAGGTGCTCCATGCTTGCTGGGCGACGTGAGGTCCGGTCTTGTGTAGCTGTTCGTTGGAGCGCATGGTGCTGTGGCGGCCTGCCACGTGGGGTGTGCGACTCCTCTCTCGCCAATCCGGGTCGCGGCCGACGCAGTGTGAGGGAGGACACCGTGTGTGGTCTTCGGCCTACTGCGGGGCTTCGCTGGGGCGGTAGAGACGTGGGCGCTCTCCTAACTGCATTCAGCAGTGCTTCTGTGTGGAGAATTCTCCTGGGTACTGACTGTGCAGTCAGGTTCACTGACGCTGCTTTCTGCGCTCTTCTGGCTTTGCGTGCTTTTTCGTGTTCGGTCTCACTCTTGGACATTTTCCTGGCACGTGGGGTGCCTGTACACCGGGATGAGCAGATGACACGATGTCAGCGTTGCCGGTGGTGGCGCTGAGTGGCCCCAGGTGGTGCTGTTCTGCACCCGTCTTTTCTTGCGCTGTCGCTGGGGTAGTTCCCTTGAGATATTGCTGTCTTGGCTGTTTGTCCACACTTGCTAGTGGGGTTGCCTTTGGTGTTGCTGCTTGAGTTTCTTGCAGTTCCTTGCAGGGTTTGTCAGTCTCTCCCCGTACTCTGCAGAGGTGGCAGGTGGTGCTCTTGCCTATGTGATGCTGTTTTGTGCTGGTGCAGCTTGGGGCACCTTAGGGCTCCAGTGTGGTATTCATCTGGAGACTTTGCTATCTTCACCGGCATCCTGGTTGTCCACGCTGGCAGGGTGCAGGGGGGGCACTCTGTGGACATTCTCCTTGGTGGCACGTCTTCTTGTGTCCGGTGGAGTCCGTTTTAGCTATTGGGCATGAGCAGGCAGTCTTCCTGGTGATGGCGGTATGCACTCTGAGATCTGTTGGCTGCTGTTGCCGATCAGTTAGCGGGACGATGTGTGGTGCCCTGGTGCAGCTGGTCCATGGGGTACAGTGCTGCTCCGGAGGTCGCAGGTCTGCAGCTGTTGGTCGCAGTGAGCCGTTAGTGTGCTGGGCCGCCACTTCTGGCAGGTTAGTGGGGTGTTCGGGTTTCTCTTCCAGCTTCTTGTGAGGTTTGTGTTGATAGTTGCGGAGTACAGCTGGTGTATTGCTCTGTCTAGGCAGTCAATCCCTCCCGTAGCGCATGGTGTCTGGGTAGCCACCAGGTGATGCAGCGGTCTTTGCTGTGGCTTGCTCTGAATACCGCAGGTTGTGGGGGCTGAGGGTACTGGTACAGTGACCGTCCGTGGCCCCAGTGCGGGGGTTGAGAACACTGTGTGGTGCACTTGGTGCTAAGGTGGAGTGAGTTGCACTCCCTCCTTGTGTGGGGTTTGTGGATGCATGGGCGTGGATCCCCCTGGCATGATGAGGTTGTCCTGCAATTGGTTCTGCCCTGCAGGCTGTCTCTTCCTCCTGCGCCTGTTTGGTGTAGCTGCGATATCGCATGGTCACTGGGTGGCAGTGCCGTGCCTCTGTCTCAGAGTCTGGCAGCATCTTCTGGACACTGCCGGTTTCTCCTCTTCATTGGCTGCAGTGGTGGCCTTTGGTTGCCTTCTACTACTTGGCTGGCGCAGACTGGAAGCTAAAACTGAGGATGTTCCCCTCCTCCAACCACCGGCTAGTGCGTATGTCAGTTGTGTGTTCTCAGGTGCAGTGGGACACTTTGGCCGCTAGGTGGCGCTGCAGGCACTTGTCCAGGCGGCAGAACGGAAAACACTTGGGGCCAGATGTAGGTAATTCCGATTTACCGACTCTTAAATACCGACTCATACCGAATCGGTATTTAAGAGTCAGCAAATTGGAAGGAGGCAGATGTAGGTAAAAAATTACCGATGCTGTAAGAGTCAGTATTTACCGATTCTGTAAATACCAAATCTGTATTTCCCATTGATTCCTATGGGCCTTGAAGCCCTGAGGAATCAATGTGAAATACAGATTCGGTATTTACAGAATAGGTAAATACCGAATCCTGGCAGGGGGAACGGGGTGTCACTTTGACACCCTGTAGCACCCCAAATGCAGGCTTGTGTGCCATGTGGCACACATACATGCCCTAAGGGCATGTCTGTGTGTCACATGGCATAGGTGTAAATGCACAGATGTGCATGTACACTGGAATTCGGTATTTTACCACCCAATAGGATTGGGTGGTAAAATAAGAAATCCTAAGGGCCTGTGGCACTGCAAACTGTGCCACCTACATATGGATTTACAGAATCGGTATATTTACCGATTCGGTAAAATACCGAAGTGGTAAATTTACCGAATCGGTAAATATACCGATTCTGTAAATTCTGACCCACCTACATCTCAAAAGCCAAATACCGGTCGGTAACGGACGAAATCGGCCGTTACCGACCGGTATTTGGCTACCTACATCTGGCCCTTGATGTGGTCTGAAGGTTGGACAGGGCAGAAAGACTCACCGGCAGGTAGGGAGTGTTTCTGTGTGCTATGTTTAGTGTTCAGGATTGCTTCTGTGTGCACTCTTGCGGCGGTGGCAAGAGGTGTGAGCCTGGCGGGTGCTTGTCACAGGCTCTTGGGCTTGCATCTTCCTCTCTGCCTTCAGTGTGTGGGGCCGATCAGTGGCGGCATCCGGCGCTGGATTCAGGCGCCTACTGGCAATTTAGAGAATGTGGCCGCGCGCCTACCTCTGGGCTGTACTGGTTGCCTGTAGGAGGTAGGGGGCACAGTCGGAGCACCGTTTACGGGCTGGGCGGCTCATAGCTTGCTGGCAGTTTAAGCATGAGCAGAGTGGAGTCTCGGCTTATTCGTGCAGCATGCTTCATACCAAGGAAAAGCAGCCTTGGTTGTCACTTTCACTGGGTGCGCACCAGGCGGGCGGGTGACAGACTTCCCGCGCTCACCGTCTGTGCTGGACTCCGCTTCACACCAGTGCGGTCGGGCAGCTCTAGTCGGTCTTTGGTGCCTCGTAGGCACGGGACACTCACCACCCTCCTGTGGGTGCCGCTCGGACTCCGGGCATCATACTGCCTGTTGCGGTGGGCGAAGACATACCTCCCTTGCAGCAGCGACCGCCACTGTGTAGGAGTCGCGATGATGGCAGCATGAGGAGGGTCCCAGGGGCTCTCCGGGGCTTCGGGTATCTGTAGCGCCTCACCACCAAATTTTGTGGGCAGTTCTCGCCTCGTGGCGCTGCAGCCGCTCCCGAGGCAAGCAGCCTCTCACGTCATCACAGGCTGTGGCCAGCGGCCGGGGGTATGCACCGCAGTGAGGCGGCTCTGCGCCCTTCCCTCACAGGCCAATGCGAGCCGGCCGGCAGTTGCACGGTCACGCCGTGCAGTCAGACGGGTGCCAGTGCCTCAGGGTACATCACCTTTCCTACCTTGAGGCAGAAGTAGCGGTCTTGCACGGGGGCTGGCACCCCCTTGTCGCCATTGTGGTATCGGGCCTCAGGCCCACATGCTGAGGAATGACGAATACAGACACCCAGGGTATGCTTCAGTAACTGGCCTCGAGCATGTGCGCTCGGCCCCTTTTATTGACCGGGTCACCTGACTCGTGACGCCGGTGGTGGGTGGGTGTACAGTGTGGGTTACACTTTCTAGAAAGACTAGAACGTGTCCAGCAGGACACTACACTGAAATTGTCTTTTCTTCACTAGAAGACAAGGAGGTAAATACATTCTCCGATTATTTTTCATTTAGATCTCCAACTTACCTTTTCTAAAATATTGGCATGAATACAAGTAGCAGAATGCACAAAAAACATGCATTGGGAGAGTTATTCACCCGAATAGCGAACAAGTCTGTTTATTTATTTTTGAAGCTTATAAAGCGCACGGCTACCTCCGGCGGAGGTGTCCCGGCGCTGAGATTACCCGAATGCCACCCAGAGAAGGTACCAGAAGTAAATCCTACAGAAAGGAAATAAAAGAAACAGACTGTTACTCCTTGATTTCACTCTCCAGACTGGGTTTACTGTTCACGCTTGCCCCCGGCCAGCTTTATTACTCCGTTAGGCTTTCCATTGTTCAGTGTGATCCCACTGGGTTTGTTATTAGCAGACTACCCGCCCACCTTCCCTGCCAAGGTCCAGTGTCCCCCGTCAGCCGTACTCGCTTCTCCCAGAGGATCACTGTTGACTCATCTTCCATCCCCTCCGGGCTCGGCACTCAGCCGAAGCTCTTCGGTAGTTTCCGGCCGCAGAGGCTCCTCCCTCTGGAGAGAGCGAGGATTCGTCAACATCGGGAGCGGTGTCAGCCTGTGCAGCTGGAGAAGCCTCGAGCCGGGAAACGGTGGCGCGAGAGCCCGGTGGGAGCGGAGTCCGGAGCAGGGGGGAACCGGGCCTGGCGGACAGTGGATACCTTTGGCGGGTGGGAGACTGAAGCCGGGCGGAGCAGGAGCGGAGCCTGTTTGTGAAGGGAGCGGGGCAGCATGCTCAGGGCTGCGGGGAGCTGCATTGGAGTTTTGCACCGGCTCTGAGTCACTGTGCTGTACACCGAGAGCGCCGAAATATGGATGCCGGCATGGAGAAGGAGTGCAGCGCCCTCGGGGGGCTCTTCCAAACCATCATCAGCGACATGAAGGTAGGAGAGGCTCCTGCGCGCATCGAGAGGGGCCGGTGGGGGGAAGGGCGCCTCTCCGGGGACGGGATGCAAGGAAGTTCTCTTTGGAAGTGGCCCGCTCCGTGTCAGAACGAACACCCCCGCTCCACTTCCCCACACACACTGCTGCATGGGGCCTCTTAGCAAAGGTCCCGTCCTTGATGCGGGGCCCGTGGGCAGTGTGATTTAGAGGGAGACTGACTGTCCTCGGTGGGTGGTGTGTTTGATTAGTGTCTTGAGGTGTGTGAGGTTAGGCCGCCTCTCCGGGGTTCAGGGTCTCCTGTGTGAGGGTTTCTAGAGAGTGGGGTCCTGGCCAGAGGGACCCTTGTGTGGTAGTTGTAGGCGGTAGATGGTTCCTGGAGGCTGATCCCTCGAGTTAGTGTCATGGGAGTATAGGGTGTGACTGAGTGGAGTCTCCTGGGGCAGTTTTTGGGAGTACTTATTCCTGGGCGAGTGTGTTGCTGGTTGGAGTCCATGGGCGAAGTCTGTAGAATGAGATCCCCCTGGGGCATAGTTCCACGGGGGAAGGTGTATGGTGGTAGATTGTCTCCCACGGGGACAGTGTGGGGGGTAGGACCTCCACGGAGAAAGCTACTTGGGATCAGTGTTCCTGTGTTAACATGGTGCTTGTGTGACCCTGGGCTCATCAGCGGTGAGAGTGCTGCAGGTCAGGGATACATGGTCTCTGGGTGACAGTATGTGTGGTGTATTGTTTCTAGAAGAGTGCTTTAGACCGATGACCCCGACGTCTCTTGTGGCAGAGTTTTATTCCAGAGAGTATCCATGGGAAGAGGTGTGGTCTCTGGGGCATAGTCTTCTGGAGGAAAGCATGTATGGGCAGAGGGCTCCAGAGGAAGGCTTGGCCTAGCATGGGTCTTTCAACTCTTAGGGGAAATAGCCTCCTGGAATAGAGTATCTGTGGGGAGAGAGGGTTCCGGGAGGAAGGTCTGGCGATGTGTGGGAACTTGAAATCCCTATTGGTAGTTATCTGTAGGAAGGTGTAAGTGGGAGAGGACGCCCTAGGGAGAGATTAGGATGGAAGGTGCGTCTCCTAGGCATCTCTAGGGTAGAGTTTGGGGTTTGAAGGCCCATGTCATGTGTATCCAGTGAGAGTCCCTTACTTCCCCGCTCATATCTACCCCTTCCCCGCGATACCAAATGACGTGCTTCGTATGTCCCTCGGTCCGCCGCGCTGCCCCTCCGTGCAGTGTTCCTCTCTAGCATTCGCCCAGCTGTAAGGAGCCCCCTAGCTCCAACCCCTCTCTGGCTCCAGGCCCCCCTTGCTCGCATTTATATCCTTCTGGTGTACAGCGCGTCGTTGCTTTGTAGCTAGGATACCACTTCATAAGCCCCGTGCGTACCATGTACGTGGGAGGACGGAGGAGTCTTGAAGGGGCACACCTGGGGCGGAGGGCGCTTGATGAGTGGTTCTTGTTCGGGGACCCATGGGTGGCAGGGGTTAGAATTCCTCTGGAGTTGTTGGGGGGTCCTTTTGGAACTCTCTGGAGATTGTGATTAGTTTATAATCTTGGTATAGGTTTGTGAGTGACAGGTGGGTCTGACGTGGTGGGAGAGGTACTGACAAGTCCTGGTTTAGAGTCGGAAGGTCGTGGATCTCCTTGGGGCGCGTCGGTCCTCACGGGTAGAGAAGCCCTTGTTAGAATGGGCGGTTCAAAAGCCTCATCAGTGAAATCCACTATTTCTGTTGCATTTATATGTAAACACTGAGCCAGGTAGTGTTGTCTCCAAAGTATTCGGAGGTTATGTAATTGTTTGTGACTAAATCACGTGCTGGTTTTCGTGCTGTGCACTTGTTGAACAGCGCAGCCCGCAGAGTGTACCCTCTCCAGCTGTGAGAAGAGGGTCCTTGCTGTTGTGGCTGCACTGAGAGCACAGGCAGGACACTGCCACCCGGGCTGTCCTCGCCCTCTCCTCGCTGTGCCAGTTCTCTCTCGGAGCTTCCCCGGATTCCAGGGCGAGATTGCAGCCTGCCTCCCCCTCTCCGGGCTCAAGTTACACACCTGTACACTAGCACAGCTGCTCGGGGCTGTGGCCGGGAGCGGCTGTGTGTGAACACAGAACCCGCCTGTTGCCCAACCCCTCCCGCGTGGGAGTGGCACCGAATAACCAGCCATCTTGGGGTGTCACTCGCTCTGTGCGGTTAGAGCGTCACGGTGTAATAAATCAGTCTGGGGGAAACCCTTTGCTAGCGTAAAAGTTTGCCTCATACTAGGTGGGTCCCCAGAGGGCCATTAAATCATGCAACCCTGTCTCAAAAATATCCCGGCGTGGCCCTAGCCCAGTTAATTCACAGTACCTTCCCCAGGTACACTGACTGGCACACTGTCGAACACCCTCGTGTTTCGGTCGACATGATTGAAGGATGAGTGTGTGCTTATCTTTACTGCAGCACTCTGGCGCGCAGTATTTTCCAGGAAAGGATGCCTGTAACAACTGCAGGGTTCAACGTCTCACTCTGAGGCATCGTGTAACTTTTTCAAAAAGCGCGACCCATTTTACTCCATGTGCGTTTCCGACTGACCGCTCAGCTTCTGCAATAATCCACTTACCCATTTATTTATTTTAATGCTGGCATTAAAATATTAAATTATTTTAAACACATGCTATAGTCTGTACAGCATCAAATGTAAAATAGGTTAATATTCTTTCTCCTCCCATAATTCTTTCTCCTACCATAATTCTAGCCTTTCCTTTGATCTGTTTTACTCAAACTGTATGTGCACTTTGAAATTACTGTATGGAACTTACTAAGAATTTGAATTTAAAAAAATTTATAAAGCGCGCGTTCACTGTGCAGTTTCTTGGCGCTAGAGGGTTCTTGAGCTAAGAGATTTCTGGTCGAACGAATATCATTACAGTCCATCAGTAAAATAGCTTGTCTGGTCCATAACGAACTTACATGCACATTGCCAACATATTATCCTACCACATTTCTGTCAAGGTATTTTTAAGAGTATTTATGGCCTCTTTTATGTGATTATCCCGTCAGATACTTTGTTGTGCTTTCAGACTTGTCTCGATTAAGCTTGAGAGCCAGTGAGGTGATTATGCTATGTGATTGCAATCGCAGACCTCTGGTGCCAGTGCATTGGTAGACAGACCCTCTGAAATTCATCCACTTGAACTTGTAGGCTTGCTTTCTAATTCCATACCCGCTGGCTTCACCAGCTGTAGTGTCACTGTTAAAGATTTGATCAATATGAATTCTAGGCCAATGATACATTCTCCGAAGTGCAATTATTGCCATCAAGCGTGTGCAGTAAAGACCTTTAACAACCATGTATATAGTGTGACATACATTCCGAGGTATAGGACTAGAGCCTTGGATGCTTAGTTATTCCATACCCTGTGGCCTTTGGAGAGGGTTCTTTTAGTAGAGTGACTTGTCCTGGTCCCCACACTTACTAAAAAGTGATGCCACACTAAGTCAGTTTGCCAAAACGGTTTTAAGTTTTGTGGCCGCAGACGTATCAGTGCTGCTTTTGAACCCTACCGAGCACAAGCTATTGCAGCTGACATCTATAGGGCGGAGTTATGGGTTCACAAGAAGGCCATGGGCGTGATAAGATCCGATAACTAGTTTCTACGTCGTCTCCACCTTGGCCCAGGAACCCCTTTGGATGCACTCAGGTTTGAGCTGGGTCTTAACTCCGTTGACCAGCACATAGCACTCAAGCCCCTTTTACATTTTCATAACAATATGGACCAAGCCACAGCTGAGTACCTGAAAATCGTGTGCAAACTATGGTCATATGCAGAGTCAGCCAAGTTACCTTGGTTCAACTGTCTAGCCTTTATGCTGAATTCTATAGGCTGCTCAAATCTCTGGTCCAATCCTGAGAGCCTGACTTCAGGGAGTAGGCATATGCTATAAGAAGTTCTGCGACTCATCTTAATGGGAAATTGATAGCGCACCTTCAAGGTATTAAAATACTTTGTGGTTTTTAACCCTACCTAGACAAAGTCTATCCAGAAATAAAAAGAGCTCTATATGTTAGATTTGGAATAGGAACTTTGCCATTGAAATTATGTATTAGCTCTTGGACTAATGGGGAAAGCAGACCATCCACATGCAGCTTCGAGTTGGAGGGGGTGACAAACCAATCACACATTTTATGTTACTTTGTTCATTTACTTTGCAGATCAGAAGCCATTATTTCTGCCTCCTCTTCATTACCCACGATACCGTATATTGTGAGAATGTGTTGGCCTTATGTCTGCATACTGACCTCAGACTTAATCTTTAACTATGTATGTATTTCTGTATGTGTGTGTGTGTATATGTGTATATATATATATATATATATATATATATACTCATTGAAGTCCACCAGACCGTTAATATAGCCTTATAGCCCGCCGTAGCGGGCTATACCGGCTATTAAAGGCCCGCTGAATCGTTAAAGGCCCGAGCCGAAGGCGAGGGACTTTAACGAGACAGCGGGACTTTAATAGCCGGTATAGCCCTGCTACGAAGGGCTATAAGGCTATTAGAACATTCTGCCACTAGAGGGCAGAATGGTCTAACAAATTAAACAAAGGGTTCTCGAAGTTCGATGGGATATAAATCCCCTCGAGCTTCGAGAAGCCTTTGTAGAACATTGGAATGTTGCTCTGCAGGCCTTTACCGGCCCGTAGAAGCAGGGAGCACTCCATTGTCTGCAATGGAGCTCCCAACATTACAATGTTCTAATAGTAGGTATATGGCCAAACCACCATAACTTATCTTTCTTCCAGTCACGGTTTTGCACTTTATGAACTGTTGAATCTGGCGACGAGTACTTCTTGTTTATATCCTGCATTACTGCCCCTATGCCATGGGACTCCTTCTCGAAACAGCATTTGCGCCTTATTATTACTCTGTTATAAGGAGTCGTAGTAGTGTATGACAATCAACATTGTTTGATCTCCTATAGCAATAGCATTTGCACTTTACTATCACTGATTCTCAATGTCAGATGGCCCGGTGCTCCAATATGGCAAAGTATTAACTAAGAGCTTTTTCTATTGGCAGTCAGCATGTTAGGGTGGTTGACATAGGGGAAGGATATTCTTATGCACCTGGGTTTAATATTAGCACGTTATTATCCATCTTTATATTAGGAATCATATTTTTCTTTATAATAATGAGCAGATTTATGGGTGTTTAGTATTCTTATGAAATTTCCTTTATGTACAATGATGTAATTATTTCTATATGCTGCTTCTGTGTAATTTTAAACCAGAATTTCTGATGTCTGTTGTATGGCCCGCATTTGTTGGCTGAAACAATAAGGATTGATAACGATTGATTGTTTGACTTTTAATCTCATGATTCCTTTAGGGTATGCTGTGCCATACCATTACTTTTTAGGTCTCGCCTAGACAGCCCTTGCGCTCTCTCTGCGAGACATGCTGTATTCAGGATGTGGACTTTAAAAGCTCTGCCCATTTTATAGGACTGCCCCTGTTACATGTGTTGTTACTCGGAGCTTGTGAGCACTATTTCTTTCTATAACCTGGAGCAGTAGAGACCAGTGCTCTTGGTTTACAGAGGTCTCATGTAAACAGGGCTGTAAATCTTGCTCTTATCTTGCCACCTTTGCTGGGTATTTAAAGACCATCTGTTTTGACTGCAGCTGCCGCCTCCTCCCTCCTGCTTTTGAAACGTGTGGCCTGGCGTCACGGTCCCTGCCTTCCTATGGCTGCTGCCACTTCAGTCTCAGACATCAACAAGCATTTGTAATGCAATAGGTTTCGCATTTGCGGAGTTTGTTTATGGCATTGTAAATGACAATGCCTTTTGTTTATGTGTTATGAAAACCTGCAAACTGTGCATAAACACACACTTTGTACTGGTAGCCCTTGCTTACAAGAAGCAAGGGTGGCAGTAACTGCGCCTCTTTTACTGCCAGCTTTGCTTCTTGTAAACAAGGACTACAAGTACAAAGTGCATGTTTAGGCACCACTTGCAGGTTTTCAATACACATGAATAAAAGGCATTGTCACTTACAATTCCAATAGCTCAAAGTTTCGTAAATGTGGGACCTATTGTATTGTAAATTCTTGTTTAGGTCTGGCATTAGCAAAAACAATCTAAAATGACATGGTTTTCATGCAGCTCCTTGATGCTGATAAATAGATCACTGTGCTATATTAGAAGAATTGCAACTTATGAACTGGAAGTAACAAAATGATCTCTGTGTCAAAAGCAGTTGCCCACTTACCTCTCTAAATAAAATACCAATATGTGATCTTCAGGTACATCAGCGCTCCATACTACTTTGAGTCAAGCTGTGACTGGGCAAAACACAGAACTCTCCCAGAACTGTGTTAATCACTAGAGTTATCTTTCTGCTTTTATAACCCCTTCAAAATTACTATGCACACAATGATCTCCGTCACAGGTGTCTTAAGCCTGCAAGATATTTTAAGATGCAGCGTCTTTGTGACAAGTAAGTAATCTAGAACAGATTTACTGTCACACATGTCCTTGTTGCCAATTTCTTTGCAGAAGATTACAACAATGTCTAAATTGAATGTCAGACTGTTTTTCACTCTTTGCTTCTTGTGACTCCATCACCTTTCCTCTGACACACCTTGAACCCCCCCGTCTTATGGGTTCCTGGTGTAAAGGTTTTTTCAATTCCAGCACTGCCTGCAACGCTACGTCACCCGAGCTGTGCTTTGTGCCGTTTAATTTCTATTGCGTAGATCAAATCCCGATTGCAGTGTGTTTTTGTATGCTGTACCCTCTGTGCAGTTATTGGATCTGCAGGGAATTGTTTGAACTCAAGTCAACCCTCACACTGAATACAACCGAGCCAAACTGGCCTGCTCACCCAGTGCTGCTTTGATACTGGTTTAGCTCAACGTTGTCTATTAGTCCTTCTCTGGTCTTTTTTTTTTACCCTTTTCATTCTTTGTGGATGCAATTGCTTACTTTAAGAATCTGTCTATTTCTTATCAGGCACATCAGACTTACTTGTAGGGTGTGAAATGCCTCTTTAGTGAGGACAGGACACTCACTGAATACATTAAACCTAGCATATCATGTTAAAAATAAAAACCCAGCCTCACTAATACAACAGCCTACTCCTCACCCTTAAGCTTTCCCTTTAACCTCTAGTCCTGTAACTGACCAGACCTAACAATTCCCCTTTCTTAACCATATGTCCCTTTTTCTTTCCCACGACCATCCTCCTCCTAACATTTTTCAGCACCTCTTGGCTCAGTGTTCCCCGCTGCCCAAACTCTGCCCCATTCCCCCCCCCCCACCCCCTGGCTAGTTTGCCCATCCAGGAGCCTGGTCAACCCTCCTATCACCCTCTTACCTATCCCTAAACACATCACCTGCAACCTTATAACCTTATCCATTTTTTAGACCACACCTGTCTACCCCCCCCCCCCCCCGGCAGTCACAGCAACCCTCCCACCCTAATCAAAGCCAGCCATTACTGTATGGAAAACACTCATCCCCTTTAAACCAAGTCCTCAAAGGGTGGACATAGACGCAGCAAGTCTCACAGGTGTGAAATGGAAGGCACAAAAGAGGAAACCCCACGCCCTATCATTCCCCCACAACCCAGTTGGCCACTTAGTAACGTCCCATGCCAAGCTGCCGAGAGCCGGGGGAGGGGGTGTAGGTGGCATCGGAGTACGGGGTGAGGCCATCTCCCCAGGTGCTGCATGGAATGAACTTAAGGACAAGTTGAACATTTCAGAGGGTCAGGCAGGTGGTGTAAGTTGAATGTACTTCTCAGGGCACAAGTCGGGGGGGGGGGTACACATGGGTAGATGACATCTGCTCACTAGTTTTGCAGGGTGGATGCTGTCCACCTTGCCAAGAAGCTGGGCCCTATAAAATATGCTGAACTTGTCCCAGTGTAATTTTCAGACACTGGGACACGTTCAACACCAGACTGGAAACCCATAGCAGCCCTTGCTATTTTCTCAGACCAGTCGCTGGGTAAGAACTGCTTACCCTGGTGGGCTGGAAATGCTTGCTTGCTGCTTTTGTTACTGGAGGCCGATATTGTAGTGCTTTTGCAAAACTGGCCCCCAGTAACAGAACTGGTCCGGACCCCTGCAAAACTGACTCCTAGACTTCCGGGGAAATGCCCGATGTCCAGTAGGGCGAGTCCGGCCCTGGACACATTCAGCAGCGCCTGCACGTTGCCTGCATTCCATTCCCAGCAGCAACTTGCAGGCAGAAAAGTTTTATTTTTTATTTTCTCCCGCTGGACCAGAGATAAAGGCTGAAGTTAGGGGGCCATCAGGTCTCCTTTTGGTCCAATATCTTCCTGACTGGGCACGGTCTGGAGCTTCACACTTAACCTCATCGCTGATGTTGACATTTTCCCCCTGTGCTGGGCCCCAATGATAATGGGTGTGGTCGTGACGGAACCATTCCGTCATCAGCATAGCTCAACCGTGTCTGATGACGGAATGGTTCCGTCACCAGCATCGAAGGGGTTAAATGGAAATGCAACAGAGGGAAAAGGAAGGCACACAGCTTGTTATCAATTCACAGGTATTTGAGGGAGACATGTTTTTGACCTTATTTAGTCCCTGAATATAAGACATATGCATGCACTGTAAGAATGTCCGATGTGTAGGTCCGTCCCGGTATTTACACAAATAATTATTTTAAATACCACTATTTTATCTCTTTTATAGCTCTTCTCATCTCAGTGAAGGGTGTCGGAGTGCTTTCCGTAACATGCACATTATTATTATTCCCTGAGATATGCTTAGCACACAAAGATGCAGCAGGTTCCTTAACCCCATAAGATATTTTAAAATGCATACTTTCCAAGCAATTCAGCAGAACAGATCTACTGCCATGTTTCTCCTTGTTGCTAACTTATTTGTGGCAGTTATAAAAAAAAAATATATATATATATGTATTAGTTGAGACCTAGATTTTGTGTTGGGATTGTGCCATTTTTTTGCATAACCTGACACAATTTCTCGATGTTAAATCTAGTAATGTTCTGGAATGTACTCATGATAGACCTCTAATCACAAGGGGGCATGTTATGTATTAGGACACACTTTCCCTGTTTGTGCCTGGTGCACCTTAAAACAAGTGCGCTGGGGGCAAACGGAGAAAGTGCACACTATTACATAGAATGCATTGCCCCCAGGGCAGCTGCAAACTTGTGCTGCCCTGGGAGCAGCGCATTCAAGTGAAATATGGAATGGCTTCAAAGCAGCCACTCCTTGTTTCACTGTGCAGGCAGCAACCCGCCTGCACTTTGAAGGGGGATTAAAGATCCCCTTAGAGGCGGGTGCAGTCAGTGATTGCACCCGCCTGCAAGGGGATGCCTGAGGGGGTCCATAGAACACCCTTTACCCCCTGCAGAGGGCTGCTCTCAGGCGGAGCACTGACCATGCGCCTCCTGCAGCTTCTTTGCCTCTGCGTCTGTAATACGGTGCAACGGCATTCCCTCATTCCCTCATTTACATGAGGGATGCCCCCATGCAAAGGCGGGAACGCCCCCTGCAGATAGTGCTGGTGGTTTGTGTATGCTGTTGGTATTACAGAAGGGGCTGCACAAGCGCCTGCGGCATATTCTGTAATACAAAGTGCCCCGGGGGTAGGCAAAGCGGGCGCAACGCCTGTTGAACCCCCGAGGCACTCTCTGTAATAGGGCCCCATAAGTTTTAATATCTGATGTCAAGCGCCATGATGCCGCTTGCATACTGCCTAACTTGGTTAGTCCACCCCCCACCCAACTTCTTTTTTTATGACTTGTGCCCTGCTTGGTACTTCTGTTATATTGCATGAATGCGGTGCCTCTCGGGGCCTCCTTCACGGCGGATTCTTCAGACTTGGAGAAAGGAACCAGCCCTGTCTTCTGAACCGCGGGAGCAATTCCTGGGTTTGTTCGTTTCAGGAAATGGGCGCTGCACATTTTGTACAGCCAGGAAGGCCAAGCGAGGGGCACACTGCGAGCTGGTGGATGCGCTGGTCAGGTGACCACAGAGGATCCCCACATACAGACGAAGTCCAGGGGAGGGAGCAGCGCGCTGCTGAGAAGGGAACGGCGACCTGGGCGCAGGGCTGATTTACCAAGAGATTAGCGGTCGAGGTCTAAAGTTCACATACCTGGGAGCCATCGGTGCATAACCATCGCAGGCAGCAGGCCCGACGCAGGCAAGCTTGCAAGAGATGCCAGAGTAGAGGATTAACTCTATGGGTTGTAGGAACATGTGTTCACGTTTAATAACACGCTTACACCAGCTAGAGTGTAGCCTCCGTGATCACGACTTTGTCAGCTTATATAAAATCCGTGGAAACGATGCATATTTCTTTTCTGTACGCCTGTGGTATCGGAGTGTCCCTTACATATAAATAATAATGCAATGCTTCTGCTGCAGCCTCATCACAGCTTCCCTGTCGTTTCTAAGCGCTGTTTATCACAGGTGCTAACCTTACCGATTTATTGGTGCATCTTTACCCACCTTGGAAGAGTGAAGGCTGAGTTATTCTTGGGTTCAAACCTCCGACCTCTAGATACAATCTGATATCATTAACGCGCGTTTAACTCCCTGAGGTAACTTGCCTGCTCAAAACTGACCTGTTCATAAAGGTTAAAATATTGCCAGCAATAATGATGACTATTCATAAAACCCTGTGCAGGCTGAGGAGGAGCGAATAGGTCTCGAGCCTGCTCCGCCCTTTGAAGAAAAGTAGTGACAAAAAGACCCCCTCCCCCCTATCACCCTATGGGGGCGGATTAATACATTGTGCTCATAGCGCATTGAGTCTTGCAACCCATTGGTTCGTATGTATGGCATGCTTGAATGAGTGAATGTCGTTCCTCTTTGAGCTCTCACAATGGTGGAGTGTCTCAGGATTTTAACTTACGCAGATCTGTTCGGGATCTCATGTGGGTACTGACGAAAGCCAATTGTTGACCGCTGAAACCTGTTGCTCTCTGGATGGAGGCAGAAGTAAGGCAATTTTTCAGTTGTCGACACCCGTTTTTTTAAACATTGTCTGGGGTCCTTGTAATTAAACTAATATTGGGGTGCCACTAGGCAACTTTTTTCCTCGATCCATTGAGAACCAGTAGAGTTCCCTTGACAATCGCGCTTGAGCCTGTTCCACTAGGTATCGAGACGAGGACTCCACAATGAAGCGTGGCACTGGTAACCCTAGTGGGTGAGAGCCATTTGAAAACACCTAAACAATGCCTTTCTAGCTTAGGGTAAGGGAGATTGGTCATTGTAGGATTCCTTCTCTGTTGATTGATTGATTTATTTGTAATGGGGAGGTGGGAGTGACCCACTTTGTCTCCTCCTTCCTTCCATTGTTTACGGTTTTTCATGAATACACCACAGGTTGAAATATCTACATGCATTTGACTAACTTGTGTAATGAAATATGCTACCGATTAATAACCATTTTAGCTCTCACTGAAGGATGACTGACTGAGTTGGCGATGTCTGCAGCCAAACATATGACCTGCAGGTCTTCATTTTGGGAAGAACCCATTGAGCTGTAGTCCATATGGTGGAGCACATGCAGTATTGTACAAATGTCTACAGCACCGATCCGTTACTTGCCTCCAGTGGTGAAGCCCCACACTGCTAGAAGGTAGAACCATCGAGTATTGCTTTTTTTGCACTGGTTGAAAAGCTTGGTTTTCCATAATTAAGCAATCCCGTCTCCTGAATAAAGACGTTTTTAAAACTCAGGACAAAGCATTAATTTCCCAACCACGCCCACCTTTTGCGGTACCAGGATGGTCTCCACAATATCCCTGAACCTCTTTTCATTCTAAATGGTAAAAATATGGAATACTTGTAAACCTACACCGTTTTTCTGTCAGCACAAAATTATCTTGGGCTAATATTTGGAGGGGAAATCTTGCATCTTCTCCTGAGACGTGCTTGTAAACAATACTACATTTCACTTCATCAGCTTTAAAGGAACAACATACTGGTTCCACGGTTAGCCCATCCCTGTCTGCCATCTATGCTTCATTTTGTCAATTGTTTTGGTGCACTTACTCGGATTTTGGGACAGTGCGAATCTGGGTGGGAAGCCCTCAATAATTGGGGATTGATTGTTTAATCCCCATTATTGTGGGTTGGGTAGCCCTCTATTCAGCCGTTCCCCTATCACTGGGGAATTGTGGATGTATGTGCTTGAGCAACAGTAGTGCTTTAGGGCTTAGGTTTTCTATTAGATAGCTGAACAGCATTGAAAACAAGTTGTAGCTGTTTTCTGTTAAATGTGTGTGCTTTGTTTTTGTTTGATAAAAATACTTATAAAAATAGACTGTACAGAAGAGACTTTCAGCTAGCCCTCTTCATTCATTGGTCGGTTTAGTTGTCATTACTTTTTAAGACCCACCACCACAGCTCACAAGATGCCAGTAGTTCAGTCTATTTGAATCCTTGGTTCTTTTCTCTTTGCCACAGTGCTTTAAAGGGGGGGGAGGGGGTTAATGCAGGTACTCGCCAAGTTGAGCTGTGACCCAAAGGGCGGGGCGAGGAGGCGGTTTAGAGGTATGGCCTGGGGCGGGGCTACTGGCAAACATTTACGGAACTCAGTGAGGTATGTAAGCGGTGGTGCGTAGTATGGTAGCATACTGTCATTCAGAGACAACACGTTTTCTATTGTCATTATCACTAAATTTGCACAGACTTAGTTTTTCTGGCAAAAACTATGCAGCGCACCAAGGATAATGCGTGCACTAATTGAGTGCCAGCCAGTGGCATAGCGTGAGTGCAAGGAAGGAAATGGGCCACTTACCTTTGTTCTGTGAAATACAGCAATAAGCTGGTTTCAATGGACCCCAGGCCTCTGTGTCACTGCACCTGCTGCGCCAATAGAAGCTAGAGGCCTGGCTCTAGAGAATATTTATCTTTTGCGCTTCACCCAATAAAGTATCCTATTAAATTCTTCCATGACACTTCAGAATAACAAAAGAGCTGCTTCATTTATCCTTTCTTATTTTAAATATTTGTACTGTTCATTCGCAAGTATTTATGTTTGCAAACAAAATGTTCTCATCTTGCAGTCAGGGAAAGAAAAGTAAACATCAACCTCCATGTTAAAAGAATAAGCAGCAATTTGTAAGATGGTATCGTCTCACATCCTTTTTGGTAAGAGAAAAAAAACTAAGTTTAAAGGCATCTTTTTGCTCTCTTATCTTAACTCCAGTGCGGGTATTTTTACAGCTAGAAACAAATGTAAAAAAATCTACCCAACAATCACAAATTGTGCTCACTGAGCATCAGCATTGGCATAGCTGAAAGTGGCGAGTCTAGCTTACCTTTTTCTATCCCCCTTTGCAGCAGGCTGAGTCGTATTGGGATCAGAAGGACCCACAGCCTGGGAGCTCCTAGTAGCAGATAGAATGAGCACTGCCGGGTCCTCGGCATACGCAGCATCTCCACCAGGGTAGACCGCTCAGGCCATCTCCCCCACCTCCTCCCAGCACATTATGGGCTCAATGTCCGAGCTCGGCAGGGGGCAAATCAGTCTGGTGAAAGACCCCGTCAGACCCCAGTGGCAGGCAGGCTAAGAGGTGAAAATGGCCCATCTCGTGTCCTGGGTCCTCAGGGTGGCTGCATGGATGGGAGGCCCAACTGGAGAAATCTGATTCTGGCTTCCTGGGTCCCGGATGGCGCTGGATGCGGGAATCCAGTCCTGGGAGCCCTGCCCTGCCTGGCACTGGAGGGACACCTGCTACTTTGGTGCTGCTCCTGGCTGGCTCCTTTTAGATGATCCTTGCTGTAGGGCAAAGAAGGAAGGCAAATCCATTGTAAACTGGAGGTGAGGGATGGGGGGGGGGGGGGGGGGGGGGGGGTTGGTTGGTGCTGGTACTCATTACCGGTGAGCACTCTCCCATTTAAAGCACTACTTTGCCAGCATTCTGCCTGTGCACAATGTCATCACACGGCAAGAAATTGTTCCGTTTCAGAGCCAGGATCTTGTGGGCCAGTGTGGCTTTTTGTATTTTCTTCCTTTTAACTTATTTTGATCTTTCTGGTGGCCCGGCAGCACTCCAGCCACTGTAAAAAATATTTGAAAAACGTGTGGACTATGAAAACAGAAATTCATTGTGATAACGCAAAATTTATACACGAACTAGGCTCAAATTGCATCTTCATCAATCCAAGATTTTACAAGGCCAGAGCATTGCATTCACAGTAAGTGCTCTTAGTACTGGAATGTATAAAGGGTCCAGAGGTATCGAACATGGGTTTCCAATAGTTTCTTTAGACAAATGAATTTATACGTCCATATTGATACTGGTTGACCTAGGATCCCTTATTGATCCCAGTCTACGCGTTTCGAACCCACACTTTCTTTGGGGGTTCTCTTCAGGACAAAAGTTTGGTGAAGCCTTAGGGGGCAGACAAAAGGTTTTGATTCTGACTAATCAGTGTCGAGGTTACTAGGGATTTGTACTAGTGCACCAAATCAAAGGAGCAGGACAGGCATTTCTGGATTGCTCATGTTGTTCTGTGAGTCTCTGTAATTTTTATGAGTTCAGAAGTGGATTCTGGAGCCCAGTGTGATTCCTTTACAAAAGCTTGTTAGGGCTCCCTCTGGATCACATCGTCCTCCTGACACATGGAGAATGTGCCTGTCCTCCACCGCTTCTCCTCACCTGTTGTGCTCTATTTGCTTCTCTGTATTGCCTCCGCCCCTTCGCTTCCCTCTTGTTGTTTTCCTGTCCTCCTGCCCTGCCTGTGCTGCTTCCTTGTTTCCCTCTCTATTATTGCTTACATTTCCTCTGTCTTCCCATTGTTACTTCTGTGATACCCCCACCCTGTCCGTGTTTCTTTCATGAGTTAGCTATCCCTCTGTCTATTGAGCTGTACCTAGGAGTAGCAAAGAAATGATAGGGGAATTCTAAAGGAGAAAATTGAAAACTAAAGGACCCAGCGAACCTGCACGGACCCTGAAACAAACACATTTTCAGGTGAATGTGCACGTGATCAGAAAATGTCATAATTCCCAGGACTTAAGTGTCAGTGACTGATGTGGACCGAACCATTGCCCCCATGATTGAATGAACTTGGAATTTGTAAAGTGCAACAATCGCCTCGAGAGGCATCTCAACGCTAACAAAACTGAAACAAAAGAAAGAAAACCTGTCCCTCCAGAAAGTAAACACTTAAGATTAAGTGAACAGCCATGTTTTCAGAAGCTTTCTGAAAGTAGCCTGGTTGGCAGCTTGCTTAGAGCTAGTGGAAGATTGTTCAATGCTTTTACCCCGCGAACAGATCTAGATCTGCCCCCCCAACCTCCCCACCTCCCCACCTCCCCATGTGTAACCGGAACTTTACGGGATGGCTAGAAGAATATTACAGGCAGATCTCAACATTCTTGCTTGCTGGTAGGGAACAAAACGTTCAGAAGGGAATTTGAGACCAGTTTGATAATTGGACTTGTACACAATAGTTAAAACTTTTAAAAGAATCAGTTTACCTGCTGGGAACCAATGGAGCTACTGCAAACCCTCGGTGATGGAGCTAGCTTTGGTGAGAGTGTTGAGGTGCTTGTCTCGCTGCAGCATTTTGTACCACCTGATGCTTCCGGATCAGATAATTAGGCAGATCTAAGGCGAGACTATTGCAAAAGTCAAGCCTTGAGGTGATTAGGGCATAAATGAAACTTCCTTGCTGAAAAAGGTAGAAAGTCAACAAACCTTTTTGAGAGACTTAGTCACAGCAGAATGTACCCCGGAAACAGTATTTACCTGGGGATAAAAAGACAAATCATTATCGAACTTGACTCCCAAGTGCAGTATGCTGTCATGGATGGCAGCCGAGTGTAAATGAATCTGCCTTTATCGTAATGCTTCATAATAAACAGGACTGTATCCTTTATCATTGACTTGTCACCATCACCAACTCCGACCTGCTGTGTTAGGTATAAGCTTTCCCACAAAACAACAATCGGGAATATAGCAATATGATATAGTAATAACATAACAATATGTACTAAATTACAATTTTAAAAACAACATAAAATCTGTGCTAATAGAACCAAGAAGGATTACCAAATTGTATATCTTCGGTCCTAATGGCTTGTTCGGATAGGTCACCTGCACCAAAACTCTTGCCTACTAAGGTAAACAGTGAGATTCAATGTAACAAAATACATACCTACAGGCTTTAGCACAGTGTAATAACAATCCATCCATAAAACCTATTGCCTTCAACTTATGCTTTTCACAATAAGTAACTATACAAAAGTGGGATGGGTATGCCCAGATGTGGGTCCCGGGCACACCGTGTCACTGGAGCCAACCTATAATCCTGCTGATGAGCCCATAACAAGGGCGAAACCGGTCCTAGGTTGCTTGTGTTCCGGTTTAGGGAGTGCCTGGCTTGGCAGTTCGGACTGGACTGTTCTCATTTGAGCAGGTTCAAGGCTGATTTGCATATAGCTGGGTCCAAACTAAGTTAGCATGGTGTGCAAAATAACGATAAACTGGGATGTGGCCCAGAGTAACTACCAAGAGTATTTACGAGTGACTGAGATTAATTAAAGCATTCCATTCATCACTTTTTGTAGACTTTCTCAATAAAAAGGCCAGGCCTACTTGCTTTTCCATAATGTTTCACAATATACAGACAAAATTAAGGAATAGTGCATGGCTTTTCACAATGAGCTGACGTTGCCTGTATCATTTATCTTTGACTTAACACCTTAACCAACCTAGGACTACAATACTGCACATAAGCTGGCAACCATCATGCATAACGTTATAAAATTACAAATAATGTAGAAAAATACAGTTTGACAAATCATCCCAATAAAGCATAACAAGAATCACAGTGAAAACCTCCATGGTTTCCAAAGTGGGTGGCCAACACCAATACTCTTGTCGACTACGTTTATCTGTGAGATTACATGTATCAAAGTACTTGTCTGTGCCCAATGTGATAGCAACCAACTGCTAAAGGCTTACTTGCTTTAACAAATGATATTCACAATAAATAAGCTAGACCAACTGCTTTGTCATTATGTTTCATAATAAGCAGACCAGATTTATGGTATCGGACATAGCATTTCCTAGTGCACCAATTGGTCCTATAGCTTCTCGCCATAACCAACTCGGGCATACAAGTTTGAGCGTACGTTTTTGTACAAAGCAGCGATGAGGCACATAGACATTTTAGAAAGGTATTCAGAATTACTGGTGGCTTAGCAAAATACTGTCAGTCTAAAGAATGTACTTTTTTATGTTTCTTTCTGTTTTGTGTAACTTTCTGCTTCAGGCGAGAAATCTGTTAACAATGGCACATAACATGAATAGTGCATAACTAAATAATTGCCATGATTCTCACAAGATAGACCTAGTTTTAAGAAGATTTGACATACTTTTGTCGGCAAAAATAGTCCTTTAACTCCCCCACCCCCGCCACCCACGACTTCTACAACATTCTCACCCACTTTCTATTCAGTTTATAACTCATAGGTTATGTGGTAGGTATGTGCCTCTACTTTATCAGCCTGTCAGTGTGATAATGGATTTTATTGTGACTCCAGATGTCAATAGGAACTAGTCTTTGTCAGGTAGAGCACTTGCAAGTACCTGGGGCACGTGAGTTCTCTATATTTCTGGTATAGAACCTCAAATTCAATATAGGGTCCCCAGGCCATCTCAAGGTGTGTTTCTCGTTTCTCTAAGGTGGTAGCGAGTCTCTCCATTCCCAACAAAGCCCAAAGCGTTAAAGCCATTCCCCCTAATTGGGCAGGTACGCAGTGTCCACCGTGCTGTTAGTCTGTCTAGCAGTGCACAATGTCATAGTCATGGTTTTGCCTTTACCTGATTTCAAGAGAAAGGTCAGCAGGGTGGGCAGGCCCAATAGGGTATATATGCGGGAAACTGTGGTATCTTGGCGTTGAACATATCATTAATGCTGTTGGGTACCTTCTCCCAGTACTGGTGAAAACCAGGGAATCCCACAATAGATGGGCCAAGGAACCCACACTGAAACAGTTCGCTCAGGTATATACTCCCAGTAGTGTGCTATGTATGTGAGGGTTTCTTTACCTGGGCTACTTACTGCTGAAGTTTGTGGTCTGGTTTATATTTCTTCCCATGTCTTGCCAGATATTGGACTCCCCAGTTCAACCTTCCACCTCTGCACATGTGAGGCAGGAGAGGTAGCCTGGGTCCTCAGTCAGTAGGTTGTAGACATAAAATAGAATGTGTTTGTCGGTCGTCATGTTTTGTGATTAACCATTTTTCAAATGGTAGCCGTGTCCTGCTAGCATATTTTTTTTATCCTAGCTTGACTCACAGGTTGAGTGATCCAGTGTCTCATTTGTATGTTGTGTAACCGCTCTGTTTCGGGACTATGTATGTCCTGTTTATATTGAAAGGAAGCTATACCCTCCGAGTTGTAGAAGTCTCCTATTCTCTAACAAAGAGTAAAGCCCCCCTACAGCTATTTTGATGGCTTGACATAGTTATGCATGGCGAATTTTCATCATCATCAATACTATAATCTAACAAATTACCCTAACATGCAGAAATGAAGAAAAAAATACAAACTATCGAATCAACTATTAAATTAGTCTGCGACTTAAACAAAATGGCACACTTGTCTTTGCAAAAAAAAAGTCGCGAAAAAGACTATGTCCGGCTTGAGTTTGGTTAGAGTAGGCTGTGATCTCCATTTCAACTTGTTTTGCTAGTGTTCTCATTTCTGGCTGCTGTATTTTCCCATAAAGGAAGATGAAAATTAAACAACTCATTCTTGCACTCATTATGGTTATTGGTTTTAAACAAGACACAGTGAATACGTTTAAATCATTGGGTCAGAGTGAGCAGTCAAGACTTCCACCAATCATCCATGTGAATTACAATCAAAAAAGTTTACCTAGTAATCGTGTTCTTTCTGGCCGTGCACGGTGACTACAGCAAAAGATGTGATCCATGCTGTCATTTCAGCCAAATTAACATTAGCAACTTGAAGTGCAGTTTTAAGTTTTTGCTTACTAACAGTTCATTGACAAAACAAGGTGAGACAATATTCGATTGCCTTAAAATCCACATTATGTTCTGTAACAGTAAGTTGCGCAATAGTAAGGACACCATTTACTGAGTTATTCTCCTCCTACTTGTATAACTCTTGTACTTCTCTGGTGTAGAGTGTAGTTTTAAATCGGAGCAGTGTTTGAAAAGATTTCTCTTCGCCTACAGCCCTTACCACTCAGTGGAATGAGGTATTATTAGTTGGACCAGTTCATCAATAGTTGACTAGTGGATCTGGTTGAGCTCGGCCTCTCAACTCTTCAGGATTTAAAAAACTCAATTTTTGCACTTATTATGGACAAATAGAATATTAGTAGTACAGGGTTCTAAAAAGGCACAGACACTGAACCCTACAAACACGTTCGAGACCTACCATTGAACGGATGGTTTATAGACATTAAATTGCGTTTAAAAATTGCCCAGAACAAGGTGAAATAGCAATAAAATCAAGTTTCACTGAAACACTGCTGTAAAGGTTTCTCCCAAGACAACAAGGTGAGTGGTGACATGCATATTGCGCTGACCTTTTCCATGAGCAAGTCTCATGTAGGTTGGGTGGCATGAAAAACACCTGAGCTCGAGCCATGTGACCTCTTCCTTTACCCTGCTTTGGGCCAAAGACACACGAGAGCCGGGGCCACTGGACCACCGGGCCTAGCATACCCCCCAACTGGGGTAGTGGTTTGTTCAGATGTAGTGGGGACTGATGAGCCTATTAGTTAGCAGTATGAGCTGGGGTGATGTGTCTAATAGTCATCAGTGTGAGCTGTAGTGATGTGTCTACGGCGGAAACAGCAGATGTTCCTGAGGGTACCATGCAGAGTGTTACTAGTCAGCAGGTGATCAGGATTCAGACCAGTCTGGGGCCACAGAGCAGATCAGAGGGTACATAAAAGGAAAATAATTATCCTTCCTGATAAAAGTAGGAATTAAGTAATAATATTGAGGGAACATGACGGTTCTAAAACACTAATAGGACATGACGTTCTCAGAAAGTTTAAGGAGGCTTCTACACTTATGAGTCAGAATGGGAGATTGGGCATAGGAAGAAGGTGTTTTAAGGCTAACAACAATGTTTTTAAAACTTTTTTGGTTTTTAAAAGTGTTTGTAGGGGAGTGGTAACGCAGTCCTTGCCAGAATGCGCTTGCTGCATGCTATTAAAATGTCTGTCTGTTGTATTCTTGCTGTTTTTTTTAACGGGCGATGTCCACGGGACCCTAAATTTCTACTCGACAACTACTTCCATACTCACACAAGCTGTTCTGGGTTTCCCTCTTTGACTAGTTCCTTCAAGACTGACCCATAACTCTTTCAGTCACCTATTCTGTCCCCGTTGCTATTCCTCAATGCGTACTTGTTATTACTTTATAACCACTTAATACTGTATTGTTCAACTAAAACTCTAATGAATCCATCATGCATTTTTTTTAAACGTTCTCACATAACATGCAAAGCTCTCTGACACTTTCGGGTCTAATTAGTGCTATATAAATAATTATTCTATCTAATCCTTTAAAGTGGCCTAGTAACGTTTTCAATTCTCACCCATCAATGGCTTTTGATTATAGCTTGGTGCTTGCGAGTCCATAAACAAGATTTACGGGGGTTTAATTTTTTAACTACAATCACATTTCCAAGTAAGAACTCAACACACTTATCCTCGCAATGCTGATCTACATTTCAATGAAAAAAAATAGGTTGCAAGCAGACAAATGTTGAGAAGCAAACTACATATTTTGTACAAATAGCTCGGCTTCTCTGTGTTTTTTTTTAATATAATTTTTGTTTTTTTCCCAGATAGATTCTTTCTGAATAACGTTTTGTATGATGGTCATCAAATGTTCTTTTCTGTGTTAATTAAAATGCCTAAAGCTCAGAGGTATTCTTGGTTCTAATTTCAGGTACTCTTCTGTTTTTTTCTCGTTAGCTCAGCGTACATTGAATGTTCTATCTATCCCTAACTGCAAATATGGATTGTGTTTCTGTCTGCGCGGTGCTTTTGGCTTCTGCTGCCTAGAAGTAGAAGATGTAGACCTGCCTGGACATAGAAATTCGAGTGTTCGGGGCAGCACTTTGCTTTGAAATATTCTACCATCTTAGTTGATTTCACATTGTTTCGGTAGGTCTCAAGATACCTCTGCAGGTCTACAGTTCGTGTATCTGCATGCTTGTTAAATTCATTTGTTGAAGAACACCCTTTTCATTGTGCTTCTAATTTATTCTCGCAACGCCCAGTCCTTTTGTTCTTACAGTGGATAGTGTGTTGTGCTTGGCCATTTCGATCCTCGGTTTTTTAACAATGAAAAAAGGCAGGATTTACTTTTGTGCTCCTACTGGCACAGTATTTTTGCCGATGGGATGTTCAGTGATTGTGTTGTGTGTGCACATAGGCGCACTCAATATGTGTTGTACAAATCTGCGCTCTGTTGTACTTTCTTGCAAATCCTTATTTTATATTCTGTCTCATGTCCATATTTAATAATGATTGTACCAGTTTTAGCTTTGGACCTTTTGAGGATTTACTGAGATTGGCCCCTTGGCCCAGGCCGGACTGGCCATAGCGTGCACCGGGTGTTTTCCTGGTGGACCTGAAGTATTAGGGCCAGTTTTGGACCGGTGAAGGCAGCTTTTATTACAGGGGGCCGATATTGCTCTGCTGCATTATCGTCCTCCTGTAACAAAAGCGCAGCAGCAGTGCTTCAGTGCTTCCCACCAGCACCCACCTCCACCAACGCCCTCCCCCGGGGCCAGTCAGACGTATTGCCAGGGCTTTCCCAGTCCAGCCCTCTCCTGGCTTGACTGGGAACCCAAAGCAGCCCTGGCAAATTTTGTCAGACCAGCCCCCATGCGGTGCACAGTGAGCGAGCCTGGCTACTACAAGGTGGGTTGGGTGGTTAGCCCCAAGAAAATGTTGGCGCAAATGGCAAATTGTGCATTCTACAATACATTTTTTACTATATATTCAACTGTATTAGCTTTTAAAGCATAGTAAGTAGTGACCTTACAGTGCACCAGGATATGAGAATCTTTATTGGACCTCTTCAATTATTCCCTCACGATCACCCTCCATTTGTGCCTCTCATCTCTCCATAGCTCCTGTCTCACATGTAGTTCATTTGTTTTTTAGCGCCTTTCATACGAGTGTAGGGTGCCGGAGCATAAACCCAGAACATTTGTTAAATTTGAGGTGCTCCCTCCGTGTTCTTGACCTGGCTTTGAAAGAAGATTTGACCCACACAATATCGGTCTTCCATATGGAGGAGGGGTAGCTAGGACGCGGGGTGAGACAGGGCTGCTTCCTGGCCCACGTACTGTTCCTTTTGTATATAAATGGTCTAGGTGCAGCCCTCTTTAGTGCAGTCTCTAGTGTTGCCTCAGACACCCCGTTAAATGGCAGGAAAAAGATCCCATTTTTATTATACACAGATGATGCAGTTTTATTATCCAGACCTCCCTTAACGTTTTATGTTAGGAATTTGTATTTTTTATAGGGATATTCGGTTTGGTTAGCAGTCAAGCAAATACTTTTATCATGGTATGTAAGCCAAGAAACAATAGAATGCCGGGCTTGTTCTGAATGGTCAACCTGTCTCACAGATTACAAAGTTTTCATATTTAGGAGTAGTCATGGATGCCAGGTCTAATTGGGGACTGAGCATTGCTTAGGTGAGGCAGAAATGTGTTAGCCTGGTGGCTGCATCTTCAGCCTGGCTTAAAGTATTAATGACACGCCTGTAGTCCCTTTATTGGAACTTTATAAGAGGAAATGTCTCCCGATCCTTACTTATGGTGCTGGAATCTGGGGTGATGCGAACACCAGCCACCTCCAGGTGGAACATAATTGGGCACCCACCCACATGTTCCTCCTTAATAGTCCGTAAGTAGCTATGATGGAGTATGCTGAGGATGCTATCAAGCTCGCCCCCTTGCTCCTAGGGTGTTCCTTCTGGGTTAATCCCCATTCTTCATTAAATAGAGACATTATTGACTGCCTCACGAATGAGAGAGGCTTGAAATTCCCCTGGTTTGATTATATCCAAACCGAATAAACAAAGTTGGGTAGGCCGTTTCTTTTCAGCAACCCCTCTTCCATACAAGAGACCAATATTGTGTGGGTCAGTAACCCACTGAACTATGCACATAAAATACAGTTCTTTGATCTGTATAGTACATGCTCCTTGCAGCAGGAATATTCACCCCCCCCCCCACACCCTGGGCCACCTCAGAGGAGTCAAAGTTGCCACTAGACAAAACTCCAATGAGCAGGTACATTAATCACCAGAGTTATCTTGGCACTTTCATTGTTGCCTGAAAACTGTTGAATACACAAGGAACTCTGCAGTGCTTTTAAAACTGCTGCACCGCTACAAAAGTAGCCCCCAGTAACAAAAGCGCCCCCCCCACGCTTCCTGCCTCCCGGGGAAATACCGGATGCCCGGTACGGCCAGTCCGGCCTTGCCTTTGCTGAGCTGTCTAATTCTCTCTAATGCCAAGAGTAGGCTGCTTGCCACAACGCAGGTGCGTTTATCCCAGCTAAGGTTCACTGAGCAGGTAATCCCCTGGTGTTTATACATGCTATTACTTGATTGTCAGAAGTACTGACAGTTGGTTGGAAGCCTGAATCTGTCATGTTCATATTGTCATTGTCATGCATCACGGATAGACTTCTTTGGTGCTGAAAGTGATATACATGTAGGTTTAGAGGTTGGGCCTTTAAATTGATTGTTGTCCCTAAGTTTACGACCCCAAAATGTCATCTACGCAGACCTGCCTTTCATATCTTTCAATCTATTGTGTGTTGAAGCATCATTCAGGGGAAGTTGGCACATTTTACTGGGAAATGAATCTTTGTGTTCATGCCATTTGGATGGTATTTTCTTTTCTTTTACCTGTTGTATTTTTGTAGCGTTTTTATTACATTCCTTTTGAACCTAGCATGCTTCCTTTTCTTCAAAGCCCATCAGCTCCTTTCATGATACTGTTAACCACGCAGGTACATATCCCCTGTGATTGTTTCATCTATTTGAGAGATGTTTGTCACTAGTGCTTTATTTAAAAAAATAAAAAAGTAAATTCGGCCCCCAAAATTAAGTAGGCCTCTCTTGATGCGGTGATCAGCAGCCTGGCTGGAGCTCTATTTCACTGCCAACCTCACCACCAGGGCGATGGCTTTGCCGTCCGCCTAGGCGTAGTGCTATGTATATGGCTGTGAGTGTCAAAAACAGCCATTCTTTTATTAACATTCTGGTTTGTGAAAAAAGATTGGTTGCAGATACAGTCCCTGGTGAATGTTTTTGCTGTTCTTCATCAGTTTTATGTCATAAGTGGAAATGAAAGATCTGCTGTCTCCTGCTACTCTAAAGACTTCACTTTGTTTCACGAGCACTATTGTGTACAAGTATTCACAGGTTACATGGACATTGAATGTAACTGAGTGCTGTTATGTGACTTTTTGCCTAATATATACTAAAAAACATGCATTAATAGATCCTAAGGATGTTTTTGTCTCCCGTTTTCCCTTCCTCTTCAACTTCTGTGTGCATACTTCCTTAAAAGAGAAATTGTCCCCGAAATAATACCTGGTGGGACAGTGTTGTTTGCTTCATACTCTGGAGACTGGGCAGTGCAGAAGGTGGCAAGAAGTGCTGATACTCTGAAATTGTTGCCAGTGGGGCTGAGGTCTGCAGTGCACCTATATCTAAGTTTCTTTCAAAGTTTTCTCCTGTTTGCTCGCTCCTGATTGATGATTCCTTTCGCTTCATAAATGAAGTTCTTTGTGGTTTTGATCGGTCAGTTTTGGTGGTAGACTTGCGGATCACTGTCTATGTTCAATGGAGCAGCAAACCTTAATCAGATGGCCGCTCGGATCACAAGGCTTGTGCAGTTTTGTTTGGCTTTTTTCATGAGTCTTTTGTTAGAATCATCACTTTGAGATTGTCCATGAGCAGCCATATCCATTTCAACCAGTTTGCTTGCTGGCGTTTTGTCTTTTTCTGTTACTCATTTATTATGTCATTACCAGTTATCTTGTCATTAATATCTCTCTTGTTTATTACTTGAGCACAGATCGAGAAGTCCATATATCTGCATGGTTGTGATACTGGGGGTCTGGAGAGTCTTTAATACTGACACAAACACTGCTTGGGGTTTCTTTAATGGCCCATAGGGTACAGCAGGGTCTTCAGCTTTGGTAAAACCTCTGCCATATAAATGATAACCATGATGCAGTGGAAGGGATGACCAGAGAGGGCCAATGCAAGGCTTCACTTTGGTTAGTCAGGTGAGGAACTCGTCTTGCAAGAGTCCTTAAGTCTGCTGCTGCTTTATACCAGGGACTAGCAGACATACAGCTGTGGAGAAATTATGTCTTCCAAAAACAGATAGTACTGGAGGGTCATTTCCTGCAATTCAGTTCAACAATGTGAGTTTCCATTTGCATGAGATCTGGCCTGTTGTCAGAATTAGAAAAAATGATTGTACTTTCCTTTACATTCCAGGTGTTTTATTGTTGTTCTCATTTTCAAGCTTATACTACTTACTGTTTTAACTACCATTAATTTGAGTAGTATTGTTGATCAAAGATCATATTATTCAGGATCTGCGTTTTGGGTGGCTTGACAATGTATTGATGCAACTTTACTTCCAGTGATGCAGGAGAGAGCCTCCAGTGAAATTATCTGCTACGGACAGCAGAAGCAAATTTTATTTGGTGAGCTAGTCAGCAAGGAGGCCTTGAGGCCGGTACTTGTTTGTTCATATTTGTACCACTACAGGAGCTCTTTGGCTACAGCTTCCAAAGTACCAACATGTTTTAATTCCTCTTATACGTCCTGTCGCTTTAGTGGACTGATTAAAGAGTAAAGCTGCGCAAACAAATGATGGAAGGAATACTGAACAAATCAAAACATTCACCACCAGTTAATACATCTGGGTTAAATACATTGCTCTTTTACTCACCATGCCACCCCAGTTTTGACCCAGCCATATGCAAATCAGTCTTGACCCTTCTCCTCATGGGAACAGTCCAGCCAGGTCCTACCTAGACCGGAAACGGATGTATGACGTTACAACGCATACTTTTACTCCGCATACCATTACAACGCGGTATTCACAACGCATACCATTACAACGCATAGCGCTTTGGGGTGCTGGATAGTGGTAAGTATAATTTACTATTCTAACTCCAGTCCCCGTGGACCCTAGGGAAGGTGTTGGATAGTAAATTAAACTTACCTCTTATCCTAGAGCGCCCCCCAGCGCAATGCGTTGTAATGGTATGCGTTGTAATGCCTGCGTTGTAGTGGTAGTGCGTTGTAAAAAATGCGTTGTAACAGGTGCATACCCCGGAAACAAGCATCCTGGGCCGGTTTTGGGATATCGCCCCTCATCAGCCAGGCTAGCTTAAATCCAGAGGTACAGCGAGCCAGAACCCCACGTCTGGGCATACCCATCCCACTTAGGCCGAAAAAGCTGTGCAAACACATGATGGACTGAGTGGTCCGTTTCCACATATCACATCTTTATTTAAAAGAACCCAATGCATTTCGGGATACTTCCCTTCATCAGGGGTGTCGTGACATGTGTAGGTCTTCACTCATAAGCACCCGATTTCGCCAAATGATTAAATCATTCATTAGAATTTATAGAATGTCAATCCACTTTTTGAAAAATTTCATAATGTGCCCCCGCACATCTCTCCTTTATCGGTGCTGATTTTCACGGATAAAGGAGAGATGTGCGGGGACACATTATGAAAACGGACCTTGTTCCTGTGTTTTATGGAGAACTTTGCACAAGAATGGGAATGAGTAAAATAAATCTATTATATTCAAATGGAAAACGAGAAAAGTTTGAAGAGTAAGCTGTGAAATACGTGAATTAAGCATATAAATTTAGATATATTGGATTTATGCAGTGATAAACTTGGTTGTGCAGATTGAACAGGGATCAAATGTGTTTCCTTCGCATTTTCGTTCATACGTTTAGCGCTATTTGGGTGGAGCGCGGGGCAAGAATGCACGCCGTTACAGTTTTGAAACAGTAGAGTATGATTATATATTGAGTACACTGGTGTGTATCTTACCACCCTTTATATGTATTGAATTAAGGAAGTCCCACCCATGGGAAGAGGCTGGCTCTTATTTGCATAGTTTGGTTGAATAACTGCACAAATTCTCCTGTCACGTGGTTTTTTTTTTTCCAATTACATTTTTGTTAAAGTTTCGAGAAGTCGCTGGATACCTTTTATCAAATTTAACCCACAACAAACATTGTCTGGTTTACTAAAATGGAAATATCTTTACACCCCACACCCTCTCCTTCCTCCTCCTATCCCTCTCTTACCAATACCTCAGTTTGATCAGTCATCCCTGTATACATGCCATCAGTGTTACAATGGCACATCATCTAACACCTCACAAGTGCTTTACTTTCTTGTAGTTGCTAGAATATAGGCTGTTTAGGATTACTGGACAAACACTTGCCAGTTGAGGCAAGAACTTTAGAGTGAATGAAAGCAAATTACTCTTTCAGGCATCTTGTTATCAGGGGCATAGCTTAGTCAGTGAGATTCGGGTGGTGTGAATCTCAAATTTCCCAACTAAAAAGATAGTGGGCTGCAGGGTTGAGGGTGAGATGACCGGGATGGACAGTTTCCGTGAGGGACAGGGTCAGTACTGATTTGCATTAGGTGGGCCTCTGTCTAGAGTGGCACAGTGGGTGAAACACTATGGGTCGCAATGCTACCCAGAGCACTTGCCCCTAGTTAGACTATTTGCAAGCATCCATTCCATCACCTTTTGGGTGTTTGACGTTAATATGCCGGGATACCCGAGACTGGTACAGCTTTCCAACTCTATCACTGCCAATGTTTGTGAATTCCAAAAAGTGTTCAATTTGACCCATCCGGACATTACTTCTAGTGGGGGTGGGTGCATACCAGTCAATATGCATGTCTAAGTTTCTGCTCCAAAAACATGAACAAGTTAAAAGTTCTTAGTGTAACTAAGAAAAAACTACACCGACATCGCAAACCTGGCTCAGGGCACCCAGACCCAACCACCAAGACAAGAATGCATTTGGGGAGTATTGTATCCTAAACACCCCCTGAGTGTATGCCCCTGTTCGTTCCATAGGGGCCTGGTAGTTCTTCCTGGGAACTCATGACTACGGTCGTCTACAACATGACGGCCTGAAGTCCCTGCTTATTTTAAATGTATTTTCATTGCATGCACTCACTTTCTCTGCTACGAAAAGCCTTGATGATAGAGTTGTCAATTTGGTGCATCTAGGCAGGATGCCACGTTTCCAATCCTAGCCTTTGACAAATAATGTTATCAAGTGACTGACAGCCTCTTTGACTAAGCTCAACTTGCATGCAGAGGTGGGTGTGCCACAAATGTATAGATTAGCCAAGTCAGAGCTGAGTCAAGAGTCTGGCTTCGCTGTAAGAGTTTAAGTACTAGCCAAGCCATTAAAGATTTTGGCATGTAATCGTGTAACAGACATAATGTAACTCAGGACTCAGGGCCATCAGACCCAACTACCAAGCCAATAATATATTTATTTGGGGGTTCACACCCCAACACCCCTTCCTAGAGGTACTGGCAGCTAAAATTTGAAAAACACTTGGGCCTTAGACTTTTAAAAACTCGCCCCTTCTCCTTGGAAAAGCATACAAACTGTACAGTGACCACAGAGCCAAGTTCCCTCGTGCAGCTCTTCACAGACTAAATATATTTCCAACGAGTTCTGCTGGTCAGATGGGGCTGCCATGTTCTTATTGTTCTGCAGAAAGGCAGCTAGATGCTCTGCAAAATCTCAGCCACTTCCATACTTGGCCTAGATGATAATCACGTATTCTGTCTATCCCATGCTCTCAAGTAAACCCCTCGAGCTGAGAGAACCTCTCCCAAAGCATGCCCTTGATGTCTAGTTTGGGTATCCGAGTTTGTATTTTCCCCGAAATACCTATTGCCCTATTCTGTTACCAGCGAGATTACCGGGATGACAAAAAAAAGACAACGCGGGCCCCAATGCAAAGTGCCTTTTGCAAACCTGTTCTAATTAGTAAATATGGACAAAACTAGTAGTATAGTATGGTACTGAAATATACTCTGTGTTTATTTCCAAATCATCTGCGAGGTTAGACGCATACCGATCTCTTTCTTTGTTTCCAGTCTGTGTTAATAAGACGGGAAGAGGTTACAGTGCCCGCCTTGTTTACGTGCCATCTTTTCAGTAAGATTCACATTTTGTTCTCAGTCCGTAGCTCCTCCACTCTCACAAGCGGTACTCAACGCGCTGGTTTTTCCTCACCAGCTCCAGCGCTTTCAGTAATCCAGTTACTTCGCTTCTTTACGCGCCTTAACGAGGGTTTGCCTTAAGAGCGCGGGCTGAGCCGCAGCGTCTCCCCTCTAAGCCGTCCTCGCCGACGGATGAAAGAAGTGTGTGGGAAGCGGACCCTTCCCGCCGCGCTGCCCGGACCGGTTTCCCATCCCACGCCTGGAACAGCTGGGCTCCGCCAAACACGCTCGGGGAGCCTCGTGTCTGGACTCGTGAGGAATGAGGCTGGAATGGAAGCGAGGCTGTGTCCCGAAGACGTGGAGTTCATTGTGTTTTTTAACGAGCCTTTACTTTCAAAGGTAAGGATGAAACCGGACCTCTAAAGGGACAACAAAAAACGGCGTTTGCGGTCGACTGTTCAGGGGATCAAGAGAAATGCCTTCGCCCCGAGGTGCCGTCCCTCTGTGCGCATTTGCACCTGCTTTGTTGAGTTCCCACCTGGCGAGCCACCACACTCTGTAACACCAGTCAACCAAAGCACAGATTGGTGACAGCATCCTGCACTTCTCTGGAGCTGAAGTAGAACACATCAACTTGCATCTTACGGGAATACCAAATAAACAAACTGCGTAGCTCCAAAATGGCCACCTAGGCATTCCGTCAAATGTCTGGTGCCACCAAATCATCTGCAGAGAGGAGGCAGACCATCCGACCCACAATGCAGGCCCCTAAGACGTCCGCAAACGTCTGTCCTGTTGGATTTCAGAACTCGAGGCCTCGAAAGCTCGTACCCCTGAAGCACTAGGCTATTTCAGTAGAGTTCTAGTGCTGTGTAACTGCACAAATGGAAGTAAACATCTGTTATTCAGCGCCAAGATGCCACTTTGGGGCGTGAACGTGCGCTTTACAAATACACGTTACGTTACATTATTTCGATCCCTGGCATGATGGCTCCGTTTTGCCACAGAATACAACCTTTATATTTGCGCCTGTGTCAGTGCTTCTGAGGCATCCAGACCAGACCCGAAAGTGAGGGTGTCGCACAGTGTGAGCAAAGATCAGAAATGGAGGGAAAGACCAAAGGCAAAGAAACTCTACACAACTATCGCAAAAGGATTGCTGAGGGAGGCTTATTTCTACTTTTCTTTTACACCACATGGTTTCATTGGCAACAAAGTTTAAAGACCTTCACCGAGCAAGGATAAAAACACGATGTTAATTACTTTGAGAAAGACAAAAAGGTTAAAATTAAACAAAAAGGTGAAGTGGATATGGTTCTACAAAAAAGGGACCAGCACACAGAAGACTTTCCCCTCATTATCCCATTGCTGTACTGGGTAACTGTTGCAAAACAGATTTTTCTCCACAATTGTCTCTCTGCAGCTGATATGGCATCAGCCTTATTTCAGAGATTGGCTACTAAAGCGTACCTTTGCTCTGACTGCAAGCCAGTCCAAGCTAGCAGGTTAGGAGGGATCATGGTTAAAGTTGCCTGCACTCAAGATCAGCATTCCGAAAGTGCGTCCATATTAGAACGAGCAATAGTAGGCTGTTAGACTTGGCATTTTTTGGCGTGTTTCCCCTGAGTTTTTGCTTTCTGACCTCCCGGTTTTGACTCTGTTTTTGGTGGCGTAGTGTTTCTGTGCACTTTTCTCACTGCTGATTAGTGGTAAAGTGCAAGTGTTATGGATTGGTGTTTCCATGATTGGATATTTGATTTACTTGATAGTCCCAGGACCTGTGAATCAAATGCTACTAGTGGGCCTGCATCACTGATTGTGCCACCCATGTGAGTAGCCCTGAAAAGGTAACTCAGACCCTCCACTGCGGAGTCTGCGCACAGTTTGTAACTGCCATTTCGACATGGCCAGTGCACACACTTGCTAGTCTCTCACCTTCCCTTTTCTTACATGTCAGCCACACCCAAGGTAGGCACAAGGTATCCCTGTGGGCCGGGTGCAGTGTATGTAAAAGGTAGGACATGCCCTGGTGTGTTTGTCCTGATAGCGAATTATGGCCAATTTAGTTTTTAGGTCGAGTAGACCTAAAAATCATGCGAAGCTGCTTTTGTCTGCGAAGACATCTTTTGCTGGCGTGTCTGGGGGAATGTGAGACAGCGTTCAAGCACGAGCTTCGCTGTCTCAGATTCCTCCTCGAGGGCGCGCACGTCGCCGTGCCTCATATTCCCATTCGCAAACAAAGCCACACTCACGCATGCGCACATACACAGCCATACACACACTGCATACACACAAGCACCCCCCCTTAAACAGACACACGCACGCACACACAGACACACGCGCATACACCCCCACCCTCAACCCCACTCACCGGGCTCCTCTCCCCTTACGCATGGGAAGGCACTGTGGAGCTCTGTGCCAGAAGGAGCGCTGTCTGAAATCACTGCCGCCTCCCACAGCGGCATTGTAGGGAAATTCAAAGTTGCCTCCCCGTAAACACCGCCGCAGCCCGGGAACTTCGGGAGCCTCAGAAATCCAGAGCGCAGCTCCTCTGACGTCAGACGAGGAGCGCGCTGGGATTGGTGCCGGTGGGGCCGTTGCCTGGAAACGGAAGACTCGTCGACGCCGGGCGGGAGGGGCTTCTTCGCTCCTCACCCGGGCAGCGCCTGCTTTTTTTTATCAAGCTACTAGATTTCTCTGCGATTATTTCATGATGGCGCATGGCTGGGAAACGCTTGCTGCTTGGCTTCAGCCTTGTCTTATTTAGGGAAGTCTCCCTTCGGCCAGGGCTGAACTTATAGTTGAAAACATAATTGTATGGCACAGGTTGCACAGGGCAGGCCGAGACGATAGTGACACGGTACTGAGGGCTGCCACTCACCGGCTGTCACCAGTCTGCACTCTCAGAAATTAAAGTTAAAAGGCAGCTTGGTCAGGGGCGGACGCAGAGCAAATGACTACAAAAAACCATGAACTGAAAGACATGCAGCGCAGCACGTGAACGTAGTTACTAGTCATCCTGGGTGAGAGAAAAACGTGTGCTCCACGTAGAACTTCTTTCCCCGTGGGTATTTTTATTTTTTTATTTTAAACAGCTTCAGCATCCTTTCCTTTGTGATGCCCCGCCCCCTTGGGTCAATCACCTGCAGGCCACAGATACCGCCCTTAGCAGGCCTGCTGGAGGGATGCGGGCTGCTCATGTTCTCTCTAACAGTACCGTGCACTAAGCCTTCCTCCCTTGCACCAGTGTCATCCTCGTTATCAATAAGCTGAAGGCCACCGGCGACCCTCTCAAAAAGCATATCACTTAACCCCTCCTGTAGTTGCTTAGAGATCCGACACCTGTGACACCTTATATGACTCCTGACATTTTAGCTAAGAGCACATTGCATGCTGCAATTATGATTGTCCATGCCTATAATCGTAACAATAAAACGACAGGTCCCAGAATGCAACCTGCTATTGGCTAAAAATCCAGGACCGTTGGGGTGTCACTCAGGCAAGACATGAAATCACCAAGTAGTGGTGGTCCTCCCAATCGCCATCGTCCTGCTAGCCATTAGTGGTTTTTCAGAGGCAGGGCCTTGTGCACGTCCATGGTGAAATGTGCATTTCCATATCTAGTGTGTGATTTTGGAATCTCAGCGCTCTGCTATTAAATGATCAACTTTTCAGTAGTACTTGAATGTACCATGTGTCAATCAGCATCCTTGATATTCTAGAGCAGCCACAGCTGCAACGTCACCCTTTTAAGTGTGTCATACGTCACATGGACAGCCAGTCCCAACTTCTTATTCAGCAGCATTTACACTACAGGCTGTAGCCTGCACGGATACATACATGTAACATGGTCTTTTGGGGAATGTTTGTCTAAAGATACTCGCCTATTTGCCTTGACAGAAAGGCTTGAAAGGGATGGGTCAGACCAGCTACCGTGCAAGTGCAGACTTTGTGTAAGACCCTGAGCAGGGGACATTCAATGTGTCCCTCCCAAAATTAAAATCTGAAAAATGTATTATTGGGAATTGAGAAGATGTCCGTAACTCTGGCTCAAAAGTCCATATTGGCAGTGGTCCATGCGTCCTTAGTGACCTGAACATTCTTAAAGTTTGGTTATTGCCGCCAAGTTGAAATTAAACATTATTGCTTCATTTTCAGAGGTCCCCTCAGATAGCATCTTCCTTCTGCTACTTATCAACACTGATCACCTCTGTCACAAGAAGACAGCTCTTTCCATTGTGCTAGAGCTCAGATGCACAGTTCCACTTCGTCAGGCCACGTGGTCCTGATTGGTGGGGAGCAGGGTCCAACTGGGACACAGAACAGGTCCGGGCACCAAAATAACAAGCATTTGCAATGCAATAGGTCTCGTATTTGCCAAATTTTAAGCTATTGGCATTGTAAATGACAATGCCTTTTATTTATATGTTTTCAAAACCAACACATAGATAAAAGGTTTGTCATTTACATTTCCAGTAGCTCAAAGTCTCGCAAATGCGAGACCTATTGCATTGCAAATGCTTGTTCGTTATTGCAAGGCTACCTGTTCCCTGTAGGACAGAATGGGGAGTTTGTTTATAACATCTTATAAACATAACTGGCCCGGGGAATTAGGTAGGAAAATAAAGTTTAGTATGTCTGAACTCAGAATCTAAAGATGCATCTTTTAGTGCAGGTGATTTTTACATTCTGTGTTTGAAAATACCACTTTTAGAATGGAGGTATTTTCTTGCTTCGTCATCCCGTGTGCCTGTGCTGGAATGTGGATTGCCTGTCTGGGTTTTCGGATGAGAGAAGGCTGGGGAGCGAGTGGCTCCAGATAGTCTAGGTGGATCAGGAAAGGGCTGATTAGACCTGGGCTGCTTTGGGGAAGGGGGAGGAGATTTACTTGCACCTCACAGGGCCTGATCTGCCTCTGACCATGCCGTCGCCACCTCCTGCCAGGAAGTAACACCAGAGAAGGCAGAACTGGTTCTGGCTGGGCACAGACACTCTCTGCCTAAGTGATCAAAAGATTTTGGGGTATAAATATTGGGCCCATACCCCTGAACTTTAGAACTCTTTTGACCAAGAAGACTGCCAAGAAGAAGAGCTGGAGAAGCTGTGAGGAGCCGCTACCACAATGCTGTGTGCTTTGCGGTGTTGGTCTGCAGTGGCTGCTTCTGTCTTGGGCAGTGAAAGGACTGGACTTTCTGCAGTCTACGTTTGTGAGTTTCTCCAAGGGCTTGAGGTAGAGCTTACCCCCTGTTCAAGACGCTCCCGCAACAGCAAAGGCTTCAAGCTCTTCTGCCCTCAGCACTGGGGACTGTGTGTTTTGTGCTGCAATAGAAGAAGAGAAGAAGAAGCAACCTGTCGACGACGCCCCTGCCGACTCCGTGGCCTGAAGGCACCGCAGAGGGCACAGTGACCCTGGTCTCACCGATGACGCCGCCGCTGCCCGCACCGCGACCTGTGGGCACTGCACTCTGCACCACCTCGCTTCACGACAACGCCTTGGTATCCCCGACATAGACGCTCGACGCTGAAATCTACGCCGCTGCTTGCACCGTGGTTCGAGGGCACCGCTCGTGAAGTTACACAACGCACTGCCCTCATCCCGCACTGCGGCCTTGGCCTACTGATGCCGGCGCCATCGACTCCTGTTCGTCAGCCGACGACAGCGCTTCAGCGATGAAGACGCTGCTTTTTGCACCGCGATAAAGCACAGCTTTCTCTTCGCTCCGCAACCCTGGCCTCACCGACTCCGCCATCTGATGCTGCCACCGAGCCGCTGCTTGCACCCTGACCTGAGGGCACCGCAATCCTCTCCGCTACACTTCGCACCGCTACACTTCACACTACAGCACCCGACGTCAGCGCTCCTGACTTCAACAGAGAGGAGTTTGATCTGGAACGTGTGTGACTTCAAGGGCCCGACTCCTGCCTGACCTCTGGAACTGATGCCTGCGGACGCTGTGCTTTTAAAAAGTCAATGAGAGGCCGCCGACGTCTTGCATTTCTAAAAGGTACTGTTTGCGGGCCTTCCCGACACCGTAGCTGGCCCGCGACGCCAGTGTCAGCCAAAACGGTTTGAATTTGTTTGTTCACGATGCCTTGATAGCCCGGACTGAGCTACTAACATCAAGTAACTGTTTTTCAAGTATATTTTAATAATTGAAGATTTTTAAGTACTGTATTGTGGATTTTTATCCTTTTGGTCTCGTCTTAAGTATATAAAAATATTGGATATTTTTCTAAACTAGTGTGGTGTCCTTTTGTAGTGCTTACACTGTTTTACTGTTGGCTAACTGCAAATGTTTTACACACTGCCTCTTGATAGCCTGACTACTCATGCCAAGCTACCAAGGTGGTGAGCAGGGTTTATTTTAGAAGTGTAACTCCCTTATCCAGACTAGAGTGGTGGTTCCTGCCTGGCTATGGTACATTCCCTAGCCTGCCAAAAATCCAATTTCTAACATTGGTGGCAGCGGTGGGATAGGACTTGCATTTGCACTTGACTTACCGTGATTGGTGTGCACTACTACCATATCGCAGACCATTACTTGCCACATACTGGTTCTTTTTCTTTTTGGCCTATTTTTTGATCTTGCCAGTTTGAAATTGCTACTTCATCATGCCTGAATCAAGAGCATCATCTGTTGCATCCCTGGAAATTGCCTTTAAAGAGGATAGGTTGGAATCCTACAATGTTAGGGAATTGAAATCAATTTGAAAAAACCTAAAAGTCCAAGTCAGAGGTCTCACTATGAAGGAGGAGCTTCAAAAGGCGCTGAGGGCCTGGGTAGCTGCCAGACATGCCAGCAAGCAGTCTGGTGATCTCAGTGGAGGGGTGGAGGAGCCTATTCCTGCGGTGGATGTGCTTTTGGGAGGGGAGGGAACCCTCCAGGCCAGGCAGCAGTGGCTGTCCCCAGGAGACCTGGGAAGCAAGGAGAGTTGCTGTAGAACTGGGGAAGCTTAAGTTAGCCATGGAGGAGAAAAGGATGACGTTGGAGCATGAGTTTAGGATAAAGGAGCTGGATCAGAGGAGTAGAGCCAGCTCAGATGGAAGCAGCCACCCGTCAAGACAGGCAGACAGGATTGTGCACATCCCTAAGAATGTAGGCAAAGAATTCAAGAAGGGGGATGACATACAACGGTGGGTTCAGTGTTACGAGGAAGCGATACACATGAATGGGGTCGCTGAGGAAAATTGGGGAGCAGGATTGTGGCCTCTCTTCCCAGAAGAAGCAAGGGATACTTCAATAGCTTGGGTAAGGGGTATCACCTCACCTATCCAAATGTATAATTCCATTATTTTACTATTTTTTATTTCATGAACTAAATTCAATTTAGACCTGCATTTTCCTTACTTTGCTTGATTCTGTTCTCATGGAAAGGCTTTGTAAACTTACAATGTGACGTGAAGCTATGTTTCACAGGGAAAGTTCAAAAACTGCTGGTGGAAAACCACCAGTGTACCAGGTGCACAGTTGGGGTGACAATGCCAAGAGTTCAAACAATTTTAACAATAACGTTTATGCAAAATTATCCAAAGAAACTAATGCACACTTTCAGGTTACTGCAATATAGACTTTTATGTAAGTTCTTAATTTGAACGAAATCATGAATTAGAATGCATTATTAATCAATGCAAATACAAAAAAAACTTTATACATTTTGTAGTGAAACCATAATATTCATAGACAATCAAGTGTTGAAATAAACATAAATGCTTGATCATGCCCAATGCATTTCAGGAAGAGTTCCCTTCTTCAGGGGCAACTGTAGGAAAATAAAAAAGAACATATAATGACACTAATACTAGAGTTTCATATGAACAAATCTAATCAAATGTACAATCTTAAAGCATCGCCAGAAAAAGTCCCGGTCACAACCAAAGATCGAGCCAATAATGCCTGTATGTAATTTACTCATAGCCAAATATAGAAATTGGACCGTGAACATTGGATTAGTGAAAAGACCAAATGTCCCAGACTAGAGAGAACCGAATAAGACAAGAAGTAAAGAATGTCCCAAACAAAAAGTACCAACAAAGACAACTTCTGATGAAAAGGACACTTACGCATGTCACTGCATCTGGAATAACTGATCTCCCTTTAATGCTCAAAGAAAAACTCTATGGAAAAAGAAAAATGAACCGCTGTTTACTGTGCAGTTAAATTTTCCTCTGAAGTATGATGACCGGACAATGTGTTCTAATACACTATGCGGTGTTCTCATTAAAGGCATGATTTGAAGGACCTGAAGAAGCGGACACCTGACAAGCTGGTGTTCAACAATTCAGCTCAAACAGCTGTAAATAAGATGCTCGTAACAGCTAGCAATACTGATCTCAGCAACAATGATTACCTTCTTTTGTGGATTAACGTTTGGACGCTGTCGTCCACTAGGTCCTGATGAGTTGCGGGGTCCGCCTCTGAATTAACACCTTGCTTCAAACAAATCAAGCCGAAGCCTGTAAAAATGAGGTGAGAACGGGATGTAAGGAATAATCTATTTAACGCTGCCAGAATCAGCGCGCTGAAATTGCATAAAAGCCAACTCCTTGAGCTTACCTCTAAATATGAGATTTTCGCTGATATACCGAAGATGCTCGCTCTCTAAACAGCCGACATGACACCCCTCTCCAACCGATAACGTGAGACTTTGCTACTGCTGCGTTATATGGGAAATTGAAAAATAAAAATAGGACTACTAAGTCAGGGGCCATCTTTGAATGGGTTACCTGTCTAACAACTAGATGAGATGTGATTCTCTTAATGAACCACAAGTGTAAGAAACCTGTCAACAACATGTAGAAAATATAAAAATGTTTAAAAAAAATATGTATGAATAATAACAGGAGAAGTGTGTGGGTCTGTGTAGTTAATTAAAAAATAGCGTGCTGAAATAATAAAAGTAAACAAATGGAAGTGTGTGAAAAAAGAATAAAAGTGATGAAAATAGTGAAGAACACGAGGTATAATTACTCAGTTGATATCCAAAACTTGTTTTGGCTACAAGTAAACACATGTACACGCTAAACAGGATCAAGACGAAGAAATGAACCGAGGCAAATGAGGAATGAGGCAGGAAAATGAAAGAAGAGTATTACATACAAATTCAGTAAACGTCAAAAGAGTTTCAGTATGTTCAATAAATGTCAAAACCGTTTCAGAGTGGTTACAAGAAACATAATAATTCAATTCTGTCATTGAGCCCCCTGGCAAAAGCGTCTGTAAATGTTTTATCCACCAGGCCTCTCTTTGAGATAACAATCTGTTGATATCCTACCTAGGTTTATTCAACAGTACCTCTAAAATAGTGAATTTTAACTGAGCATTGGTGTGCTGGTGTTCTAACCAATGTGTGGCAAAATAAGTTTTGGTACTCCTCGTGCGAATGGTACTTTTGTGCTCTGTTATTCTGATCTTGACTTTCCTAGATGTCTTCCCTACATATAAGAGTCCACAAGGACACTTAATTGTGTAGATGACATTGGAGGTATTATAATCACCATTATATTGCAAAGAAATTGGTTTGCCAGACTGAGGGTGGTTAATCGTGTTGCCTGTTATGACATTGTTACAATTGACACAGCTGTAACATTTGTGCATACCAACAAACTTCCTGTTGTCTGGTTTGGGAGTTGATAATAGTTCTTTTATGTTTTTGCTGCGTGTATATGCAAAGAGTGTTTCATTGCTGAATAGATCTCTGAAATCAGTGTCATGTCTTAAGATGTCCCACTTAGATTTGATTATTTTTTTGATAGCAAAAGATCTTGTTGAGAATTTGGACACAAAAACATGTCTATTGAGTTCAGATTTAATTCTTGTAGTTATTAACGCTTTGCGTTCAAATGATTGTGTTTTTGTGATGGCTTGCATCACAATTGTGTCTGGATGACCCCGTTGTGTAAATTTTGCACTGTGTTCCCGAAGAGTTTGTTCTAATTTATTCACATCCGAGGTAATTCGTTTTATTCTCAACATCTGCGAATAAGGAAGATTGTGAATCAAATTAGGGGGATGAAAACTTGAATACAACAATAAGCTGTTTTTAACAGTGGGTTTGGTAAACACTGCTGTGTCAAAATTCTGGTGTGTTTTAGTGATATTAACATCCAAGCAAGCAATTGTCTCTGATTTGGTGAAATTAGAGCACCTTCTCGCCCAATCGCCACAGAAACCGCATACAAAACCTTGGATGGTTAATGAAATTGCTTTGTGATCCAGTGCTAGGGGATCGCAAAGTTAATTGTTGCATTCAGCAAAAACTGTATGCTGTCTGATTTTAACTGTATAGCCAGGCACAGAAACTGGGTTTAGAAATGCAGCTGCAAGGGCTGAAATTACATAATACGTTAGGTGGCCGCAGGCGTACCTAAAGAGACTTCAGAAAAGTTAGATTTCACCAGAGAGACATCACCATGTAGTGGCATGGGTTTAACAATATCTACAATTGGCAGGTTATCCATATGCTGAATAAACACCTTGGCAGAGACACAAAAAAAAACCCTGCACAGCCATCTATTCCTCAAAGACACACACATACTGGTTGGATTTGGCACGAGGGCGAGTGATGGTTCAGTATATATAATTTAATTAACAAAAGATTTTACAAAAATGAAATGCACTGTCAATTACATAGACAAAAAAAATGAACCAATGACTCGCAGCTCGCTTTACAGGCCATTCACACACCTTTCATACCAGACACACAGAAGACCATTCACACCACCAGGCACTAAATCTACACATTACAACATTTACAAAAAAAACAAAACGAGGTGCATCCTGCATAAAAAAAACCCACAAACATCAAGTTTTCAAACACACACACATACATACTGGTTGGATTTGGCACGAGGGTGAGTGATGGTTCAATATATACAATTGTATTAGCAAGTGATTTCACAAAAAATGAAATACACTGTTAATAATGGAAAGGACAAGAAACAGAACCAATGACTCACAGCTCGTGAGCTGTAAAGCCACGACAAGGCACCAACCTCTTTACAGGCCATTCATACACCTTTCATACAGGTGACACATACAAAACATTCACACCGCCAGCCGCGGACTCATCACATTACTACACTTCCACCAGCAGACAACGCCAAATAAGGGCCCATCACTTTCACACGCACACATTCCTGACACAGCAACTACACAAAGTCATGGATTACATGGAGTGGCGCTCAGCTAACACTGTGTGTAGTAACCAGAATTAAGTCACTTCCCACACACCGCCAGCCAAGCACCAGTCCACACACACCACCAGACCACACACACCGCCAGCCAAGCACCAGACCACACACACCGCCAGCCAAGCACCAGACCACGCACACCGCCAGCCAAGCACCAGTCCACACACATACCGCTAGGAAAGCACCAGTTCACAGACACCGCCAGCCAAGCACCAGTCCAGGCACACCACCAGCCAAGCACCAATCCAAACACAACACCAGGCAAGCGCAAGACCTCACACACCGCCAACCAAACACCAGCCCACACACACCGCCAGGACAGCACCACTGCACACACACCGCCATCCAAGCACCAGTCCAGGCACACCACCAGCCAAGCACCAATCCAAACACATCACCATGCAAGCACAAGACCACGCACACCGCCAACCAAACACAAGACCACACACACCACCAGCCAAATACCAGTCCACACACACCACCAGGCAAGCGCCACTCCACACACACCGCCAGCCAAGCTCCAGCCCAGCCACACCACCAGCCAAGCACCAATCCCAACACACCACCAGGCAAGCGCAAGACCACGCACACAGCCAACCAAGCACCAGACCACGCACACCGCCAGCCAAGCACCAGTTCACAGACACCGCCAGCCAAGCACCAGTCCACAGACACCGCCAGCCAAGCGCCAAACCATGCACACCGTCAGACAATGGACACTACACACAAACCAACATCATACTTTAGTTTTTTTTCAATACAAATAAAAACAAATTGGAAATTGATACAAATCTACTAACACAACAACTAAATCTAAATACACTGCACAAATGCCAACTTTGAAACTGAACAAAAACTTTTAAAGAATAAAGACCAGCCTGTTCACTTTACCACTCATGGATGCTCCCAAAAATTATTTTGTGTATGGTACATTCTAAAACAAGCAGGTACACACAGCCCAGGGTCAGAAGGACAGTCGGGCAGTACATACAAACCTCCTTCGGCAAACCTCTTCGCTAACAGACTCTACATCTCCTACTGGGAAAGTCTTTTGAGGTTGTAGGAGGAATTTGATCAGGAAAGTGGTGATCTTTCAATCTGGCAACATCCTCCACCACTCCAACTCTAGGAACACTTGCCTGTTCCACTAAAACAAGGCTGCCTACCACAGACTCCTGAAACTTTACAAAAGTCATCTTTGACTGAGGACAAGATTGCTGGAACACAACAAAAGCATTAAAGGTTGCCAAGTGGAAAAGATGGATCGCCAACTTCTTGTACCAAATGTAAGACTTACGAAGAGCAGCATACGGTTCCAACCTCTGATCTACTCTGTCAACACCACCCATGTGCCTATTATAGTCCATAATGCACACAGGTTTGCACACTTCTGCAACCTGACCTCAAACAGTCACCGCTTTCATCATGTATGGAAGTCAACATGTAGACCTCTCTCCTGTCTGAAAACTTCACAGCTAAAAGCTCATCACAACACAATGCACTGCACTGTCCCTGAGCAAGCTTTTGACAAACAAGTTCTTTTGGGAAACCTTTACGGTTAGAGCAGATTGTGCCACAAGCAACAGTGTCCACTTTGGCCAATTCCCTAAACAACCGCACACCAGTGTAGAAGTTATCTACATATAAATGATGGCCTTTGTTAAAAAATCCTCTACCAAGTTCCCACACAATTTTCTCAGTCACTCCAAAAGTCGACGGACAACCAGGGGGGTTAATGTGGGATTCCTTACCCGTGTACACCCTGAAATTAGAGACATATCCAGTCCGACTGTCACACAGCATATAAAGCTTAATTCCATAGCAAGCCCTCTTACTAGGAATGTATTGCCTAAATACCAAGCGGCCCTTGAACAACACCAAAGACTCATCCACTGCAATTTCTTTCCCAGGAGCAAAGATCTCAGGAAATCGATCAACAAAATGATCAATGACTGGCCGAATCTTGAAAAGACGGTCACAATCAGGGTGATCTCGTGGCAAAGCAAATCCATTGTCAACAAAATGCATCATCCGAAGCAGAAGCAAATACCTATCATGATTCATGACTGCCGGAAATATAGCTGTTGTGTAATTATGAGCCCAAGGAAAACCTAGGACTGCTAGAGGCACAGCTATTGGGCCAGAGGCCTTTTAAGATTCAAAGTATTTGTGTAAGTCTCTAGTTCTGCTATGTTAACAAATCACATTTATTTTTAACTTTTACATTATCTTCAAAATCATGAAACAAAGAGATACATTATTTCGCATCTATGTATTGCGCATGCATGACTGATTGAAAATATTCACTTGTCATATTCCCAAATCACATATTTTTGGCACTAAAGAAAAAATAAATAAAAAATAAAACATTCTCATATATTTAAATACACAAAATTAATGTCCAGAATCCCAATGCATTTCGGGTTACAAAATCAACCCTTCGTCAGGGGATTAATAGTGTGTAGATGAAGATTCAAGTCTCTTGCAAATGTCAGCGTCCTGTAGTGCAGGTTATACGGGATCTATAAGACAGCAACGAAGAAAAACTGTTTCCAATACTCACATTGGTAATACAATATTCCATATACAAAAAGCTCGGGAGTGCCACTGGGAGGGAGTCCCTTAGAGAAGGAAACTTGCCGTTAAGAAGTAACTAATACAACCTTCCAGTGAGGAAAAAAGGGTGGTGCAATTTGTAAGTGATAATAATGTGGGACCGAGTTGGATTAGGTGAATTGGGTGCAAAAGTTAAAAGTGCCCCAGAAGAGTGGAAACTCGTAATAAAAGTGAAAAGTTGACCATGAAGCCCCAAACTAGATTCAAAATAAAAGGCTATATGGTGCATGCAAACATACTTGTGTTCTCAATGTAATGCGTCCAAATCGTATTTTCCAATGTACTTATATGAAATGGCACTCGTGACAATCCTTAAACCTAAACGAAAAACGAACCGGAATGAGTTTCCCAAGGATGTAAAGTGTCGAGAAATCACCGTGCGCTGATAGCTGTTGCCATCGAGGGACTAGTAGACCAATATGAAGCCATTGATGGCTTCCTAAGCAAGCCCATCAAAAAAGTTAAACCCAAAAACTTTTTCATCTCCTCCAAATTTGTGGAGACCACGGGTAGCTCTAGAGTGGGGCTTAAGGCTGGCACTGTTCTCCCTCAAAAACTGTTCTGCATACAAATTAGTCTGCTCTACAATCTCTGCCAAAAACACATCATCCATAAACAACTTGAAAAAATCAATTGGCAAAAAGTTTTCAGTGTTCACCCCATACCCTGGAACACCAGTAAATTCAGGCAATGCCGGCTGCACCATGCCTGGGGCAACCCAGAGGTCAGAACTTTCATTGACAAGTCTTGCAGCCTCAGGCTGCCGCCCAGCTGCCTCTTGTCTCACTACACAAACTGGAAGTCTAGCAGCCCCAGGCTGCCGCCCAGCTGCCTCTCGCCGCACTATACCAACGTGAAGTCTAGCAGCCCTACGCTGCACCCCAGATGCCTCTTGCCGCACTATCGGCACATCAATGTCCTCCTCTACCACAGGCACTTCATCCACACCAAAAATAGCTTCTTCAGCACTCAGGGTATCTTCATCATCAGACGATGCCATGCGCAGAGAAAACTCACTAGCAGAATCTTCACCTCCCACCTCTGCCTCAGAATCAGAGTCAGTCTCTGGACCATGGTCAGAGGAAGAATCAAAAAGCATTCCAAAAACTTGCTGAGCAGTAATCCGGCGGCTAGCCATTATCCTTACAAATAAAGGAGTCTGCACAAACAACTCAACAACCCCAACACTGTGCAAAGTAAGTAAAAAAATGTAAGCCTTTATCACAAATATCTATATATTGAAAAAATATACAATTCACTTACAAGAGACAGCTACACTCGCCAGTACCTACTCTGCAAAGACACAGCAAATAGGCAACACACATTACAACAGGCTACGTCACAGGGTATGTCACAAATGGGGTGTCTGTCCCCATGGGGGGCAGAATATAAATCATTATAAACGTGGGCCCCCTGCAAGCAACCCCTACGGAGGGCAGAGAGGCCAAATAAAGACACGGCAGAACATACTTTTGAAAACAAATGGGCCCAAGGAAGAGACCCTTGCCAAGGAGTCGCTCCCTATAAAAAAAATCAATCCCTAGAGTCTAGTGTTTTTTTTATCCCCCCCTGGGTCCAGAAACGGTAAAAATAACAGCCGATCTGCCCCCAGGAGGGGCAGAACAGTCTAAAATATTTATATTGCCCCCTGGAAGCAACCCTTGCCCAAGGAGTTGCTTCCTTTATAAAAAATAAACAAATCCCTGGTATCTAGTTGGCTAATCTACCCCCGCCTGGGTCCAGATTCGGCACAAAAAGCGGCCGATCTGCCCCCAGTGGGGGGAGAAAGGTCAAAAAAATGATTTAGCCCCCTGGAATGGACCCTTGCCCAAGGGGTCGCTTCCTTTATTAAAAAAGAACAGTCCCTGGTGTCTAGTGGGCCTTTCTATTCCCCTGGGTCCAAATTAGGCCCAAAAAACAGCCAAACTGCCCCCAAGGGGGGCAGAAAAGTCTAAAAAAAATGTTTGGCCCCTAGGAAGCGACCCTTACCCAAGGGGTCGCTACCTTCATAAATAAAATACTATCCCTGGTGTCTAGTGGGCTTTTCTTCCCCGCCTGGGTCCAGATTCGGCCCAAAAAACGGCCAATCTGCCCCGGGGGGGGGGCAGAAAAGTCTAAAAAAAAAAAATTGTGGGCCACTAGGAAGCGACCCTTACCCAAGGGGTCGCTTCCTTTATAAATTAAATAAAATCCCTGGTGTCTAGTGGGCTTTTCTGCCCCCCCTGTGTGCAGATCGGCCCAAAAAACGGCCGATCTGCCCCAGGGGGGGGCAGAAAAGTCTGAAAAGTAATTTTACCCCCAAAGGGGTCGCTTCCTGCACACAAAAAACACACAAGCAATCCCTGGTGTCTAGTGGGGCATTCCTGGTGCACGATCGCGACGCTGTGCTCGATCGTGCACCAGGATTGCCCTGCATTGGGACATCAGGGGAGAGGAAACACTGTTTCCTCCCCCCCGATGCCTCAAGGTACCAAGAAACGGGCCCACCGCCCCACCGGAGCAACGAAGACTCACCCTTCCTGCTGGATGCGCTGGAAACAAATGGCTTCCAGCTCGTCCAGCGCTTCCTGATGACGTCGGCCGCGCGCTGACGTCACCAGGAAGCGTGGGGGGGGGGGGGGGGCAGGGGGTTGCAGCGGAAAGTCTTCCGGTGCCACCCCAGGGAAAAGCACAACAATCCATGCCCCAGGGGGGGAGCGCCAGCGCTCCCCCCAGGGCTGTGCTGATGACAGAGCGGTTCCGTCATCAGCACAGCCCAACCGACGCTGATGACTGAACCGCTCCATCATCAGCGTCGAAGGGGTTAAACAACAGCAAGATCTACTGTGACATTGTCTCTGGTCCGTGGGGGTGCACAGATCTCCCCTCTATAGGTGTTCCACGGACCCGAGACATGTGTCCACTTGTTCGAGCATCCCCTGGCCTCGTAGATGGATTTCTCAGTTACCATGTCATTGGACCAGTCCATGATTGTCGGCGGATTTGGAGCCCTCCAAAGCTGTACGATGTTCCGTTTTACAATCATGAATCCAAGCGTCCCCCAAATTCGATCCGGTCGGTTGGATCCCAGATGTTTAACAACGCCAGCTTGATGTTGCAGTGAATCCCCTGCCCCAAAAAGGGGCCTGTTGCCTTGTTTTCTTCACCAACAGAGGTTTTTTTTGTTTAGGACTTTTAACAATAGACCTGAATGGGGTGTTAAAAAGGGGTTCTGAGGTAATAAAGATGTGTGACTAGTGCTTTGTAGAAGTTGACATGGCTAGGTTTTAGCAGTTGGGCTCTGGGTGGTAAAAAGCAGAGAAAATGAGGTAGATTGCGGAGGGTCTGGATGTGGCTTCGTGGAGGTTTCTAGGTGAGCTTTTTTCACTGTGAATGTGGGGGTATACACCTATTACAACGCAACTTTTTCAACTACCTACCATTACAAAGCAACTTTTACAACGCATACCATTACAACGCATTGCGCTGGGGGGCGCTCTAGGATAGGGAATAAGTTTAATTTACTATCCAACACCTTCCCTAGTGTCCACGGGGACTGGAGTTGGAATAGTAAATTATACTTACCACTATCCAGCACCTCTAAGCGCTATGCGTTGTAATGGTATGCGTTGTAATGGTCGCGTTGTAATGGTAGGTAGTTGTAATGGTATGCGTTATAACGTCATACATCCTGAATGTGGGTGGAAGTTGATTCTCAGTACAGGACTTTGTACAGAAGGGTGAGAATAGCACTTTGCAGATGCATTCTGGTTGCCTTTGTGATGAGGCGGCCTGGATGGTGCTTGTCCCCTAGAGCATTTCCCAATGCTGATGATTTCCTAAACCTCCTAACCATCGGCTTCATCCACCTCCTTAAAGTAGGAGGGGGCCCACCTCCTAAATATTTGGCTCAGGTGGGCATGGCATACCCGAGTTTGAAAGCAACTGAGTGGTGTAGAGAGAAGCTTTGCTTTGTCAAATATGACTTTGATGCTCTGCTGTGAGAGTGTGAAAAAACAAAAGTGTTCCCACTTCCCTCAGAGCTGTTGCTGAGAGAGGGTTGGAGTTGTATACTGTTGGATCTGTGATCTGTCCTATCTATCTATCTATCTATCTATCTATCTATCTATCTATCTATCTATCTATCTATCTATCTATCTATCTATCTATCTATCTATCTATCTATCTATCTATCTATCTATCTATCTATCTATCTATCTATCTATCTATCGCGTCACAGCATTTTAGCAATAGTAGACCAGCTTCTCCTAAAAATATTTAACAATCCAAAGAAATACCATCTCACTGGATCAAGTGAAGGGGATTGTCCTGGAGATCGTTTCTTACTGTATGCCCGGAAGGAAGATGGGAGCCAGAGAGGAAAGGCAGGATGGGAGAAAAGAATGTGTGATAAGAGAGGGAAGGCGGTGGAAATGTATGTTGGTCTAAAGAATTGCAAATCATCCTACCCTCTTCACGTCTATCCAGTCCGTTATAAAGGTGCTTATGCATTGTGGGAAACACACCTTCCCTCGCCACAATGCTAGAGGGGGCTTCTTGCAGACGGATGACAGCATTATCACCCCCTTCCAAAAACGTCGCAGTCCGCATCTCCTACATCCCTTTCCCTCTTTTCACCTGTGGCTCACAGCTGAGGTGGGAGTTTGAGGCTTAGAGCTGGGGGGCTTGTTGTTTCCATATGTACTATGGCTTGTGAAGGGAAATGGGCATTGGTTTGTTGAGGAAATCTTATAGAGAACTGATGGTACAGCCCATCACTCGCTAATTGTGGTTTCGCGTAGAATGGGATGTCCGTTTCCCTAGCCCTCAATTTTGTCTGACAAGCGGACTGTCTGACTACTTCGATGAGGCCAGTGTTGTTGTAGCCCTCTGTGTATTTTACGTCCAGGTGTTGCGCAAGCGTGTTTTCTGCAAGCTCTTACTACAGTATATTGCTGTTAAGATTATACGTATCCAATTAATCTGTCATATTATTAAGTGCAACCTTCATTGTGACCAAGCGCATGGGCTGGTGCACTCAGTGGAAGAGGGTTCAATACACGTTCTGCCACCTACCAGGTTAGACAATAACTAGCATCGGGGTGCCTCGAGACTCTGTGCAAGAGGAACAGATGGTGTTTTGTTGTTGCTTCATGTTTTACCCTGTATTAGTTCTGCTTCTGTGTATTCTCTTTCTCATTATTCCTGATTAGCACTGGTATATTACTAAATTACAGTTCACTCCCAGCATAAACTCTACTTAAAAGAAAAAAACTGAGTGACATACACATCTCCTTTCCCCAATTTTAGCGCATTCCTCCAAGAGGGAGGGAGAGGATAATTTTACCGTCAGTATTTCATATTCCATCAGCTGTGACACAAGAGCCTCAAACTCTTTGCGGCTGGACCGTTCCGAATGGGGAAAATTGCTGAACGATATGGAAAACGTCAAATTATACAGCACATCTTAAGGGTATGAAGACAAACCTCAGTGGAAAAAATATTTTGTGCAGATTAGAATTCATGAGAAAAAAAGATTAGCAAATGGAAAAAGATGCGTCAGAAATGTAAGGCGTCCAGATGCGCTATTGACGGTGTAGTTGGAGAAATCCAAGGGCAGAATACGTTCTTTTCCCGATCCGGTGGGCTTGCGCTGTGGGTTTTGAACTTCATGCCGAAACCAGTTGTGGAAATGCCATTTTCTGTTCTTCCTTAACTTGTTTTGCTGTGGCAAAGAAATTGTAATATCCCCAATACACCTTAAAATGTATATCACTGTATATAGATAGTAATGTAAGTAAGTAGTTCCAGTGTCTGTCTTCTCTTTCTCGTTAAAATTATGGTCAGCTGCCTTCTTACATCTGCCCTTTAGTCATTTATTTTGTCAAGAAAGATGCAGAATGTACTCCTTCTCTTCAGGGTCTTGACCAGGGTGTGGTGTAGAATTGGCCAAATCTTTTCATTTGGGTCATTGCAGTATGAGATAGTAGCCACTCCTGTCTAAATGGTGAGTAGACTACCACCCTACCTAGACTATACTACTTTTTGTAGCTGCCAGTGCGAAACGAGGAATGCGCACCCGAGTCTGGAGTTTATTTGGCCATTCTCGATATACAGAGAGCAGACAGAGTGCTATAGTTTTAGAGTTCTTTCATAAAACTCTCTATGCTGTACTCCAGAACTCCGCTGTGGGGGACAATTCATATGAAATCCAGTGTAAGCCGGTTATTTCACCAGGGAGGGCTGTGGGGGGGGGGCAAGCCCCCACATACACCTCACTCTCATCCATGCTTTCAAACACCCGCACACACACCCATTAACAACACTCGCCAACAAATACACATGTATTCATACATGCATGCACGCACCGAACATAAAACGTAACTGCTTCTCTCCGAGAGGAAAGCCTCGGAGGTCCAAGGAGGGTTGGGACTGCTGCCTTCCCTCATTGGCTGACCCAGTCCCAACCTCCTCACAGAGTGGGATGGAGTCAGTGAGAGTGCTGACCCCACCCCACGACGATGTGTCACTGATTGACTCTCGGCCCTGGGCACTTCAAGGCTTAAAACTGAAGTGCCCAGGGCCGAGGCAGTTGGCGAGGCCCCCCTCGTCACGAGGTATCACGAGGGAGAAGGCCTCGAGGCACTTTTGCCAGGCTGAGGAGGTCAGGTCCACGGGGCTGTGAAATCCTCGGCCTGGCAAAGTTCAGCTCCGGCAGCCTGAAGCATGTGCATTCAGTGCACTGCACATCTAGCTGTCTGACCTGAACCAGAGGAGTGTCTGTCAGACTCAGGGCCGGACTGGGAACTGAAAGCAGCCCTGGCAAATTTTCCCAGACCAGCCCCCGTACGGCACGTAGCGAGCGAGCTTAGCGAGCGAGCGCAGCGAGCCCGACCGCTACTAGGGGGGTTTGGGAAAAAGAGACAAAAATGGTGAATTTTACAGCACATTTTTCATTACATATTCAATTGTATCAACTTTGAAAGCACAGTAAATAGTAGATGATGACCTTAAAGAGCACCTGGTTACCCACCCATTCATATGTACCCATAGACATTTTTTACGAGAGCACCAAAAATAGACACAAGTACTGACTTGTATCTTATTTTCTGTTTGCATTTTAATAAATACACTGGGGGTGGCATCTAGTGTCTCACTGAGGAGCACCAGGTAGAACAAGACCACTATCTCCATAAAATGCAACTGCAAGATATAATAGTATGTTCTGACTGCACTACTTTGGCTATTAAACAAATTTCCTATGAGATGTCCCTGGCTTCTTCACATTCACTCCTGTTCAAGTACTTTCAGTCAGATTCAATAATCTTCATCAAGCTGTTTATTATGCTTTTTTTTTTTAACGTGTTCTTTCCCAGAAAGAAGGGCATTCTCTCAGTTACCTTTCTTTCCCTTGCTACTCTTTTTCTTAATCCTGCCTTATACGCTTTTTACTCAGATATCAAATTCTCCATTCTTAAACCTTTTTTGCCAATTGATTTTCCTCTTTTTCCTCTGCTCTCTTATCCTTTCAGTTCTTATCCTCATGCTCTCTCCTTTTTTCATAACCCATGTTCTAAATATAATCTCCCCTCTCATTCCATTGTGTTCCTTTCTTTTCCCTTTCACTCTTCCCTACCACTCTTCCCTACCATCTCTCCATGATCACCTGAGATTCTTTGCTTAATTTCTATCCTGGTTAACTCTCTCTCATTTCTCCTTCCCTTACCCTTGTTCCTCCTTCCTTTCATCCCATTACTTTATTCCATTCCTTCTCTCACTTCTTCCTCTTGTCTCCTCTGCCTTCGACTCTTTCCCATCCTAGCTTCTCTTTCACTTCCTTCTCCCCTTTGTATCCCTTTCTTTTTTCGCTATTGATTTTTTTTCTCTTCTTTATTTTCCTTTAAAAAGGCACAAGCAAATGACATTAGATATACTGTAGTTGTGTAAGAAGGATGAAGTTGTTGACCATGAGGAGCATGAGAATAATGAGTCTGAGAGAAATGAAAAGACTGGAAAGGGACTGGGTACACTCAATGACCCACTGTTGTAGGGTAGACTGCGGCTCGTGGGTTTGGGATTTGAACCTGCAGCCTGCAGCTGGCTGCAGTATGAGTGAAAACGCGTCAGATGAGGAATCGAGCCTGCTGACTGCGGGTTATGCACGCATATGGACAACAGACGCATTTACTTAGTGTACTATGTACATACCGAGTGCTTCAAGTAGGATAAAAACAGCAAGGGGTCTCTAGAAGGGATGTGGTAAAAGAAGTAGAATTAGAATTATTTTCCAAGCGTCGTGGTCTATGTAAGGAAGGGCATGGCTGAAAACACAGGAACTAACATTCTGTTCTTCACGTCATAGCAAAACAGTGTCATCTCTTTCCTCTTCTGCGCCATTCCTTTCACTCTTGCCTTCTGCACATACCTGTTTTTATCTTCTCCACTCTACCCTCCCTGCCACACTCAACGCACACACCTGGAAGCATTTCATTTCTATTCCTTTGGCACGGTCTATATTTTGACAGCTGTGTACTTCCTTCACACACTTCCCTTCACACACTTCCCAACAGTTATCATTGCAAAATATGAGACCATCGCTCTGTGCGGTCTGCGGAGAGGCCAAGGATGGGATGTGCATTCAGTCTGAATACCTGTATAACCTACTGACAGGAACTGAAAGAAACCCACTCTTCTTCAACCTCAGCTGCAGAGTTATCAATCGTGTTCCTTCGTAAACACCCACCAACAACCTGAACTCACTCATAAGCCTAGAATCAGATCAGTTCACAATATGCACTGTACAAGAGTCATACCTGGATAAAAACTACAGAAACACATATGGAGAAAGCAAACACTCATAAGGAATGCAATAAGTAAAATGTGAAATGTAAGCGGGGCTGCATGGGTGACCTAGATCACCCTGACTGAGTATTTTTACAGTCATTCTTGTGAAACTGACCAGTATTTTTGCTTGTAAAGTTAGGGACCTTAGAATCTGAGGGCCAGCTAAGGACTGTCCACTTAAAATCTTTGATATATGCTGACTTAAAGTCTGTTCCCTGCTGGTACTCTGCAGCAGGTGCACTAACCTCTATGCTATTTTACCGGATTGGAACCTGGAGGTTAGTGAGCTTCAAAGCAGCTACATTAACCCTCTGAAATGTCTTAATCTGTCCCCCTACATAGCGATCTGCTCACCAGCACATGCATTAACCCACTAAGCCGTGTTTACCACAATGTCCCCTGTGCTCAGCAGCTCAGATGAAAAGCTGTGCAGTCAGTGCTTAAAGGCGTCTGCCAGGATGCAGCATGTGCACGGGCTGAGGGGGAAGGGTTGGAACATGTTTAGAGTTCTGCACAGTACACTGGATTGTACACATACGCGCATTACACAGGTGCACTGATTTGCAATTGTAGGCACAGAGAGGGAAGGAATTATTTGAACTGCGTCATACGTTTGGTGTTGATTTCAAAGCTCAGCAACTTATCATCTGACCAATGGTCTTCAAACTTTTTAATTCTGTGCCCTACCCCCGTGTCCAATAATTTATTCGAGCACCATTAGCCAAAGTACCAAATACATTTTCTCACACGTATTATTTAACATTTTAAATATTGCAAGCAAGTGAAACCACATTGGCTGGGTTGAGGGGACACCTGACCATGTTGGCTGGCTAAAGACTGAATTCAGGCAGAACGTGCAAATGTTCACGGGCTTGAAGGGCGGCAGAGCAAACTTAGCCATCACCCCTTCCCCCAGCCCAGAGTGTCGGGGTGCGGGCCCTCTGCAGACAGGAGTCCAGTGCAAATGTGCACCCTACTCTCAGCCAAGCCTGAGAGTGACGGGCTCAGCCCTGACTGGGTGAGGTCAGTGAGGGAAAGACAGACAGCCATGGGTACAGACTGCAGCAGCTCGCAGCACTGAGACCAGGCAGAGGGCATGAGTGGCACTGGCCGTGGAAGGCCGCTAGGGAGACGGGAAGGGGGTCGTGAGGAAGGGTGCAAATGGGCGGGGAGGAAAGACAAGCAGGGCGAAGAAAAGGGAGTCAGAGAAAGGAGGTTCGGATGAGATGAGCACACACACACACAGCCAGACAGAGAGGATGAGGAGGAAAGGCGAGGGAGGGGAGAGAGAAAAAGGGCAGTGGAGAGAGAGAGAGAGAGTGTGATTAGGCAGGGAAGGGAAAAGGGAAGGGGTAAGTTAGAGGGAGTGAAACAGGCACAGGAAAATGGAGCGAGAGAAGAGAGGGCAGGTGAGGGGTGAGATGGAAACGAGGCAGCAAGCACCTGTGGGAAAATGGAGTGAGGGATAGGACTGGACAGAGAAAGGAAGTGAGAGAAGGAATGAGGTATGAAGAAAGGAAGGGGGGTGGAGTGAAAGAGGGGTGTGAGAGAAATAAGACTAGAGAGGAGATGGACGTAAGGGGTGGGACGAAGGAAATGCACTTATGAGAAAAGAAAGTGTTTACATTGATGGTAGAAGGGGGAAGAGATGCGGCGGAGGAGGGAGAAGACGATAACGGTGGAGAGAACCAGAGGGGTGGAGGCGGAGGATAGAGGTGGACGGTACAGGGAAGAAGGAAATGAAGAGTGAAAAAGCAAGACAGAAAGGGATGTGGTGAAAGGGAAAGAGAGAATGGAGGAAGAGAAGTAGAGACAGACAGGGGGAGGGACGATAAGCAACAGTTTACAAGTGGGAGCGAAGGAGAAGCGATGTAGGAAGGAGAGGGAGGAAAAGAAAGGAAGGAAAAGCAAAAACATTATGAGAATGAAGACAAAGAGAGGCGTGTGTGCGAGAGACGAGAAGAGGGTCAATGTAAATTGATGGAGGATGCTGGAGACAAGAGAAGAAGTCTGACACAGAGGCAAAGATGAACTGGACAGAGGTGGGGTCAGGGGTGGTGGATGGAGTAGGCAGTGATGAGGGAAGCCTGTGTGGCTCCTCGGTGATGGATCTTTGAGAGTACATAAGTAATCGTAGTCATCAACAACCATCACTGGATTTACCACTAACCCTGGGTTCCGGGGTACAGTCAGAGGAGCGAATACATGGAGGCGTCGTGTGAGAGCAGTGGCTTCCTCGTCAGAGGAAAGTCATAAATCGTTTCAATAGATTAGAGCGCTTTGAAAATGAAACCTAATACGAATTGCGGTTTGCTCCCACTGATGCTCTTTCAGTTTCCCTGCAATTATTTGAATTGTTTTTCTGTCTAAATTGGGCAATTGTATACTTCAGCTGTGTATCGCCCTGGACTTGTTCTTAAGCATTGCTCGTTAATTGTTGTTTTTTACACATGCAAGAGTTTAAAGGTCTGACCAGGGTAAGGGCCCCTTGTTTTGTTTGCTTGGACAGAATGATCCTTTTCGGTAGGGCCTCTGAAAATAGTCATCAGCACTTCATCCAAGCGCTGGACAGAGCGCTCTCACTCTTTACTGGAACGGGCCTATTTTGAGGAGAGGACAGGGTTAACGACCTTGGGATTTATTTTCACCCATAGCCCTCCCTCCTTGGGCTGTGGGTATCTGCGAGTAGGTAATTGTGTGAAGTGGGGTTTGGCGGGCAGGGGATGTCTTGCCTTAGACGAGTGTACGTCACTCGGTGTTGTGGCACTGACTGGGCAGGCGATTCATACACTTTTTGGAGACGGCCGTTTCATTTCAGAACCTGCCTGGTATCAGGCACACGTTTGGATCAGAGGTCCCGGACCGGACCGAGTCCGATTCCGAGGTCTTCCCCTGGTCCAGTCGTAAATAGACTCACCTGTGGCTGCGGGGGCAGACAGGGGGGTTAAATTATGTGGTCTGTCTCCCCTCTGAGAGCGAGCGATGCCTGCCTCCTCCTTGACCTTGCCTCAGAGTCACGCGCCCTTTAACTTTTAATTGCGCATGAGCATTACCAGGCAGCAGACCCCACCCTAAGGCTGAACTAAACTAAAATCGCTGTGCGCAGACGCGGAGGGGGTGACATCAGTGAGCAGCTAGGTCATCATGATCACATGGTCAGGTGGGGTGTAAATTATAACGAGTCGGGCCTAAATGAAATGAAATCGGCTGGCGGGTCAGATCACTGCTCACGTCACAGCACCAGCATTTTATGCAGAGAATCATTATGTTCAGGGCAGGCGGCAGTGAGCAGGAAAGGAAGTTAATGCTAGGTTTGTTTGCAGGGTCGGTCCGACACGGCCAAATCGGCCCCCAGCAACAGAACCGCCCCCCCTGTCACAAAACCGGCCCCCACCCCATCCAGCCTACCGGGGGATTTCCCGGTGCCCGAAATTGCCAGTCCGGGCCTGGTCAGACTGACCTTTGCTCAGCCTGACAGACACTCTTCTTGCCTGGAAAAAGGTGGGGCGAATGGCCCCTCATCCCGTACAAACGGGCTGCTGCTGCAGGAATCTGCTCTCAAGCTTCTGAAGAGCTGACTCTCACCAACAGGTAAAGCTCTGGAGAAATGCTCGCCGAGAGATTCCTTCATTGTGCACATTTATTTATTTGAAAGGTTTTATATAGCGACATTGTTTACAATTGCCCTTTCACGTCTTGGTTTTGACATCCCAGTTGTCAAACTGACCTATTCCTAACCACATAAAAGAAGGGGTCAATTTTTTTCAACGTTTGGCTTTCATCAACAAGCTCTTTTTTCAGCCATCGTCTTGGGACTTTGTCGGCCATCTCTCACCCAATGCTATTCAATGGCTCTATCCTTGCACCTCCACTCGGGTACATGAATAGAACCCCATGAGGGACTGCTTAACACTATAGCTCTTTCTTTACACACCTACTGGCTTGGCTCCCTCCTGTGCGCCTTGCTCTAATGAGCTAATGCAGCCTGTGTTAGCACTTTAAACACAGACTTACTGGCTTTGTCAGTTCTTGTTTCCAATGTGCGCTGTTGTATTGCTGTACAGGACAAATACAATACTATTGCATTAGTCCGGTTTTGCTGGATAAATAGAAGTTTCAGCCTGTTGCTTAACAGCACAGCCAAAATAACGGAGTATTCTTTTTATTAGAATGATACATGTCTTTACATACCCGACTTCTTACATTTTGTAAACTATTTTATAGCTTATAGTATTCCACCATTCTAAGGCCGAATTAATGGATCTAGGAATCTACCCAACTCGCCCAGGTTGTTTGTTGTGAACGGTGAGTTTTTTTTTTTTAATGCCGTTTGGGAGACCCAATCAATAGTCCTAGTAATGTCCACCAACTTCCTGTGTTCAATTCGAATAACCACTGTATCCCTTGTGGGACCTTTCTTTGTACCAGCTGGGACAAGCCTTTGCGCAGACTTTTCGTCGTTTGTGTCAATCTCTGCATCACATTCCTGCCCATGAATGTAATTTTTCAAGCACCTCTGCTGGTATTGCTCCACGCGATTTTATAGGGCAGCCAATAGTTTTGTGAGTTTGTTTGGTTGGTTGTATGTGATTTTGATGAAAATCAAACATGAACAAAATGGTGTTGACAACTTAATTTTGTTGAAGCACACACATTTTATTTCAGAATGGCTCTCACCAAGTTAATCAAAAGCCATTTTTGGAGAACCGTTTATTTCTTCGTGTTTGATTTTCATTTTGTGTGTTTTGGGAGGGTCCCCCTTTGACACTGATCTTTTTTTTTTTTCTTTTTTTTTTTTCTGTCCAAAACTCTTTCCGGTCTTCCATTCCCCTGAAATCTTGCTCTCCCACTTAACTAATTTTATTTTTATAAATCCCTTATTCCATTTTCCACCTCCCTTTTTCTAACCTCCTATCCCCGTGTTCCTTCTTTTTTCAACCCTCTTACTCCCCCTTTGCGTTACCCCCCTTTTTTTTCTAACCCCCTTACTTCTACTTTACTCTGTTCAAACCCACTGCTGCACCTCGAGCTTTACTCCAGTTTTTTAAAAGAAACTCCTTATTCTGTTCTCCTACTTTATTCCTGTTTTTTTCAAACCACTTACTCCCGCTTTACGCCATTTTTTATAATGCATTACTCCCCTTCCCACCGTACTCCCACTTTTTTATAGCCCCCTATTCCTCCTCATGCCTTACTCCTTTTCTTCCAAATCCCTTACTCCCTATCACACTTTACTCCTTTTTCACAAAACCATTACTCCTGCATTACTGTATTTTTTTTAAACCCCTTGCTCTCCCGCTTTACAGACCACTTACTCTCTCTCCCACTTAACTCCTTATGTTTTTTTTGTTTTTTTCTACAAACCTCTTCCCTCATCTCATCTCCCACCCATGCCTCCCTCTCCATCCGATACCGTACACGCGTTTCCCTGCTTACCCCTTCATAAAGATGTCCTTTTAAATAACATTTATCCTTTCCGTGGAAAAGGCATCTCGTCCTTTTAACTTTAGTCTAAATGAGGTTTTGGTAGCCTGAATTCTTATTAGAAATTTTTCAAAATGACAGATTACCGTTTATTTACAGCATGATGTTTCTCATCCTCTTTAGTCCTTTTCCAGTTTTAGCATTGTTTCTGCCGAGAGATTCAAAATGCTGCTTTCTCTAGGCGCTTCTGACTTGAATTGTGTTGATTTCCGTAATGGTTGTTTTACTGCGTACCCTATATGATTTAATTTAACAGGTTGAGTGCGTTTAATCTTCCTGTGGCCTACCGTCACAGGTAAACACAAAGATGGGCAGGCCTGTGTGAGTACTGTTTATAGTCTGCTGTCTGAGTGAGATTAACAAGGACCCCCTGTTTGACCAGTTACAGAAAATTCCTAGGTCAGGGACATAACATGTGAGAGTAACAACCTAGGCCATTCACTATTTGCTTGTCAAATATAGAAATGGAGAGGCAAATAAAGTAATGACATATGAAGTTATTGCTTTTTATTGTTTCAGAAAAGAGTTTATACATAAAAACACATTAATTAAAAGGTGTATAGCTCAAAGGTGAAGAGCTACAACATCAACAATAAAAATCATTAATTAATACAAATACAATTCATTTAATAAAATTAAAAGGCAAAGAAATAAATTTCAATGAAAGAACACCAGTGTCCTTTAGAGTTCTGTCGGGTGTCCGGCTCTTCTTGTGACAGCCTAGCGAGCTGCCACCTGGCTCTCAAAGCTGCTGTACAGGGACAGCCTGGTGATGTGCAGGCGATGCTCTGTTGACCATTAATACTCTTCCTGAATGTACTCTAGCCTGCACCCTCATTGAGTCACCCATCTTATTTTTCTGAATTAATTTTCCTTAATCTCACATGCATTAATCGCGTCTAGCTAGCGCTATATAAAACTCTAAATAATAATAAGGTTAAACATGTGTTCAGCGATTCTTGGGTTGGAGTAGTCCTAGCTTCAGATCCCCATTTTGGTTAATGTTGGAATGCTTCCTCCGACCCAGTGACATAGAGGTTTTCGTCTTTTATTTTAATAATAGTGTTTACTCTCTTTTATGTAGCACTTTCGTGGGTGTTTTAAGGCCTCTAAGTGCCATAATCGCCAGTGCTCCTTGTACCCCGCGTGGCGTTACTCACCTTAAACTTCAAAGACTGGTGTACAAATTATAGGCCAGCATCCGGCCTACACACCTGTTCTGTTTTTCAGGAAGTGTTTATCTTTGGTCCCCTGGAGGAAATGGGGAAGAGATTATCGACTCAAAAAAATTAAATTCGCAATCCATACATTTGAAGTGGAATCTTCACTTTGGATGTTCAAAAAATTAGTCTCCGCTTCTAGAGTTCTTGCAGCGCTGGCGATGCCATACAATATCCAGAAATGTTAGGAAAGTGTGATCATTGCACTGTGGGAGATCAGGCCAGGGGGTTCATTTATGGTTTTCAATCGGTTTTGAACATTCCAGTTCAGGAAGTTGAAGAAAACAGTTTTTTTTTTTTTTTTAAGTTTGAAGTTTATTGAAATAGAAAGAGACAAGGACAGAAACAGAAAATGAAGAAACAATCAAGAGTTATGAGAAAACATTAAACCAATCTTACATATTAGCAATTTTTAGTTAAGGAAAACTTATGCATAAAATATAAAAATAGGTAATGAATATGAGGAACATAGGGGGATGGGAAAATATCTTAAATTATGAAATAATATATATAATATAATAAAACAGTAGTTGTAATAGATAACATAATAGTCTAATAAGGTAATGCATTCATGGTGGTTTACAAACTTCAACGTTACGTATCGGAAATGATGGAGGAGGCCTAGCCACTTTGGAGATATAGTTAGTGAGAGGAAGCCATAAGAGATCACGTTTGATTGCTAAGGAAATAGGAGAGACAAAATTAGTGTCAAGTCTGTGATTAAAGCAGACTGCATTCCACCAGGCAGTAAAAGAAACATCATTAGCTTGTTTCCAGTGTGATGTAATATGGTGGAAAGCAATAGCTATGCAAAGGTCAAGTAATTTGTGGTTATGATGGGAGTCTGTAAGAATGAGGGAAAGGGAGCCTAAGAAAATATGTGAAATGGAGAGTGAAACAGTAAAATTGAAAATCTTCTGTAGTTGGGACCAAACTAAATGCCAAAAACGTAATATAGGAGGACATTCAAATAGCATGTGTTTCAAATCAGCCGAAAGGGAAGGGCAGGACCAACAAGTAGATGAAATGTCTGGGGAAAAGGATGATAGGAGTAATGGAGTGAATAATATACGATTATATATAAAGAATAAGGTTTGTGTGGTATTTGCAGCTCTAGAAGTACTATGAATCTTAGACCAGATTTTGTCCCATAAATTAAGGGACCATGTGTGAGATAAATCTTTTTCCGAAGCCAACTCAATCTTAGATTTTGTACGATCAGCAGAGAACTGTAGAGATTTATAAATAAATGAAGCAGAAAGAGATTGATCAATATTATTAGAAATCGAAAGATGTGTGGTAGGGATGGAGTTAGAGGTCGGGAGCAAAGAAAGATATTGTGTAAGGGGTGGAAGTAGTGATAAATATTGTTTACGGGAAGAGGAAGGTAATGAAAATTGTGTTTGTAAATCATGAAAAGAAAGAGGTTGATTATCTGAAAGAAGCTGTGAGATCCATTTTAGACCAAGGGTGTGCCAGGATTTCCAATAGAAGGAACGGTTACGGATTTTGAGGGATTTATTATGCCAAATAGGTTGGGTGTGAGTGGAGGAGGTAGATGGGTAAGTAGATAATAAATATGGACGAAGAAGAGAGCAAGAGTGAGAGATGATAGGGGAACATAAGGATGACAACTTAGAGGTAAAGGATAGAACTTCTTGAAATTCGTAAGGATGGAGTAGAGAGGATTCTAATGTAAGCCATAAGGGGGGAATGCGAGGAAGATCCGAAGAGAGCCATCTCATAGCTTGTTTTAAAGAAAATGCGTTGTGATATGATTTAAAGTGGGGGAACTTGACACCACCAAGGGATTTATCTTTTTTCAGGGAAGAAAGAGCTATCCGAGATTTTTTGCCTTTCCACAAAAATTTTAATAGAAGGGAGTCTATTGATTTGAAGAAATGATCTGGGATACGGATGGGAATCATGGAGATAGAATAGAGGACCAAGGGTGCTAGCATCATTTTGATGGAGTCTAAGCGGCCCCACCAGGAAAGGAAAAGAGGATTCCAACGAGTTATTGATGTATTGATTTTGTGAGAGAGAGACTCAAAATTAAATTTAAGAGTGTCCGGAATACGGGGGGCAAACCAGATACCTAAATATTTAATTTTCGTGGGTTGCCAAGAAAATCCAGAAGAGTCAAAGAGATGTTTTTGACATAAGGGGTTTAAAGGTAAAATTTCACATTTATCCGTATTAAGACGATAACCTGAAACGGTGGAAAAAGAAGAAACTTGACGAAGGAAGGAAGGGAGAGTTGTTTGTGGGTCTGAGCAATAAAATAAAATGTCATCAGCGTAAACAGATAATTTAGCTTGTTTTTGAGGACCATAGTGAAAGCCAGTAATCGTGTCATCAAGTCTAATCTTAGATAAAAAGGGTTCTAAGGCTATAATAAACAAAAGAGGGGACAGGGGACATCCTTGACGTACCCCTCTTCGGAGAGGAAAGTAGTCGGAAATCATTCCATTTGCAAAGATTGAAGCATGGGGGCTAGAATAGAGTAAAGAGATCAAAGATATGAATTTAGGGGGGAAGCCAAACCATTGGAGAGCTTGGAACATAAAGTCCCACCCTATTCTATCGAATGCTTTTTCAGCGTCTAGGGAGATAGCAGCAAGTGGGGAAGAAAGAGAGGGAGCTTTACTCAAAATATTAAAGAAGACACGAGAGTTGTCTGATGATAGGCGACCTTTAACGAATCCAGATTGTTCAGGGCCTATAAGTTCTGGAAGTAAGGGGTCTAATCGAAGTGCTATAATTTTGGCAAACATTTTATAATCAGTGTTTACTAATGATATTGGACGATAATTTTTACAAAGGGTGTGATCTTTATCGGGTTTGGGAATTAAACAAATCAATGCTTCTTGGAAAGTACCTTGAGAAGATCCAGAGGTCGCAAAAGATTGGAATAGCAAATGTAATTTCGGGAGAAGAAGGGAGGAGAAGTGATTATAGAACTCAATGGTAAAACCATCGGGCCCCGGTGCTTTACCACGACGAAGAATAGAGATCGCATGAGAGATTTCCGAAGGGGTAATGTCCAATTCTAATGAATGAAGGTCAAGATGAGAAGATTCTGGAGGAGGAATGCTTTGAAAGTATGTAAGAAGGTCATGAGGGTCAGGAGTAGATTCGGGAGTGTAGAGAGTTTGATAAAAGGAAACAAATTGAGCTAGTATGTCTTTATCTTTAAAGAAAGAAACGCCATTTGGGCCTTGTAAGGAGTCAATTTTTGTACGTTCTTTACGTATCTTAAGATAATTAGCCAAGAGTTTGCCCATCTTGTTCTGTCCGCCGTAGTAGCGGGAATTGCATTTTAGAAGAGAGTTGGAGGCGGCGTTAGTGGTATATTTATTGAAATCAAATTTGGCTGAAATTAATTCACGAAGAGAAGATTCAGAGTTTGAATTATAGTAAGCGGATTCCAATTTTTTAATTTTATCTAAAAGTTGAGTTGACTTAGAGATTGATTGTTTTTTCTTCTGGGAAACAAAATTAATAATAAAACCTCGTGCAGCTGCCTTAAACGAGTCCCAAATCATAACAAAGGGAGATTCAGGAAGGTGGTTAAATGTAAAAAATTTAGTAGAAAAATTCTTAAATTGGGTACAAAAATTAGAATCAAGGAGTAAAGAATTGTTAAATCTCCAACGGCCTGAATGAGGGGAGTAAGGGATAAGGTCAATGTCCACAAAAACGGGAGCGTGGTCTGAAATTAGAATGGAGCCTATGTCTGAATGAATGGCAAGTTGTGCTAATGGTTTGCTGAGAAAAAGGTAGTCAATACGTGATTGGGAATGATGAGTAGGGGAATAGAAAGTGTATTCTCTGAGGTCTGGGTTACAAAGTCTCCAAATGTCAACTAATGCATTATTCTGTATAGAGGAGATAAACTGGGCATGCATTTTGGAAGGAACGAATTTAACTTTTGAATTTCTATCAATAAAGGGGTCATAAACTTGGTTGCAATCACCGCCAAGAATAACATACTGGTCATTGAGGGTAACAAGTTTGTCCGCAACAGCAGGCCAGAACAATTTATCAACACCAGTAGGAGCATAAACATTGAAAATAACCAGAGGTATTTTATCTATAAGGAGATTAACAATTACCCAACGACCATCTGCGTCGCATTCTTGAGATACAATTGAAACATTTAACTTCTTATGACAAAGTATAACTGTACCATTTTTCTTACCTATAGCAGGCGAATAACAAACGTGACCCACCCAACATCGCTTAAGTTTAGTAACCTCTAACTCTGTAAGGTGGGATTCTTGAAGGAGGGCTACATCTGCCTTAAGTCTGGTTAAATGCGTTAAAACTCGTTGACGTTTAATGGGGTTATTTAACCCCTTAACATTCCAGGTGACTACTCGGAATGTACATTAGCATGAGAATGGTATAAGAGAAAAGGAAAAATGGAGTAGAAAAGCAGTTTAAGAAAGGTTGAGAGAATTAGTAAGATTGTAAAAACAGATGTATGAGAGAGATAGTGAGAAAAGGTGAGACAGTAGAGAGGTGTGAAAGTAGATATACTGAAAAGTGAATTTGAAAAGAAAGATAACAGTAATAAGCATGTAAGAAACAAGAGGTGGAAGAGAAAGAGAGTAAAGAGGAAGGAAAGTGAAGGAAAGAGATAGAAGAGAAAGTTATGAAAAAGAGAATAGAGAAAGAGAACAGCAGAGGATAGAGAACAAAGCGTGTAGAAAAGTAATATCATAACAGATAAAGAGAGATCAAAAAAGGACTGAGGGATGACGACGCCAGAAGAGGACGACATCAACAACGAAGACTCACATCGTCGAACACCTGAGGAACCAGCGAAGGAACGAAGTGGGAGGGAATACGGATACACCGGGATGAAGAAACACGGGAAATGGATCTGTAAGAAGGTAAAAAAAAAGGAGAAGTAAACATTAAAATACATATGATAAAGTAACAAGGAGTAACATGAGAATATGTGATGAAGGGGACGAGATAGGCAGGGATGGAGGAAATTCAGTCAGACATAGACATTAGAAACAATGAGGAAACATGGCAAAAACAGACAAAACAGATCAAATGATCAGACGGGTCTTGCAGTGTCCATGTTTTCAGCCTCATGGCGACGCAGGAACTCTTCAAGGACGAGTGGATCTTCAAATGTAGTTGTTCTTTCTTTGTAGGTGACCTTGAAGAGGCACGGATGTAGTAGCCCATATCTGGCGCCAAGGGTTCTTAAACGAGGTCTCAAATCCAGGAATTGTTTCCGACGGTCGGCTGTGATCTCGGCAACATCTTGAGAAAGGTATAACCTGCGGCCCTCCCACATGATTTGTTTTTTAGTCTTTACTGCTGAAAGTACTTGGAGGAGATCTGTGTATTGAAGGAACAACATGATGACACCGCGTGGTTTGTCAGAAACTTTCGGACCAAGCCTGTGGGCACGTTGAATATTTAGAGAGGTGGAAGCAGGAAGGTCTAAGATTTTTGGTAAAAAGGTTTGAAAGAAGACTGTTGGATTAGACCCCTCTGAATGTTCCGGAAGATTATAAAGGCGCAGGTTGTTTCTTCGGTTGCGATTTTCCAACTCCTCCGCCTGTCGCTTCAGAAGTGAGATATCTTTTTCCAAGAGCGAGATTTTTGCACAAGAGGTATGAAGAGTCTCTGTCGATTGTTCCACCAAAAGAACCCTTGATTCCAACGTAGACCATTTATCGTGGAGAAGTTGTAAGGTTTTAGTGGTTTCGGCCATGAAGGGTTTAAGTGCCCGCAACTCTTCCAGAATAAGATCCATTGAAGCAGATTGTGATGAAGAGCCTGGAGATGGAGGATCTTTTTTCATACGCTTCGTTGAACCAGGTTGTAAAATCTTGCTGGTTGAAGTGTTCTTAGGAATTGCGCCGTGAGTAGCGTTGGGTTTGAGAGAAGTGGGGTCATCCATAGTTGGTGTTGTAGAGTCAGAGTCTGAGGAAAGCTGAGGTTTGTTTTTTGATGCTGTAAGTTTGAGGGTACGAAGTTTCCCCATATATGGTAGGGAAAGTGAGTACAAGTCACCACAAAAAGTTATGAGCAAACGTTGTAAATAGGAAGTAAAGTTGCCTTTCACAGTGGAAAGGTCTAAAAGAGCGAGTATTTGTTGCACGAAAAAATGATGAATTGCAAGCAAATATATATGTTGAGTGATGAATAGACACGTAACCTTTTTCTCAGATACAGCCAAAAGAGTTCCGTTAAAATAAATTAATTATCTCCACCTGTCAGAGACCTTGACAAGAAGACACTGAAAGTAACTAGAAGTGCTCAAAGCGTTATGTAGAGTATCGCGCCTTCAGTTTATGTGGAGAGAATCATTTTCTGACCTGAGGAATCATCGGTGAGAAATGGGAAATAAAAGCTGAGAGGAATTTCCCATAACCAGCAAGTGAAGGCATAGACCACAATAATTGCAGTAGAAAAGGACGTTTTAAGGCAAATGGTCCGTGTAAATAGTAACCGCGTTGAACATGCTGAGGTATGGCAACGGCGCTCGCTGTGGAGGAAGCGCGCGTCAGAGGCAGGAAATGGCGGTCGTCGGAGAGGTGAAGAGCGTCACTTACTGAAAATGCGCATTCCGACGGAGTTGAGAAGAACTGTTCGGTTCTTCTTGCACCGCTCACATTCCGACGTTCAGAAACAGCATTGAAGTTCACGAAGGTGCGGTGAACACGGAGATATTCGCCGGCTCCGGTGGTCGACTCGCGGAGCTCCGGTGTCAAGCCGCCATCTTGTGCGGCGTTCAAGCCACGCCCCCAAGAAAACAGTTTTCATCATTGATCTGTTTTCGAAACCACAAGTTTGCGAAGTTCTCTGCTTCGGTTGACTCCGATAGGCGCTCCTCCACGCCCTCAAATTGTGGTGTCTTGAACTGTGTTGTGAAGCGCCAGCCTTTGGTTAAAAAACACGAAATTAGAATTGGTTCATGCAATCGAATGACAGCCTTGTGTGTTGGGGGTGTCGGGGGAAAAGCGGTCTATATCCAGTCTTGGGCTGTCCGGTGAAAGACCCCGACTGCCATTAATGAAATGAAGGTGGCTGGGACTTGCAGTTATCAGCCCTTTCTAATAGAAGGTATGAAATTGAACAGTTTCTTCCTTGTTACTGTTCACCAGAATATGCTGCATTTTTCAGTGGCATTAGATATACATGCACCTAAATGTTTTTGTGTCTCGGAAAATGCGGGTGTATGCTCCAAGCAATGGTGGCCTTGTGAAATAAACACACGGTTTTACGATTATACTTTAAAGAATGAGCGATTCTGCGTGTTCATTCTGCAACACAGTTACATTGCCACAGAAAGAGGCTATTTAATCCTTTTGCACCTAACAGCAGAGCCATGCTCATGATTCATAAGTACAGGAGTAGTGTGGGTTTGGGAAGGATGTGTTGGATCCGAGAATACACCTGTGAAGGCAATCTGTAGAGTAAGGGAGAAAGTGTCTGTAATTCATTTTACACTCGACTGAACTTTACGGCCCTTAAGTACTCTCATGGCGGACATTTTGAAAACAGACAAGGCAAAGAAGTAAGCACAGTTGGCTGCAGGTAGTGGATTGGGATATAGACCTGAAGCAGGGTAGTGATATCGGAGTAGTGCAGTATGCTCATATTAATTAACAGGATTAGATGCCCACAAAGAAAAATCTAAATAAGGAATACTTCCTGACCCTAGCCAGTAGTAGATGTGTTTGTTTCAGTCAAAAATGCAGCTGCCACCATGCTGGTAGCTCCATCAAACAAAATGCTTCCTTCATTGCATTAAGGCTTGGATACCTGTGTCATTGGGACACAAACATTCTGCTGCTCTGTCCAGCAGGGCTTGGTTCTTCCGGCCTCTGGGATTGTAGGCCATTTTGGCATATATCTGCGGTGTCTTTGGCCATTTCTACGGTGGCAGCGCATGCGTACTCACTCTTAATTTGGTTGTTTTCCTCACAGCTGTCCCAGCCTCTCAGAGCCTATGCAAAGTCTGCTGTGGTCCTTCCTACAAGTGTAGCATCTCACGTTAGAACCCTTCCAGGAATAATGTGTACACAGAAAGGAATTTCCTTGTTGCTTGGTTCTTGTATAGTGCTCGTAGTACTCCTGTTTGGTTGGTCGTCGTCTTCTCAATTGAGGCAGTTTATGATAGACTAAAGTCCGAATAACATTGTTGAATTTTTACGAACAAACTTGTCATTTCCTGATCCGTCCCAAACATACAGAGAGGCTCTGCCTGTGACCGAAACATCAGTAGAGTTGAATGACATGCTTTATCTTTCAAACAAGACCGTACGGCATTACTAAATATGAGACAGAGTTCTCTTCTTTTGCTCTCTGTCCAGGGGCGGCTCTAGGCTCATGGTGGACCTGGGCAGGGAGCGTAGGTAAGGGCCCCGGAAGAGGGGGTCCGGGCAGGGCGTAGCGCCAAGGCCAGTAAAGAGGGGAGTGGAGGGGGTGAGGGTGTTTGGAAGTGGAACAGAGCCGGAGGCCGCCAAATCCCTGCCAGGGGCCGCTACGCAAATATCTATCCATCCTCAGAGGATTATTATATTAAGGATATATATTGGTGTGGTGGCCCCTGGGGTTTGGTGGCCCTGTGCAGGTGCACAGCTTGCACATGCCTAAGGCCGTCCCTGCTCTGTCTCATTGGACCCCCACATGAAAATCCATATCTATAGTTGCTCTCAAAAGTCTTGCACCACAGTTGGTACTGAAGGCCCAATGAGGCTCATCTATGATCACTCGATGTGTCTATTGTTAGGTGTGGGCTGTGGAGAGGTGGTGTGCAGCGGCCAGGGCAGCTGACTTCGGAGCACAGGGCTCACGGTTCAATCCCCTGCTCCGGTGGCAGCTCAGCTCAGCACCATGTGACTCTGGGCAATAGCTCACTTAATTTCCACAACAGCCCCCAGCGCCTTGAGACCCGTAAGGGTGAGTAGTTTGCGCTATACAAATACGGATTTATTTATTGACCAAGATGTCCTGCTTGTATCCCGTCCTGGCAGCCTTCCCCTTTGCCCAGGCCTTAACAATCTTGCGAGTACAGTGTTCTACAAATGAATAAAAACATTTGCGTTTGAATGTGTTGTGGCTAAATATTTTAAAGGTTCAACGATATTGATGCAAAATAATCCTCCCAACAAGTAAGTCGCTGTGGCCAAGTGGTCAAGAGCAATCAATAACAGTGCACACAACCTTTGATTTCGGCGACATTGTGAACATTTGACAATTTTAAAGTTGCAGTCTCCGATGAATTGGACTTCATTGCACCTCTGCATAGGGTAAATAAAGTCTCTGCTAAAAACGAAATGCATGGTTCTCTGAACTTTTCCAAACAAGGAAGAATCTTTGGAACTTCGAGAGAATCAATGTTCAAAGAAGACCCCTTACTCTAACAAACCTCAAAAATAGCAAATAAAACAAGTATTGTTAAATGCATTAGGTTTCGACTTTGTGATTAATATATATTTTAAGTTTTAGTTTGTTGAGCAGTTGTGAAAGATAATTAAAAGGAACTATCAGATTATATGATTGAGGTGGAAGATAGAAATTTAGGTTGAAGAGTGAAGAGATGCAGTCTATGTTACAGGTTCTAGGCACTAGGAAGAGGGCATTGCGTCATCCTTCGCTACTAATTTACGCGAGTCACCGGTTGGGTAAAAATTAGGCCGAGTCGAGATGAAAGACAACTATTGGTGTTGTGTTTATTTAAATCTTAACACTGCTGAAAACGAGGGGAGGGAGAGAAAGTCAGACAAAAATGAGGAATAAAGGAGAAAAATGTAGAAAGAATTAAATAGTCCGAAAAAGGGGACATTAGAGAGAGAAACAGCGGAAGCGAAAGAAGGACGTTGAGCATGAAAATGAGACACACACGGAAGAGGAAAGCGCACGAGAAAGAGGACAAGAGTAGGAAATATAGAGAACATTATGACAAAACTGACAGAATGAGAATGAAAGAAAAATCGGAAGTGGTAAAATGAGTGAAAGATACAGTGGTGAAATAGAACGAGAGAAAACTAGGCTACGACTTCTGGTCAGAAATATAGATGGAGCACAATCGAGAATGTTTGACAGATAGAGTGATATAATGAGAAGAAGCTAGGAAAAGGGAGTGAATGAGAATGGGTGAGATTTGGCAAGGAGGAAAGCAAAGCCCGCTCAGACGGGGAGGATAGCTGAGGGATAATCAGTTAAAAGAGCTGTCATTTGAATTCATTTTGTCTTCTTAGCATCACACAGGTAAGTAGGAAATATAGCCAGGCACATTTATTAGAGAGCAATAATTAATCTGGGGCTAATTTATTTAGAATCCTGCGGATTTTTGCATTTTGGACAGTAGCATTTGAGCTCACGCTGGTTGAAATGAGATGCATGAAAACTTTTTCTACGGAAGGCCAGTAAGTTAAGGCAGTAAGAAGGTTGAAAAATACCCTCTAACTTGTATTTACATTTAGTTAATCTTTCCCTCAGTGGGTGTCTTTCCTGACTCTCAATAATTCAAGGTTACCCCACTCTTAAAAACAAATAGCATGCAAATCCAACGAGCCAAGTTAATTTCCAACCTATGAGACTAACCTTCTCTAGTTTGGAATGATTTTTGAGAAATGTGCAGTTATCCAGCCTAGTAAATATATTGAAGAAAATGCTCTTCTTGCTTCTTATCAGTCTGGTTGCAGGAACAAGTGCTGGACTAAGACTGCGATTGGGGAGAGGATGTTAAGTAAGGGCTAGGGTGGTTGACCTCAAATCTGGGGAACCGGGTTCGAGTCTCGGCAACGACACTCGACAACCTGGTATTGTGAGCAAATCACTTAATCTCCCCGTACCTACGTGTCCTTGTGTAACGCAACTGGTGCTCATGTAAAGCGCTCTGATACCTTCGGGTCAAGTTTGAGCTATATAAAACTATGGAGAAGAAAAAAAAAAGACTTCCACTCTTGAAAAAAAAATCCTAGATGACATCCACTCTTTGCATTCCATACTTACCTTTTAAGGCCTATCAACAGCATTTGATACAATCAGTCAACCTAGGTTTTTGTGGATCCGAGAGACTTTCATGTGTATCTGAGTTGTGGTATTAAAACGATTTGCTTTTTTGTCGGGAAATCGAGGACAATTGGTTTGACTTGGTAGATACATACAGAACTGCACTAGTGACCGGGGAGACACTCCACATAAGATCCAAGCTCCTGTATTATTTAACCTTTACTTGAAGCCACCTAAATCCCAATAAGGGAGGCAGATGTGACCATTCACCACAACACAGAGGTTACTCTGATGTCTCTTAAGATCTTTTTTTAGGTCTCGCCTAGACGAAAGCAAAAGCGAAGCTTTTGCTGTCTATGCGAGACAACTTATGTTGCCACTTTTCTGGGAATATTGTGGACATCAGACTGTTACGAGCTTTTTCTGCTGTAGTCAGGCTGTCACGAGCTTCTCCTTTGGAGATTTGACCTCGTGAGCGCGCCTTGACTGCATCTAATGGGCCGTGCGCTTCCTTTAGTCAGTTTCACTTTGACGCCTGCACTTTCAAAGTGAAATGAAACAATGTGTCTGGTAGTTGTTCATGTGGAGTGCCTTCTGACCTCGTGAGCGTGCCTTGACTGCATCTAATGTGTGTGGCTTTTTTTTTCAACGTGGCCCTGGCGCTTGCTTCAGTCAGTTTCACTTTTAAGGTGCAGGCGTCAATGGGTCTGGTACTTGTTTTATTTCCATTTAATGCTCTTTGGAACAACAATTTTATATTACTTGTGTGTATTACCACTGGCCAGAATTTCAAAGACTTATATTCACGCAGGTGAAATAATACTATTGTGATTAGGTCCGATTTTTGGAGTCTGACCGTTCAGAGTGCAGAGTGGAGCTTCAGAGTGGAGCTTCAGAGTGCAGAGTGGAGCTTCAGAGTGGAGCTTCAGAGTGGAGCTTCAGAGTGGAGCTTCAGAGTGGAGCTTCAGAGTGGAGCTTCAGAGTGCAGAGTGGAGCTTCAGAGTGGAGCTTCAGAGTGCAGAGTGGAGCTTCAGAGTGGAGCTTCAGAGTGCAGAGTGGAGCTTCAGAGTGGAGCTTCAGAGTGCAGAGTGGAGCTTCAGAGTGCAGAGTGGAGCTTCAGAGTGCAGAGTGGAGCTTCAGAGTGGAGCTTCAGAGTGGAGCTTCAGAGTGGAGCTTCAGAGTGGAGCTTCAGAGTGGAGCTTCAGAGTGGAGCTTCAGAGTGGAGCTTCAGAGTGGAGAGTGGAGCTTCAGAGTGGAGCTTCAGAGTGGAGCTTCAGAGTGGAGCTTCAGAGTGGAGCTTCAGAGTGGAGCTTCAGAGTGCAGAGTGGAGCTTCACAGTGGAGCTTCAGAGTGCAGAGTGGAGCTTCAGAGTGGAGCTTCAGAGTGCAGAGTGGAGCTTCAGAGTGCAGAGTGGAGCTTCAGAGTGCAGAGTGGAGCTTCAGAGTGCAGAGTGGAGCTTCAGAGTGCAGAGTGGAGCTTCAGAGTGCAGAGTGGAGCTTCAGAGTGGAGCTTCAGAGTGGAGCTTCAGAGTGGAGCTTCAGAGTGGAGCTTCAGAGTGGAGAGTGGAGCTTCAGAGTGGAGCTTCAGAGTGGAGAGTGGAGCTTCAGAGTGGAGCTTCAGAGTGGAGCTTCAGAGTGGAGCTTCAGAGTGGAGCTTCAGAGTGGAGCTTCAGAGTGCAGAGTGGAGCTTCAGAGTGGAGCTTCAGAGTGCAGAGTGGAGCTTCAGAGTGGAGCTTCAGAGTGCAGAGTGGAGCTTCAGAGTGGAGCTTCAGAGTGCAGAGTGGAGCTTCAGAGTGGAGCTTCAGAGTGCAGAGTGGAGCTTCAGAGTGGAGCTTCAGAGTGGAGCTTCAGAGTGGAGCTTCAGAGTGGAGCTTCAGAGTGGAGCTTCAGAGTGGAGCTTCAGAGTGGAGCTTCAGAGTGGAGCTTCAGAGTGGAGCTTCAGAGTGGAGCTTCAGAGTGGAGCTTCAGAGTGGAGCTTCAGAGTGGAGCTTCAGAGTGGAGCTTCAGAGTGCAGAGTGGAGCTTCAGAGTGGAGCTTCAGAGTGGAGCTTCAGAGTGGAGCTTCAGAGTGGAGCTTCAGAGTGGAGCTTCAGAGTGGAGCTTCAGAGTGCAGAGTGGAGCTTCAGAGTGGAGCTTCAGAGTGGAGAGTGGAGCTTCAGAGTGGAGCTTCAGAGTGGAGAGTGGAGCTTCAGAGTGGAGCTTCAGAGTGGAGAGTGGAGCTTCAGAGTGGAGCTTCAGAGTGGAGAGTGGAGCTTCAGAGTGGAGCTTCAGAGTGGAGCTTCAGAGTGGAGCTTCAGAGTGGAGCTTCAGAGTGGAGCTTCAGAGTGCAGAGTGGAGCTTCAGAGTGCAGAGTGGAGCTTCAGAGTGCAGAGTGGAGCTTCAGAGTGCAGAGTGGAGCTTCAGAGTGCAGAGTGGAGCTTCAGAGTGCAGAGTGGAGCTTCAGAGTGGAGCTTCAGAGTGCAGAGTGGAGCTTCAGAGTGGAGCTTCAGAGTGCAGAGTGGAGCTTCAGAGTGGAGCTTCAGAGTGGAGCTTCAGAGTGCAGAGTGGAGCTTCAGAGTGGAGCTTCAGAGTGCAGAGTGGAGCTTCAGAGTGGAGCTTCAGAGTGCAGAGTGGAGCTTCAGAGTGGAGCTTCAGAGTGCAGAGTGGAGCTTCAGAGTGGAGAGTGGAGCTTCAGAGTGGAGCTTCAGAGTGGAGAGTGGAGCTTCAGAGTGGAGCTTCAGAGTGGAGAGTGGAGCTTCAGAGTGGAGCTTCAGAGTGGAGCTTCAGAGTGGAGCTTCAGAGTGGAGCTTCAGAGTGGAGCTTCAGAGTGGAGCTTCAGAGTGGAGCTTCAGAGTGGAGCTTCAGAGTGGAGCTTCAGAGTGCAGAGTGGAGCTTCAGAGTGGAGCTTCAGAGTGCAGAGTGGAGCTTCAGAGTGGAGCTTCAGAGTGCAGAGTGGAGCTTCAGAGTGGAGCTTCAGAGTGCAGAGTGGAGCTTCAGAGTGGAGAGTGGAGCTTCAGAGTGGAGCTTCAGAGTGGAGAGTGGAGCTTCAGAGTGGAGCTTCAGAGTGGAGCTTCAGAGTGGAGCTTCAGAGTGGAGCTTCAGAGTGGAGCTTCAGAGTGGAGCTTCAGAGTGGAGCTTCAGAGTGGAGCTTCAGAGTGCAGAGTGGAGCTTCAGAGTGGAGCTTCAGAGTGCAGAGTGGAGCTTCAGAGTGGAGCTTCAGAGTGCAGAGTGGAGCTTCAGAGTGGAGCTTCAGAGTGCAGAGTGGAGCTTCAGAGTGGAGCTTCAGAGTGCAGAGTGGAGCTTCAGAGTAGAGCTTCAGAGTGGAGCTTCAGAGTGCAGAGTGGAGCTTCAGAGTAGAGCTTCAGAGTGGAGCGTCAGAGTGCAGAGTGGAGCTTCAGAGTAGAGCTTCAGAGTGGAGCTTCAGAGTGCAGAGTGGAGCTTCAGAGTAGAGCTTCAGAGTGGAGCTTCAGAGTGCAGAGTGGAGCTTCAGAGTAGAGCTTCAGAGTGGAGCTTCAGAGTGCAGAGTGGAGCTTCAGAGTGGAGCTTCAGAGTGCAGAGTGGAGCTTCAGAGTGCAGAGTGGAGCTTCAGAGTGGAGCTTCAGAGTGGAGCTTCAGAGTGGAGCTTCAGAGTGGAGCTTCAGAGTGGAGCTTCAGAGTGGAGCTTCAGAGTGGAGCTTCAGAGTGGAGCTTCAGAGTGGAGCTTCAGAGTGCAGAGTGGAGCTTCAGAGTGCAGAGTGGAGCTTCAGAGTGTCAAGAGCAATGCCAATAGCTCTAACTTTAACAAAGGCAAAACCATTGCATTGTAAATGCTTGTTATTTTACCGAATCACATGCTCATGCTGCTGCCTGGTTTGTCTACATGCACACAGGCAGAATCACTCGGTACAAAATGGCTCCTGTTCACTCGTCAGTACGGTCTTGCGCCGCCCCACCTTCCCCCTGCCAAATACATTCATTCCAAATACTGCTTATTTTCAGACTGACTTCTCACATCTGGGATAGCAGGGGCACCTTCCACAGTGATTAGTGCTTCACAAAAAATAATTCTCGGCTAGCGCTCAGAAGCCTTGAAGCTTTGATTGAATGACACTGCAGTTTGATGCCCCGCTCGTTTTTTGATGCTATGCGTTCCAGACACTGATTTTATTAAGACTCACTTGGAGCTCTAAACTGTCACTTGATCTTTCTTTGGGTCATTTCGTTTGCCCGGAAGGACTAACATATCTGTGAAACCCTCTTCTTTTATAGTTTGAGCATCGTCTTCGTTTAGCAGGATAACATTATACATTTGAAAATACAAATATCCGGGAAGAGCAGAGAGCAAATCTCCGCGATGTTGGGCATTCTCCTATCATAAAGGAAGCGTGTTGGTGGGACCTGTGGCATCTAACGCATCATTTAACCCTATATGCGTGGGCACCTACCACAATAATGTATAGGATGAGTTTGTTCCGTTCCCGTTTTTAATTTGATGTAAAACTCAAATCACTGCACACTCTCTACTACACACTCTCTACTACACACTCTCTACTATAGTCACTACTCTCTACTACACACTCCCTACTACAGTCACTACTCTCTACTACACATTCTGCTACACACTCTCTACTACAGTCACTACTCTCTGCTACGCACTCTACTCTCTACTACACTCTACTACACACTCTCTACTACACACTCTACTACACACTCTCTACTACAGTCACTACTCTCTGCTACGCACTCTACTCTCTACTACACACTCTCTACTACACACTCTCTACTACACACTCTACTACACACTCTCTACTACAGTCGCTACTCTCTACTACACACTGTACTACACACTCTACTACAGTCACTACTCTCTACTACACACTACTACACACTCTCTACTACAGTCACTACTCTCTACTACACACTCACTACACACTCACTACTACAGCCACTACTCTCTTCGACACACTCTATACTAGACACTCTCTACTACACACTATCTACTACAGTCACTACTCTCTACTACACACTCTACTACACACTCTACTACAGTCACTACTCTCTACTACACACTACTACACACTCTCTACTACAGTCACTACTCTCTACTACACACTCTACTACACACTCTACTACACACTCACTACACACTCACTACTACAGCCACTACTCTCTTCGACACACTCTATACTAGACACTCTCTACTACACACTATCTACTACAGTCACTACTTACTACACTCTCTAATACACACTCTACTACACACACTCTACTACACACACTCTACTACACACACTCTACTACACACACTCTACTACACACACTCTACTACACACACTCTACTACACACACTCTACTACACACTCTCTACTACACACTCTCTACTACACACTCTCTACTACACACTCTCTACTACACACTACATTACACACTCTACATTACACACTCTACATTACACACTCTACATTACACACTCTACATTACACACTCTACATTACACACTCTACTACACTCTACTAACACTCTGCTACACACACGCTCTACTACACACTCTACTACACACCCTCTACTACTCTCTACTACTCTACTACACATTCTCTACTACTCTACTACACATTCTCTACTACTCTACTACACACTCACTACTTTCTACTACACTCTACTACAGACTCTCCACTCTCTACTCCACACTCACTACTTCAATCTCTCTACCTCAATCTCTCTAATTCAATCTCTCTACTTCAATCTCTCTACTTCAATCTCTCTACTTCAATCTCTCTACTTCAATCTCTCTACTTCAATCTCTCTACTTCAATCTCTCTACTTCAATCTCTCTACTTCAATCTCTCTACTTCACATTCTGTATTACACACTCTCTACTACACACTCACTACTCTCTAGTACACACTCTCTACTACACACTCTACTACACTCCCTACTACACATTCTCCTACACACTCTACTACACACTCTACTACTTACTCACCACTCTACTACACACTCACCACTCTACTACACACTCACTAGTCTCTACTGCTCACTCTCTACTACACTCTCTACTACACACTCTCTACTACACACTCTCTACTACACACTCACTACTCTCTACTACACACTCACTACTCTCTACTACACACTCACTACTCTCTACTACACACTCACTACTCTCTACTACACACTCACTACTCTCTACTACACACTCACTACTCTCTACTACACACTCTACTACTCACTTACTACTCTCTACTCACTCTCTACTACTCACTACTACTCTCTCTACTACTCACTACTACTCTCTCTACTACTCACTCTCTACTACTCTCTACTACTCACTCTCTACTGCTCATGACAATGCCATTTATTTATCTGTTTCCAAAACCAACACATAAATAAAACATTTGTCATTTACAATGCCAAAAGCGCTAACTTTTGCAAAGGCGAGACCGTTGCATTGTAAATGCTTGTTTATTCAAGATAGGGCCCCCTGAAATCCTGTTGACAGAAGATAACAAAACTAGATGTCTGCTAATGTCTTGAAGGTAAGCCAGAGAAACAGAGTTCCTCATAATCACAATTGCAGAATAAATATGGAGAGGCTCAATTAAATGTTCCCTTGTTGGCACCACTGAGGTGAAATCCTTGGGACTCTGCATTGACTCCAATCTCTGTATGGCCTTTCCTGTAGTACAAACTGCTGCCATAGTCCAGACCACATTGTATCTCATCAAAAATCGTCTTTCGTCAAATAGTTTCCAAACTCTATTATGGTAACTCTATAGCCTGGTGTGCCTACCTCTCATTTAACCCCCATTAACAAAGTAACACTCTGCTGCCAGACCCGCTTCTGGCAGTAAACCGTTTGATCATATCACCCCTGTGTTAAAAGAACTTCAGTGGCTCGCGGCCTAAAATATAACTTAGCTTGCATTACGTACGAGTGGTCTTGCATCTCAGCAGAACAGCAAATCCGCTCTGTCGCATCAAAAGATATGTAGGTAGTAAAAAAAGTGACGAGTATGCATAATCTCACTCTTACAAAGGCCATGGTAAAAAACGTGTGTCCAAGTGGGCTTAGACTTGCTATGCATCGCTTCCCACTGCTAGTGCATCTTCTGTTGAAGTACTTTTCCTGTATCCATCCCTTCTCTCTTGTATTTTTTCTCCTAGACTGTCATTACTAACTACTGTTCATCCATCTTCTCCTCTCAGCCTTCTCTTGATATACCTTTAACAACTACCAACTCTGCCTGACTTTCCTGGCTTCTGGTGACTTTTCTAACCTTGTATCTCAGTTTCTGTCTGACCTTGTCACACATGTCCTCTATCCCCACCGTCCTCCACACCTTTTCCCGATCATTTAATCCCTTTCTATCCTGATTTCTCCTCACCCCCACTTGACTTTATTCTTAACCTCCGTTAGTAACCACACCATTTTTTAGGTCTTGCCTAAGCAGCACTTGTGCTGTCTCTTCGAGGCATTCTGTATTCAGGTATGGACTTTAAGCTCTGCCCATCTTTTCAATTAGCTCCTGTTACTGTCCTTTGTAAATGGTGCCTTTTTGATTTGTCAATAGGCGTAGTAGTCTTTCCTTAGTACCTCCCTTTTCTCCTCTTGTAACCTCCCACACGGACTGCCCCTGTCACATGTGTTACTCTGGATGTTTTAATTACAGTGAGCATTATTTTCTTAAATGACTTTCTTGTGCAGGCAGGACACACACTCCCGCAACCGCTTTTCTTTTTAGGTCTCGCTGAGCTAGCCCATGCGTTGCTCGGAGAGACATTTAGTAGGTGAGTTTTCAAAGTGTTACTGGCTGGCCTAGCGCTTGCGTGCACAAGCGCAGCCGCCATCTGTCTCTCACACAACTCCCTCTTCTCCAACTCCCCCACCACAGATCGCTTTTCGCGGCCGCCGCACTTGATCGCAATCACTTTCACGGCCGCGCGGCCAATGCTTGTTACCTTAGTCGCCAGTTTTACTGTGTTTCGGATCTCCCGCCTCCCATCAACTTCTTTGGGGCCCTGATCAGCCCATATTTTTGTAATAACCCTAATTAGAATTGTGCATTTTATCCCGCTTAGTAGCAAATTTCTCTCCTCACATGAGTTTTCCAGCCGTTTTTCCCAGCGTGAATCTTGCATCTCAATCTGGCGTGGTCATCGATATCGGGCCATGCTTTAGAAAACTTTCAATTCTCAAATTGAGGGAGCACGATGATTCACAACTACTTTCCCCTCACAATTAGTGTTCCCAGTAAAGTTGAGGGGGGGCACATTCTACACTTTTGAGCTATAAAATACTCTGGCAGGTTCATCAAGGAGTATATGCTGTTCCAGGACATCTTGACAGAGCAGGAAGAAGAGGGCTCAGATCAGGTTCTGCTCCTTATTTCAAAGTTAATAAGGCCACTGTTGAGACTTCAGGAATGGTTGCAAGTAATCAGTGTATGGGCACCCTAATATTATTCAGGCTATCCCCAAGAACTAGATAACGTGCTAACATTTCAACAAGCCTTGGCATGGCCAATAGGTCTCGCTTTTGGGACCTTATAAGTATTTAGTTATCCAGCACAATATCCTTGGTGCAACAACATCAACTGTTGCATGGCTAAACACTTATAAGGTCCAAAAGCGAGACCGATTGTCTTTGCCAATGCTTGTTAACCAGTGTGGCACGCCTGTGAAATTTGAGCGCAACTGACAAAACAATTCAGTTATTTCAGTAATTACTTGAATACACCTCTTAGCCTAATGATTTAATAAATTACAATAATGGAGTTGGACTCTACTTCGATGTTTAGTAAAAAAAAAAAACACTGCAGCGATATGACCATCTATGTCGTTACGTAGAGAAGGGTTAACATTCAGGCCCTTTTCTACAGGCAAATCTTGCCACTCCAAAATGCAAAGACATGGAATAGCAGTTGCCGGGTTGAAGGTCTGTTTTCACTAAATTATTCATTAGATAGTAAAATTACAGCTTTCGGTACAGGTTGAAACACCGTTGCATATATGTAAACCTCTCATGTCATGCAGTAGCATTTCGTCTCACAGCGTAGTTTAACATGCTCAAGGAAATAGAGTTAGTGCTTATGTAGAAATGTCGGCAGTGCAGGATTTGGGCTGGCAAGCACCTTTGGCATTTATCTCTCATTTACAGAAAGCATCTGTCTGGTGCCCCCCACCTCTCTCCTTGTAGTGTAAATAATATGGTACATCACAGTTCCATTCCCTCTTGGTGACCTCTTCTTACATCACAAGTCTCTGTGGTGGCTGCCGCTCATTTACAGGAATCAAACCACAAAAAACTAAACCCAAATAAAAGAAAAAAATTACAACGTCAAAAACTCACTTTCACAAATGCGAGACCGATTGCATTGTGTGTTGCGTGCAGTTTTTTTGTTAAGTGCTCACTGCACTCGTACCAAAAATGTTTACTAAGAAATATAAGAAATTATATTGCCTAAAGCTTTGACTGTTACAAATACGAGAGCTATTGTATTGCAATTGCTTGTTTCAGTTCTTTGTTGTAATGTACATCGACTTTCCTAATATTAGGTGTAATGTTAAAGTGATTTTTAATTCCACAGGTCGAGCACCCTTTACAAGAAAGCATAACTAAACTGCTTTTCATGTTCAAATGTCCTAACTAATGAGTTTTGTAGAGTCACAGCATTTGCTTGCAGAAACACTTTGAGGCTTCTGTCCTTCCCGAATGGTGAGGGACGGGTGGGTGAAACCACTGTTGAGGGAGAGAAGGGTCCTGCTACTGTTCAGCCGCATGCGTCACTGTGCTGCACACAAGAGCTCCTTTACCTTGTTGAAAGGGATGGAAGACAACCTGGACATGGCATTGTCTCTCTTTGAAGTACAAGAACCACACCCGGAAAGCCCAGTTATACGCTACGAGGCCCACGTCCATAATGGCAGTAATAGTAGGAAGTCTACTCTGGAAGCCATCTTACTTTGATGCTATCGTCGCGTTGCTATTGTTGCCGATAATGCTCTGAAGTAGCCTTCAGCATGACTGAGGAGGCTCCAACTAGTGCAGAATGCACTCGTCTCTGGCACTAAAAAGTTTGAACATATCTCCCGGGTGCTCCGAGATCGTGACTGAACCCGAGATCAAGGCACCAGAGCCCGTGATCCTCCACTTCCGGCGAGTGGGGAGACTAGCCCTCGCCCCAAGGAGGAGGTTCCTGGAGGTTGGCACCAGGAATATGTCTGCCCTTCGGCCACTAATGCAGGCCGAGCCTCTTACCTGCTGCTAGTCGCTTTGAAGTCCAGCGTGTTTTTAGGTCTCGAATAGGGCAGCGCATGCGCTGCCTCTACGAGGCCTCAAGTAATTACTATGTTAGGTGCAACTCTGTGTTTTTTTTGTTGCTGCTTGCCATTTGTTAAAGTTTGTCATTGTATTTGTTAGATTTTTTTTATTGGTTGTTGATGCGATGCTGACTTCCGTTTAGTTCGGAAGCAGCAGCGCCTAACTACTGTTTTCGTCCGCGGGATGATAATGATATGCAGGCTGTACCTCCAATCGCACTCTTTCCGTGTTCATGTAGGCTGTACCTCCAATCGCACTCTTTCCGTGTTCATATCCTCTTTATCTCCCAGCTACGGGTGACTAGGCAGAAAAGTAAACACTGATGTCCTTCTCGTGTGACAGATCGCTCCTTTGTTCGTGTGTTGCAGTAACGATTTCTGTAAGCCAAGCACCGTATTTCACAAGCAGAGCAGCAGAATGTAAAGCACGTATTAGCATAGCGCCCATGTCACGGCCGCCGTGCTTTCAGTTTCATAAAGCTCAACGGGCACCATGCTGAGGAAAGAAGGCTCAGACTCTTCTATTAAGCATCGGGCACCATGGGCGGACTATAAAGGAACCGCCTCTGGCTCTGAGCCGCTTCAAAAACTTGCAGGTGAGCAGACACATTTTCCAGCCCCACACAGCGCTCGCACGATGCTGGTTTCAACTACGGCGGCCTCATCTTTACATGGCTAGAAGGCTGGGAAGGATGTGCGTCCCTTAATCCTTCTGCTTGTGTGTGGAAGCTGGAGACGAATCGTACTCCCTCAGTCAGTCCGTGTTGAAAAGGTGTCTTTAAACATTAGCAGCCTCGTCTCACCATGGGCACCGTCTTCTGCAGCGGTCCGGGCTCAGCTGACTGCATTGATTTCTTTACAACTGAGACCCGCTGCGGCTGCCCGAGAGGTGGTACCAATAGCCATTTCATATGGCCGTCATTCTCGTACCACTGAGTGTAGAGCCAGCCAAATGAATCCAGGGGTGATGCCTACACTGTGTTGCTGTATTTCAGCAACTGGCGCCACACCACCCACCCCCATTAGTGCCACTGACACCTTTTGGCAGCCACGGGCGGCATTATCTGCAGAGGATCACAGTGGACGCTGACTGTTCTCTCTAATCGAAACAAAAGGGGATGATGGACGGAGCGTTTGAGCAAATCAAACACTCACCCCTAGTCAACTGATCTGGGTTTAATCCATCACCATTCTTTAGTTCACTCAGCCACCCCAGTTCAGACATGGCCATATGAAAATCAGTCTGACCCTGTGCCTCATGGGAACAGTCCAGCCCGAACTGCCAAGCCTTGCCTTCCCTGGACCGGAAACAAGCATCCTGGGACCGGTTTCGGATTCATAATCCTCATCAGCCAGGCTATCTTGAATCCAGTGGCCAAGTGAGCAAGGGACTCACGTCTGAGCATACCCTGCCAACTTAGGGCAAACAAAGCGAAATAAAAGGGGATGATGGATGGAGCGTTTGAGCAAATCAGCGCCAACAGGTAGGGGAATAAATGAAGGGTAACAAAGGGAATGAAGCACTTTCTTTCTGAGACGTGTTGTGGCCTCTCACTCACAATTTGTAATCCCGAAATAGCCAGCATAACCCTTCATCCTCGTTAGGTTAACTCACTATTGTTTAACTCGATAATGCCCACCCCATCTGTGTACAGTGCTGCGAAACAGCAGAAACTCAAAGAGCACGCGCTATAGTAAAAGGTGTTATCGTGAACGATTGCTGACTTAGAGCTGAGGCATGTGACATAGCTCTTCATCTGAGTAATACTTTAAATCCGTAGGGTTCAAGTAAACAGAAATTACGGGGAAATCAGTATATTTCACTCAAACATATAATGTAGCTGGTCCGCGTGGGCCATCAATCTGGTCGTGACAATGCTTTATTTTATAGTGCTCTTCAATATGCCTTAATTATATTTTTGGCATATTCAGGAGTCAGTTACATCCATTATCGAGTTATTGGAGAACATTTCATTCCCGCATGCTTACTGTTCGACGATGAATAAATATGTCAAAGCGGTTTGAAGGAACTCTGTATTGACTTTGTTTTTAATTCCGTTTGTATTGCCTGTTTTTTATAGGTGTATGCTTTCGGGTAACGTTTCACAGGAGTGCTCATAAAATGTGGTGTAATGAGGCCGTGCAGCAGCTCCGCTCCCCCCTGAACGAACGCCTTGCATTATTCATTAGGCCACCGTGCAGCACTGTGCATATGCAGCTCTCTGGAGCTATGGTCAGATGCTGCGGATCCTGTGTCTGTCCAGAGAGGAGGTATCGCAGTGCCCAGATCACACGGGTCAGTGACGAACAGAGGATCAGCCCCTACCTAGTGGTGTCTGTTGTTTCAAGTTTGGCTCATGGACACGCCATCGAAGATGTATGCTTCCTGGAGTCCCTCATAATGCAGGCCCATTGAAAATATCAGTGAGTGGAAAATGATTTCTTATAGGGAACCCCTGGTGATGCACTGAGATCTCTTTGATACAGTGCTCTATATCCTGGCGTACACCGGATCAAGAACCCCTCTGGGTTTAGCTGCCGGGCACACCTCTGCTGGGGGTGATGAGCAGACACAAGGAGATGATAGATGGAGCGCTGAACCTTTTCAGCCACTCACCCCCAGTCACAGATCTGGGATGAATCCATCATCATTCTTTTGCTCACTTCCCCACCTCAGTTTAGAACCAGCTATATGCAAATCAGTCTGACCCTGTGGAACAGTCCAGCCTGAACTGCCACGCCAGGTCTTCCCTGAACCGGAAACAAGCATCCTGGGACTGGTTTCTGGGCAACAGGGCACAAGTCCTATTAAAAAGAAGTTGGGGGACTGACCAAGTTTGGCAGTTTGCAAGTGACACCATGAAGCGTGCCAACACAGCACATGATGTCTTGACGCGTGGCATCCCACATGGCATCACAGCAAGTGATCTCACTAAAAGACTCTGCATTAGGATGAGTAGCGATATTAAAGAAATAAAATTATGCTATTTGTATTGTTATTTGTGTAAATACTGGGACAGACCATCTCATCTAACATTCTTACAGTGTGTGCACTTGTATACAGGGACTGAAAAAAAATAAAAAACATGCATCGCTTAATTATCTGTGAAGAAATAACAAGCTGTTTACTTTTGTTTCCTCTTCTGCCTATAAATATACATGTTCATAATGGAACAATTGTTCTTCTTATTGGGTTAAAATTACCGTGTTGCATGTGACACCCAGCTGCTTCAGGGAGCTGTAAAGGCAAAGCATCAGGCTATCGTCAGAAAGCCAAGTGGGTTATTATGCAAACGATTAAAGCAGCTGAATTTGAGTTCTCAGCGCAAGTGCACACAATGTCATCTTCTTCACTCTAATGCCATTGTAAGTAGAGGACCCGTTCTTAGCTGTAAATCAAATGTAACACCCTACAGGTCAGTATTTCACTGTATGTCTTTCTCATCTAAGCCTCAAAGCACTGTAAACCAGCTTCTGAAATGCAATCATTCTTGCATTACTAAACATGTAAGCTATGGGCATTGCATTATTATTTGCAATGCCTATAGCGCAAACTTTCAGTTATGCGAGACATGTTGCATTGCAAATGCTTCTTTTAAAAAGTATCCTGTTTGAGAAGGGGACGCTTGCCTTAATTATAAAAATAAACACAATGACGTTATTCAAGTTGAAAACATGAAATGCAGCGAGCATCTTTCAAGTTCATCCTGTCTGCAGATGCTGGGACGACCACGCGCGCGCAGATGCACGCCGAGGAGCTCGTGCAGTCCCCCCCTGGCTCGCAGCTGTGTGTTGTAGTGGAAGCTCGCGCTGTTTCACAACTCTTGGAGAGCTGGCGTGGTACCACAGGCAGCGGGTGCTCGCGCCATCTGGTCCCCAAGAGGCAGCAGAAGGAGACGAGTCTTCGTGTCAGGGGCCGGGTTCTGCTGAGAAAGCGGAAAGCATGTTCAAGAAACTTGTCTTCTTGCACGGATTATCCGAGTTCAAGCCTGCACTTGGCTCCAGCGGGCCTAACCCCGTCATGTGCCCGGCTCGCATGTGAGACGAAGAGGGGATGGGACGAGAGGCGAGCCGTTTAATCATGTCTGACAACCATATGGTCATGTTTTTTTCCAACCTGGAGGCATAAACTCACCCTCTTTGTTTTATAAAGCCATAATTATCTGCTTGCGGTACTTGGAAATGACTCGGGTTGCTCTGACATCTAGGCACATCCCAGCAGCTAAATTGGGTATTCCATGCCAGCTGAGTCAGGCATCCTTCGGAAATGCTGGGGAATAGATTTTTATTCTCGCTTTGCTTGCCGTGGCTTATCTAGAGCTTGCAAACAGCCCGCCACACGCCCCTTAACGATTCACCTTTGTTGCGCTGCTCGGGCTCTTTTGAGGTAACCCTCGGCTTCCCCATGCTTGTTTTTGTTGGATTGTTTGCTGTAGGAAATCGCTGCAGTTTGGCGCGATGCAGTCACTGTGCGTGGTGGAGCCAGCGGTCCGTGCCAAGCGTCGCTCTGCACAGCTACCTCCTGCCTTTCCGTTAGCAGGCACCCTCTGTAATGTCTGTACTTGACTAAACACCAGAGGAGCTATGAATGAACATACGCTGTTCGCGATGAGGTAGTTTTACCTTTTCGTTGAAAATTACTTCGCGGATTTACCTGCACTAACCCAGGACACCTTGCCTGTTGAAGGGTCATGTGCGCACAGATGGGTGTGCCCACCTTTCAGCGGGTTGAAGTACTTTTCAGTGCACACTCCCCTTTGAATAGGCCGTCTCATTGTTTGAGGGCCGAGATGGCAAGTTGTGGAAATGTAGGTGACTTTTTTTAAAAATTTTATTTTTTTACATTTTTAAATTCAGTTCATAGCGTACAGAGTGGTAACAAAGATATGTAGAAATAAAGCTCATCGTCGCTATGTGAGGTTTACAGCTACTACCCAGTTCATTTGCTGGATGGAACAGCCAGGGTAGATCATATACTCAGGTCAGCAAAGCAAAAGAACAAGGCAAAATACTTGCAGAAGAAAACAAATTTCCCCTGAAAAGAGGCTGCCACTCTAAAAGAGAATCACATGGAACTAGAAGTATACAGTGCCCATCAAGCACAAAAACAGCCAAAATGGTGGTGCCCTCTTGGCACGGGAAACTAGCAGTGAAGGCACAGAAACTCTGCCATTTCATAATTCTAGCTATAAAGGCATCCCATGATTGGTTCGCTGCAATGGGAAATGCTGGCTACTAAGGAGACGCAGGAGCAGGGGTTGGCTTTTGTACAGGAGCACATGAATGGGGAAACTGAGTGACAAGGGAACACCATGTTTCTTGACGGAAGAGCTTTGAGTGTAAAGACATTTTTTTGATCCAATCAGAACATAGGTAGTGTCCAGAGTTCTTCCCTCAAGGTGTGGAGAATGGGCCACGCCTGTCCAAGATCTGAAAGTGAATGGACAAAACCTGGCCCACGGTGATTTCCGGTATTTGTATTTCTTCTCAGAACACTTTAGAAACGATTGGTTCTGACATACTTACAAACTCAGTAGCAATTTTCGAAAAATCACACTGAATTCCAGTAAGACCACATGTTGCGCTACCCTCAACCCGATTCTCGATAGTAGCCAGATTAATCATGGTGTCAAGGTGACCTAATCCATTGTCTGATGTTGATTCCTCCTCCCTCTGTCTGTGTTTACTCTCGCACCAGTCAGCTGTCTCTCCCTGATTAATACATTTTCCTGTTGGGCTCACAAGACGAAGATCGATGTGGTGGGAGTGAGATTTAAAGCTTGTAGTCTCACTCCCCTCTTTTTCCCTAGGTGCACTGACTTTTGGGAGAGAAGAAGTGCCGGAGTTCGATGAGGCGAGCTCCTCCAGAGCCTGTAGGCCTAGCTTAGCAGCGACCTAGTTTATTGTGCTTTGGCCTGTGCTACCAAAGCATAGGTATGGCCTCTTTGTGGGTTATCTCGCTTACTGCTATGGTGGTGTCCCACTGCCCTTTGACTCCAGAAGGGAATCTGCTCGTGTTTCGTCACGTTACGGTCACGTTGAAGAATTCAGGATGCAGACATTCAGGATCTTAAGCTGCTAAAGCAGACCAATCCAAGTGAAGTGCTATAGTACGGAGCTATTGTAAGCTGAGGAAAAGTAGGTAGGCATACCTACAGTCAAGAGTTCAGAAGAGCATTTCAAAGTGCAAAGTACCACCCCTGCTGCATTGTTCCCAGACGCGCCAAATCTGACCACCGATGTGCAGTCATGTACTTACCTCTTTGAAGTGTGAGAAAGTGGTTAGTTGGGAGATGAAAGCTGAGATGTGAAAAATATCCGGCATTATCTTTTAGTGTATGAGTTGGAGTTTTTTCACAGCCTCGCGCTCCCTTATGTTAAGCAAAAGCAAAAATGACTTGGATCGGAATAGAGCAGGGCCACTGGAATTGTGATTTTTGCGTCTGTGACGCTTTCAGCACAATTATTGACTAGCACATTCACCACAAAATCCATCATCAACTGCATAATCTGCAGATTTGAACAAAAATGCTTTTCCAGAAAATGGAAGATATGTTACAAAAATGTGGTGATAAGTGTTGCCTTGCAGTGGAAGGGCCCTTGAAAAGACAGACTGGTCCCATATATGTGGTATATTGCTGTATTTGGGTATTAACCTGGGACTAATAAGGCAAAACGTTTGCCCGGACAGTGTTAACTTACGTAAACATTGCAAATTAAGAAAGTAATACTATTACAAAATATGTCTCATTATACTGCATAATTTGCCCTTTCTTGCTGCATAATTTAGTCAACTTCCGCAGCAATTGGCCATCCCCTGGCACATAATTCTGATGGCCCTGGCGTAGAGGCAGTGAACTTCACTGGCTCTAGGAGGATGTACATCTGTCGTTTTTGGTTTGAACGGTTACTTGTTTCAAAGTGTGGCTCAATGATTAGAGCGGCAGACCCTGATGCAGAGGTCTAGCCCGGGACCAGGGTTCAATTCCCCGCTTCAGCGGGTCTTGGGCTCAAAATTCCACGGACCTGATAATTCTCGCTTCGGTGCCTATTCCAATCATAGAGTCCCACTCTGCAACTCTGGGCAATAGCTTGCTTAATCTCCACAACGGCCCCCACAACGTGGACGCCTCACAGGGAAAGCCAGGATGGGTTCCACAGCGGTATTCGTACAAGCGCCTTGAGACCCTTGCGGGTGAGTAGTGCGCTATACATGTATCAATTTACAATTTACAATTTATCAATTTACAAAGCTTGAGATGTAATATTAGTAGTTTCCTTTACTGATAAAATTCCCAGTTTTCCATCTTTACTGTTTTTACTGACAAATACAGACAGAAAACAAGGTGTTTCCATTCTATATTTATTTCGAAAAGCAGAAAAATACAAAAAATTGGGCTTTTGAGTGACTTTCTATGCTGTCATTAGCTAATGTCTGGCAAGCAGCTGGGCAGATTGCCAGGTTGGGGATTTAAAAAAAACTGGTTGAGGTTTCCTTAAATCATTGCAGATCTCCATATATATTTGTTTCATACTGCAAAGATTTTCATAGAGCTGTGTTATTTAATTATATTTGGCTATTTAGGGAGTTAAAATGTGACCGACATCAAAGTATGTCTGCTTATTTATTAGTTAAATAAATGGGGTAATATACACGTTCCGACTTCATTTATCCAGAAGAAACTAAATAAATATGGATAAATATCGATAAGATTGGCCCAAAAACATATGGATAAATACAGACAAATGTTTAAAAAATAAATGATATAAAAATAGGAACACTACCAATAAGTAACTTTCAATGTTGGGGTTAAGACTCTAAACTTCTGTTCACCCGCTCCTTAAAACTCCTTAAAAGGCTTTGGGTTCTGCTTACTCGCTCCCTTTAATGTGTTTGGGATCACCAAACTGCTAGGGCTAGCAAAAGTGACATTACCCACCCTTTGTTTCATGATGACATCACACAGTTAACACCTTGTCCCCTCCATAAACACCCAACGACACCTATTTGCTGCAAAGGGTCTGGACAAGAGATAGAATCTACAGAAAGTAAGCCGTGCTCTGATAATCCTCTTTCTATTCTGTTTCTGTCATCTCGACTCTCTGAAAGGTTAATGCCTGGAGTACCAAAGGGGAAGCCTTTGGTTGCAGCTACCACTCAAACTGAAGTTTGTGGTCTATTTTCTCCTCTTCCTTAGTTGTAGGATTTCTAATTTCTTCGTCATGAAGTAAAATAGGCCTGTCAATAGGCAAAGGGTTCCATCCTGCTTTTGGCGGCGGGAGCGGGGACAAGTTGGAGCAGCCTCGGCTGCACAGTTCAGAGCTGTGCTTCCTTATACGTGCAGCTGGCAGTCTCAGAACCTCTCTCTGCAGAGCGCCTCGGGAAGAATGAACAAGACCAGGCTTGAGGATGAGGTAGCGTCTTCCAAGGGCGGATGCCACCTTGGACTGCAAAATAAATAGTGCAGTGAACGTTTCCGTTGGCATATTACCCGCCTTTTTTAATTCCATACACCCTGGAACGAGACTCCAAAATCTCCAGTACCAGCCTAGCCAAGGCACCGTTGGCTCTGGACGGCCGCCAGGGTGTGCCGAGACCCTGGTCGCCACTGTCTGTGCCCTCGGTGTCTTCTGTTGGAGCTTCCGGGACGTGGCTTCGGTCAGGATTATGACAATGCCAGCAATCTAGGGTCCTCTGTAATGAACCACTCGACTGTTATTTAAAAACTAATAATAAGGGAGGGAAAGCTGTGAAACAGTCCAGAACACACATTATTATATATATATATTAAAAAAAACTGTTTATCGCACCTCCGAGTTACTTCATAGAGAAGATTCAGGAAGAACACAGGCTGTACCCATACACCAAAAGCACAGGCCAAGGGAACACATTAAGGAACTGTGGTGGTACTTGAACTGGTTTTATTTATTGTATATTTATTTTAATGTGCCGCTGTAAAATAAAAAGTGGTTTTAGTTAGAATAACATTATTGTCTATCTGGTCCCCCAGGCAGGGGCGTAGCTTAGTCAGTTAGATTCGGGGGTTATGGGAGAGGGATCCCAACCGTCACTGACATTGAAATGGCAAAATGAATGAATATAGTTTTACGTTTAAAAGGTTTTTCTGCACCACATAAGAGCCATCCAGCCCTTTGTTTATTCTTGACCTGTTTTGTGTTTGGGGGAAGAGGAGGGGTTGCTGTTTTCAAGCTCTGCAAAGTTTCATAGAGGCCTGTGTCTGTGCTATGACGGATGATAATCTGAGTGAAAACCAGACCACATACACTGCTAGCTCGACCGGAGCTCCCTAGACCCAACCCACCCTAACACAACAGAATCCATTTATTATGGGGGGTGTAACACCTCAAATACCCCCCCCAATCCCAATCCCGATGACGACCCAATCCTGGTATATGCTAACTGCACTCCTCCTATGTTCTATGTGAACAAATCTAGTGACAATCCCCTCTAATGGCCCACTAATAAATCAAAAGCTTTGAGAGGAGTAAACACTCAACCTCTTCTCTGCCCATGAAGACATGCTGAAGTCTAAATAACGCATATCTCAAATCCCGAATGAACAACAAACTCCTGACTAGTCAGCCAGACACCTAAACTAGCCACCTTCCATTACCTATCAAGCCACGGAAGGAGCATGCTGGATAGAACGTTATTTAAGGCATCACCTACTCGTACGTTAAGCAGGCATTCTTCGGTCTGCATGGCGGATCCACCTACAACTGAGTGACTGTCCTCCTTTTCTTCGTTTACTGTTTCTCCACAAGGATTAATAGGCTGATGGAAAGCAGCAAGTACCTTCTCACAAAAACTGAAAAAAAAAATACACGCCGCGCTCGCTGTTAATAGAAATCAGTTGTTTATCACATTTTGCTTGTGCCTGGTCATCTTGTAGCCACGGAGGATGGTACACTGCATGTTTTCCTAAACAAGTATGAGCTGGTTTCCTAAAGTCTTGTGGTGAAACCTCAACAGATCAGTCTTTCTAACCTGCCTTTCCACCCTACGCGGCATTCTGACCACATCAGAGAGAATATTGATTGGCAACAGCATGTGTCTTTGATGTGGTAGTTAAGCTGGTAAAATTCCTGTTTGCCTTTGCTACCCTTCTTTTGAACCTGTTTGTCCCTTAATTGTATTCTTGTTTCGTGAGCCATTGCCTATGGCCACCATTTTTGGCACTGGGATTTCCTGATCATGTGCAGGTCAGGACTCTGCCTTTGAAAACACAAGGAGATGATGGACGGAGCGCCAAAACTTTTCAGACACTCACCCCCAGTCACAGATCTGGGTTGAATCCATCATCGTTCTTTATCTCACTTCGTCACCCCAGTTCAGACTCCGCTATATGCAAATCAGTCTTGACCCTGTGCCTCATGGGAACATTCCAGCCCGAACTGCCAAGCCATGTCTTCCCAGGATGGGAAACAAGCATCCTGAGACCAGTTTCAGGCTAATAGCCCTCATCAGTCAGGCTAGCTTGAATCCAGTGTCCAAAGTGAGCAAGGGACCCACGTCTGGGCATACCTTGCCAACTTAGGGCGAACAAAGCAAACACAAGGAGATGATTATTGGAGCGCTGAAACTTTTCAGACACTCACCCCCAGTGACAGATCTGGATTGAATCCATAATTGTTCTTTAGCTTACTTCGCCACCCCAGTTCAGACACAGCTATATGCAAATCAGTCTTAACCCTGTGTTTCATGGGAACAGTCCAGCACAAACTGCCAAGCCATGTCTTCCCTGGACCAAGAACAAGCATCATGGGACCGGGTTCGGGTTAACAGCCCTTATCAGCCAGACATCTGCCTTTCCCAGCCATCTGCAGGAGCCTCTTTTTGACATCTTCACTCTTCCAGTTCAGTGATGAACAGAATGCATTTTCATTAAAAAAAAAAAAAAAAAAACGTTTACACCTTTTTGAAAACACCCTACACCTGGCCTTTGATCAACTAGCTTTCTTGTCCTCTTGAGCCATATGGGTAGGACTGCTCCTTAAGAGGTTTTCTGCCAACCGCAATTTATATGTTGCATAGAAACGTAAAGTGCAACTTGGACAGTGCATCTATGTTACCTCGAAGTTGAGTATGGCAGGGGAGTTCCAGTACGGCCGTTTCCATGCAGTCTCGTAATCTGCATCCTTCTAAAAGCAGCTCATAGAGGAACAATACTTTTGCATTTCTGTGCATAGTACCCAACTAGACCGCAGATAGCCAGTGAAGAATGTAACTTAAGGGTCTCTTTTGAGTCCCTCTGTGATGTAGATATTGGAACTGGAAGAAGTCTCCTACACTCCATTGAGATAGATTCGAGAACAATCCAGGTTGCAACAGGAAATTTCCATCCAATACCTTGATCTCAGCTACACCCTTGAGTGCAGTGCTTCAGAGAGGGAACTACTGATTGCCTATAGGGATCACGTTTCACTATGCAATCACAGCAACATTGCGAAATCATGTAGCTTCCGGGTTGGACGTTTTTGGAACTCTCAAATATAAGCTGTTCTTCATTCAGGATATGCATAGGAACCCAGGTGGAACGAATTGTTTAAACTAGAAGTCCATAGGAACGAGACTGTGAACACAAAACCATCAAACAGCTCATCCACAGGTGGAAATCTCTTAATTGACTACTAGTTCAGACCTGCTTTCACTTCAAGGCATTATGCATGTAAATGTAAATTGATACTTGTATAGCGCACTACTCACCCGCAAGGGTCTCAAGGCGCTTGTACGAATACCTCTGTGGAACCCATCCTGGCTTTCCCTGTGAGGCGTCCACTCCTGGGCACCCCCAAGGTGGAGGCAAGGCATCCTTAGCGTTGTGGGGGCCGTTGTGGAGATTAAGCAAGCTATTGCCAAGAGTTGCAGAGTGGGACTCCATGATTGGAATAGGCACAAGGCGAGAATTATCAGGTCCGTGGAATTTTTGAGCCCAAACCCGCCGAGGCGGGGAATTGAACCCTGGTCCCGGGCTAGACCTCTGCATCAGGGTCTGCCGCTCTAACCATTGAGCCACACTTCTCCACCTCTCAGACCTGGCAATGTCCTACCTGACTGAGAAAAAAATCAATACCCTATCCCAAACTCACAACAATGCATTTTTTTGTTGCTTTGACCCTGCCAATGAATTTCAAATGTACACAGCATCTAAGAATAGTCGCCTGTCATTCGTTTATAGCCCCAGAGAGTAGCTGCCTTTGCCTTTTTTATTAGGCCCTGTCTACATCCTTCGTTTTGGAAACTTTTAAAACAACCACCATTTTGGTAATATTGAAAGCAGTGTGCATTTAATATCCAAGTTATTTTATGAATTGAAAACCAAGTTATCGGTGAGGATGTACTTTCTAGTCCAGTGGCTCTTAACCTGTGGTCCGGGGATCCCTGGTTTTCCATGAAGTCTACTTAGGGGATCAGCGACTGCTTAGCAAAATAAATAATTGATTAATAAAGTATTTATAAATAAAAAAGGAAAATGTGAAATTGAACCCAAAAAATTAAGTTAATATCCTAAAATTGGTTTGTGGGCCTAAAATTGATTTGTGGGAACAGTAAAACTGCATCAAACAAGATCTAGTATCGATGCTGAGTGGCCTCAACTACATTTATAAAAGCTCTAAGCTTCCCATTAAAATTAAAATGTTGGAATTTTTTTTGTATTTGTGAATTAAATATTTCAGTTTGTGGATTTGTTTGATGAATGCTTGTTTCTGTATTTTTGTGTGTATTATTTTGTAGTTCAAGTCTTCGGAAATGCTTAGGCTTCAGTCGCCAGCTTCCAGTAAGGACTCTATGGGCAGTTCCTGGATTCCAATAATCATTCAGTAGTGGTCCCGGGTTCCAGTAGTGATTAAGTGGGGGTCCACAGAAATCAAAAAGTTTACTTTTGTAGCCTGTATCGTTTTTTTTTGTTTCTTCAGTTTAGTGGGCCAGTAGATACACCCCAGCCTTAGAAATGTTCCTGTAGACCTATTCTGATGCCAGTGGGGAAGGCTTAAGTGTCAGATGTACAAAAAGTTCTGTTGCTGAAGTTGGGCAAGAGCTGCATGCAGAATGAGGCGCCGGGGCACGAGTCAAGATGCGCAAGCTGTCTGTAGACCGATTCTTTGTTAAGACCTAATCTTATCACCAACTCACGTATACAAGGAAGGACCAACAGCCGCAACAAGTTTAGGGCAAGCGCTATTCAGTGTTGAGACAAATAAATCAGGTTATGTCCTGCTACTGTCTACTTTAACATTGATGTAGGCAGACTTTTCATTTATAAAAAATATATCATTAAAAGATTGTTTTAAATGATCAGGAGGTTTCATTTGGCATTTTAAAATGCCTGGTCCCTATCTTTTCTCCTCTTAGATGTTTCTTGTGGTCTGTATTGTAATGAACATGCTTTGTAAGGGATAAAGACACACAATTGATGGACGGAATGCATAACAAATCAAAACAATCACCCCCAGTCAAGAGATCTGGGTTAAATCATCATTCTTTTGCTCACCATGCCACCCCAGTTTAGACCTGGCCATATGCAGATCAGTCTTGACCCTGTGCCTCATGGGAACAGTCCAGCCCGAACTGCCAAGCCAGGTTCTTTCTGGACGGTAAAGAAGCATCCTAGGACTGGTTTCGAGGTTTCACCCCTCTTCAGCCAGGATAGCTGGATTCCAGTGGCACAGTAAGCCCCGGACCCACGTCTGGGCATACCGGGCACACTTAGGGCGAGAAAGCAAAAGACACACAATTGATGGACGGAATGCAGAACAAATCAAAACATTCACCCCCAGTCAAGTCATCTGGGTTAAATCCATCATTCTTTTGCTCAACATGCCACCCCAGTTTAGACCTGGCCATGACATTATTCTGCATTATGTCCATCAACTGTTGTTTTTGCATTTGTCACCCTGAGTGGGACAGGTATGTCCAGACATGGGTCCTGTGCTCTCCATGCCACTGGAATCAAGCTATCCTGGCTGAAGAGGGGTGAAACCCCGAAACTAGTCCTAGGATGCTTGTTTCCAGTCCAGGGAGGACCTGGCTTTGCAGTTTGGGATGGACTGTTCCCATGAGGCACAGGGTCAAGACTCATTGCATATGGCTGGTTTCAAACTGGAATGGCATTGTGAGCAAAAAAAGATGGATTTATACCCAGATCTCTGTACTGGGGTGAAAGTATGACATTGTTCTGCATTCTGTCCCTCAACTGTTGTTTTTGCATTTGTAAGGGAGTTAAGCATTAATGACTGGCAAAGTAGTTCATGTCAAGCTACAGTTTTACTGGAATTATATTTTATCATCAGGTAGCACAGCAGTTTAATGCAAGGTATGTGGAAAGGGCTGTTAAACCTGCAAGAAACCGGTGTGAGCTGAAGCGAGCCTTGGACAACTCTGAGCTTCATCCTTGTATGCAGAGGTTGAACTGGGCGGTGTTTGTTTTTTGAGGGCTGTGCATTACATTTTGTGCGCAGTTACTTATACTACAAAAATATAGTAACAGAATGTTTTATCCTATTTAGTAACGATTCTGAACACACGCCACACTCGTTGGCCCTGCCTCCATTGTATTTAGGATCACCTTTCCAGTACCTATCTTACGCCCTTCGACTGCTGCTTTTAAGCCTAATGAAATGGTTTCACTGGTGTGACATAATAGTAACACATATTATAGACTTTTGAGGCTTAGATGTGTTGGCACAACATAACTCAAGCATCCAAGCCGGCGACTAGCCGGTTATCGATTGAAGGCTGCATCACTGGCGCGGTAGTTTGCCTTTATCAGGGAAAATTAGATTTAAAAACGCAGAGAAACTCCGTTCCGAGATTTTAGGTGACGGCCAAGCTGACTGCAGGAGCTTAAAAACTTCACTTATCTTTTCAGCTGAAATCGATGAGGCTATTTAAGATTATGTTCTAAATCCAAGCACATGCCATTTCTGAAAGGGGCACTTGGGTACTGAATGGATCTTATGTTTTTTAATAGTGATACGTTTCTTTTTCACGATGGTCACCAATTTTTTGCTTTGAGAATAACTAAGCTCACATTTTCCAATGTTTTATGCAATTTGACACTTCGCATGTAAAGTCAGCCTTGGTGGGCTTAAAGTAAATCCAATGTCCTTGCATAAATCAGCAGATGACCATTCAGAGCGTATCGCCTTTACAGTGGCACTTCGCTTAATTGCATCTGCTCCTACCGCTAGTAACATCTCACTGGCATTCCAACCAGTAGTGTACTTGCATGTACTGTCACCATATTTATTAACATATGCTCATTAATTGATAGGTACCAGGTACGCATCAAGCAAATAGGTATTTTTAGGTCGATCCTACCAGATAGTGCTCACGCTGTCCATTGCAAGACATTTTGTGACTTACTATGAACACAGAGGGGCTTGGCACCCACCCATTGCTTACCATTGGTTGACTTTCCTTGTAACTCTCATTTGCCTGCTTCTTATTTGTGTCCCAGCTTGTCAAACTTGTGTTTGTCCCTTACATGGAGAAGCAGTACCTCTTTACCATGTGAGTTTTTGCCTGGTGTCTGTGCTTGATGTCAGGAAACTTATTTATCTTGTGAAAACACTCGAAGAGAGTGCATGTGGTTTAAAGCTGTCTCCCTCATTTATTTCTCCCCCCTTTTGCTGATGCTTACTCCCTTGTGTTTCTCTCCACCCCCATCTCCCTGTGGTGCTTGTTTTGGCACTTCAGTGTTGCATCTGCCCCCAACCCCTGTGTTTCGTCCTGGTCTCTCTGCCCTCCCTGTGTTGCTTCTGTCTCCCCTCCCTCACATAGTTTTCCCATGTCCCCCACGCACCCCCCGAAATACTGTGTTGCTTACGTGACTCCTGCCATCCCCTGTGTTGCTTCTGACACCTTGCTGCTTCTGCTGCCCAGCCTACTTAAAATATATATATATAAACCTCACTTTTTAATGGTTTGTTTTGTTTTTCGTTATCGATCCAAGTTGGATCGATTAGCTAAAAACAAACAAAAAAAGCGGTGTAGCATTTTATAGGTGTGTGCATACGCCTACAAAATGGCACGGGTGGCTGCATAAAGATTTTTTTTCTTTTTTAACCAAAGCTGTGTTCCACAGCCTAGAGTGTGATATGCAACATGGCTAACAACCACTGTCAAAGCCAACTGGTCACAAAAGCAAGACCTGTTGGTTTTATCAACATATAGGAAAGCAGCCGGGTTATAGATAACTGCACCACCCAGGTTAGTCACGTGGTATATATGTATTGCCTGCCTGAAATGGTCAGCTGCACATGACCACAAATAGAAACATAAGCAGAAGAAATATGAGAGGCAATAGACCCGAGTAGCAAGTAGCACGATGAAAGGCGTACAAATTGATAAACAATCAGTAGTCGTTGGTTGATGTCTTGGTATCTCTTTTTTATTTCAAACACGCTTGGTATATATCTTTTGCGACAGCCAACTCGTTTCTCCCAAACATGGGTTTCTCCCGGGCAAAAAGTTATAATGCAGAGCACATGATCCAAGAAAGTAAGGTCGGTTATATCGTAGTCAGCGTGGACCATCCACAATTAAGGACATCTATGCATTGGAATGGCCTCAGGCCTGTGTGTCCTTAATAAAGAGATCCCAGGCTAGGTTGTAAGGTCAGAGGCCAAAGTGCCTCCAAAGTTCTTGAGGTGATTTTAGTATGCCGCAGTGTAGCAATTCCGGACCTGTGTCCGGCTAGTGTGTGCAACGAGGCGAGACGTCCAACAATCGTTTGGGATGGGGAGGGGTGGGGGTAGCAACTGATATGTGGATTTGGGGCTGTTTTGGCAGACCACCAAAGGTGTCAGGGTCACCCTATAGTCCACGGGTCCGGAATACAAACTGAGACCAATGCTGGAGCCAGAGAGAAAGGATATTTATTACAATCTCATGAGATGGAGAGGTGCCTCAACAACAGACATCCAAAGCTGTCTGAGGAGGCAGTCTGCAGAATGGTCTTACTTTACAGCTTATATACACAATATTCTGCCCCAGGCATGTAAGGGAGTTGTACCAATAATACTTTATTACATTCCTAAACAAATAGTCAATCTGGAGAATCAGCAGGTGAGTAGCCTTTGGGGGTTTTCGCATGACATGGGCAAAACATTATAATTACATAGTAAGTGGAGAAGTGTGGCTCACTGGTTAGAGGAGGCAGACCTGGAAGCAGAGGTCAGCCCGGGACCAGGGTTCAATTCCTGGCTCGGCGGGGTCTTGAGTCCTAAAATGTCCACGGACTCGACAATTCTCGCTCTGGTGCCTACTCGATTCATGGGTTCATACTCTGCGACTCTGGGCAATAGCTTGCTTAATCTCCACAACAGCCCCTCGCGGTGGGATGCCTGGCTTTCACCTTGTGGATACCATGCCGGGGTTATCTCACAGAGGAATACCAGGACGGGTTCCCTAAGCAAGCGCTTAGATACCGGGTCGGTGATTTGCGCTATATAAATACATGTACATAGTACACAGAGGTCAATCTGATTTGTTGGTACTGCAGGGCATAGCATGATTACATGTCAAACAAAGGTTAATCTGATAAGCACTGGTAACGGTGAGGCCCCTGCAGGGTGTAGGCGAAAAGCATGTTTATACAAATGAGTCCACAAATATTTAGTTGTTGGACCACTGCAGGGCACAGGTGAGCGGTATGATTACACAGAAAGCAGGGATAGGCCTGTTGATGGACGCCTGCAGGGCGTAATGTACAGGGTGAGGACGATAAACATCTGAGAAACTCCCTGTCCGACTGGTTGAGCAGGGGCTGGTCAGTTTGTAGCAGGCTAAAGCACAAACAGGGTGTGAGTGTCCGTGCAGGAATGTGGCAGGTCAAAAGTGGAGCTCCAGAGTGTTCGTGATACAGAGAGAAAGTCAGTTACAAAGGGCACAGCACAAAATGGTGGAGTGAATCACAAAATGGTGAAGTGAATGGCAAGACAATAGACCCACTTTTCCACAGATAAAGCTGAGCTGGGCATGTGAGGGAGAACCACCACACGTGGAGGGGAAACCAGAACACTCACACACTCCCATGGTGTACTGGAATCAACAGGAACATGTAGTTTCATTATGTGGAGACTTAGAAGCATTCTAGTCACCCAGCCAAAAGGATGGTAAAGAATCTGTGCTCCAGGGGAGGGACAGACACAAGCAGAGGAAGGAAAACCATCCAGTAAGACTTAAACCAATCCAATTGAGAAGAAAGCCAACCACTGCTAAGCAATGGTCCAGCCCAAACCCCACATAAGTTTTGGTATTGCTCACAATATTTCAATTTATTTATTGAGTTTTATATAGCGCAAATGTGACACGAGGGCCTCAGAGTGCTTCACAGTTAGCAGCATGTACTTGAAGTACATTTGGAGTAAATGCAGATACATAGTGACCGAGAATGATGAGGTAGAAGAGGTATGAAATTGCATTCGCCTAAATATGTAAGATACATTTGGGGTACAAATAGATAAGTGGTGACATTATGTGACGAGGTGTACAAGGTAATTTTGGGAAGATTGCTTAAACAATTCTGAGGTAGTTACGGTATACAAAATACTTATTGATTTGCAGAGCACAGCTGCCATTGGACAAAATTACTGGTGGAGCAAAACATATAGTAGTAATAAATACGACAAAATGGGCTGAACAGAAGTAACGACCGGCATTGTAGGTCTGAGGTAGCTTGCAGATGGGAGGAAACTAGAGACACAGATTTCCCTGGGGTAGTGGTGCGCAGATTTATTTTGAGGGAGCCCGCAGGCTAGCAGGAGCTTTAAGGTGGGTTTAGGTATTTGTTGAAGAGGAGAAGCAATAGGTCTTGGACAACAGATAGCAAAAGTCTGTATGCAGGTGAGACCTAAAAAAAATTCCAAAGGCTAACTGGCTCTTTTGAGCAATTAATTATGTGTCTAACTTGAGCTTAGAACATAGGTGTTGTATGGACTGGCACACAATAACCGATTAATCTATACCACCAAAGCATTGAAAAAACCTCTCTCCCAACTAGATGCAGCGGGCCACTGAGTACTCCTTTCAGTAATGGAAAAGTCGGGAATCCTCTGCCCACATGATGCGTTATGAGTTGTATGTTAGAGGAGAAAGAATACTCCATGGAGATGTATCAGTCTTAAGAGAGAAACCCAGATAAGTGCAGGGACGGTTCATTGGTCAAAGATAAAACGTTTAGGTGACTTACTAAATTGAACCCTAAAAAAAAACATGCAAAGTTAATTCTCAAATTAAGCCACCAACCAGTGGTTGGTTGGCCCCCAGGTGCTGAGCTTTGTCTTCTGGGACCCGTTGAGAAAAACTTGCCATGCCTGCAGCTTTGATTCCAGCTACTCTGTGGCTCCATGGCGTGGCGCTCGGCAGTGCTGCTGGAAGGCAGGATATGGCAGGATGAGGACGTGCGGGAAGCATGTAGCGTTTTTTCGGTGCAGCTCTACGTGGCCTCAAAGCCGTCTTTCCCTTCCTTCTGCCCTCTCCGCGGTCTCTTCCAGACTCTTGCTGGGGCCCTGCACTTCTCAATGCTCAGCTCCTCAGTAGCTCCGCTCGGCTTAGCGTTGCTCAGTTCTGCCTCCTGTGATGACTCTGCTTGATTGGCATCAACTTGCACAGAAAAAAGGAATATCGGTCACACCGCAAGCTGGTTCAGGTCCGGCTACTTTCTCACTCAGGCTAGCTACCAGCAGGATATTAATGGGTTCAAGTTTAACAGGAAAAGGTGGGCATCACACTTGAAAGCTGCAGAGAAACAAGACTTTTGCCGGTATGTGAAAAGACTTCAGGCATGCATAAAAAGACTTCAGGCATGTATACTAAAATCCCATTGTGTTTTGTTCCAAATACCGCAGAAAAGGTGTTTTGTGGGCCTGCGTTATCTGTGCTTTGTTATGTCATGTTATGTTAATTCCACTTAATATAGCGCACAAATCACCCAGGGGCATCTCGGTGCTGTTGCAGATGCATAATCAGGGAATGGACATGATGGTTCAAAATAGATAGGCTTTGAGTTGTTTCCTGAATTTACAATAGTTGGGGGAGGAACGCAAGTCCAGAGGAAGCTTGTTCCAGTACATATGGGCAAGATAGGAGAAGGCCTTACCACCACTGCACGTTAGACGGATGCCTGGAACACACAGTAAGGCTTTATCGCAAGATCTTAGATTGCGGCTAGGAGAGTATGCTTTTATTTTTTTTCTGGAGTTATTGGTGGCCTGTGCCTTTTAAGGCGATATACGTAAGGCAACAGATCTTAAAGTAGGAGCACTTCTTTACTGGCAACCAGTGTAGTTCCTTCAGCGGGGAGCCGAGGAAGTGCCAGAAGGGCGATTCAGAATAAGCCTGGCAGCAAGCAGTGTTTTGAACCACCTGGACCTTGGAGACCTGTGATTTGGAACCTCTGCCAAAAGTGCATTGCCATAGTCCAGTCTGCTTCTCACCATGGCCTGGACCAACGTTCTACGGACCCTGATAGGGAGGAAGGGGAAAATCTGCGCAAAAGGCGTAGAATGTAGTAGCATGAGCTGTAATTTTGCTCCTGGATCCAGTCTGATCATAATTGAAATAGATGGCTTGGCCCAATGCTGAGTCTCTTTAGTATCTCAAACAGTCTTCTTGGGAAAGCTTGAAGTAAAAAGCGTTGGTGCTGTAGCTGGTATGGTAACCCCTTCCGCGCTGATGACGAGCTCAGCTCGTCATGAGGCTTACCTGCCGTGCGCTGATGACGAGCTGAGCTCGTCATGTAACGCAGTATTTTCAAAACCGCCGCACACAGCGGGAAAAAACCGCAGCGATGCGGTTAATGCTGGCCAGGCTGCTTGGTATAGCCCAGAGCATCTCTTCACTAGAGCTTTGGGAACCCATACGTCCCAGTTCAGTATGTTTGTTATTCCAAATGAAGTGCCCTCCACCACCACTTCCACTGCACAGGAGCTACTGAAGGCTTCATGCAGTCCTGCACGGAAGTATTAATGTCCCCCTGTACCAACCAGGTGTTTACAATCCTAACCGAAGCAGCGCAGGTTTGCGGGGAAAGACTTCTGTTTGGAAGTTTGGCCCATGAAGCATTCGCCTTAGGTTAGGATGACCGATGTGAGGGCAGTAAAGGGTGGCGTTTTTCAGGGATCAGAGAAATCCTGGAAAGGTGTCTGTGTAGCTGTGGCAGCCTGTGGGCCTCTCATTGTATCTAGTAGCTGATACATGGAGGTTTAAGTCTCTTTCTATCTGAGCTTCAAAAATAGCATCTCAGATTATGCCAAGGGTCATATTATATTATGGTTTCTGTTCTAGCAAGGCTTTGATTATGCTATATTTCTGAAGATGCAGTGTTTATGAAATAGCTCTGTTTGGACAGACCACTAGGCGTTACCACAAGCTATACATATATCGCAGCACTTTTATTATGCTGGAGTTCTGATTACAGCAAAGTTGAGGTATTTCATTACCATTACTCTCCTCCTTACTTCCATTTTCAGAGGAGGTGTCTTGTGAGTTGCACATTTTATTTTAAGCACTCGGTTAATTTTGCTAAATGTTACGTAAATAAACCCAGATTGAACTTGCTCTTCGACTCCTAGGTTTCCACCAGAGGATCACTGAGACCACTGTATCTAACCTTCTCCACTTGAGCACATTGTGTTAATTATCGTGCAGATCACTTCACCCCCTGTTCTTTTGTTCCCCTGTTTGCCATAAGCATGAGCATATAACAATGCTATATCCATAACTGTGCATTTGCATTTCACAAGTGGAGAAGCGCTGCAAAGTCTTATGAGGATCAAGAAGTTAAGAGCCTTATTCTCAAAGCTTTTAGGCATGTAAATTTGACTTAAATGCGCAAAAGTTGATTAAGTACTCATGAAAGGATTTACTTGCATGAAAATTTTCCTGTGAGCAAATGTAGTCATGGGCTGGAAGTAGATGGTAGTTCTGTAGCTGAAATGCCCTGTGATTTTGTGCAATCTCCCCCATGCTTAATTCAGCATCTTCTCTTCAGCTCTTTGCCGCCCTGGAAAAGGTCGAAAATGTACTCCTTTCAAGAAAAGGAGTAAAACTGTTTACACAGTGAAATGAAACCCCTTTCCACAAAAGCAATAGTGGTGTAGGAAAATCAGTGTCTCCGACACAGAAAATATTTTCGCCCTGTAGGAAAAAGAAATAAAAGTTCATACTAAATGAATTTACACTTGCTCCCTTTTTTAAACTTTTAATTCTTAAAAATTACTTCCTAACTGTGCATCGTGCAACGATTTTAATTAATTGTGCAAATAAAATTTACTAACTTACTTACTTATTTGCTCAGCAGATTGTCACATGACCAAAGCTACACTTCTTGAAGTGTATGTGGATTTGCAGCTGTCTATGGTTTCCAGGCCCTCTTCTGTAAACTTGTGTAAATTCCTCATAAATCTACATTCATGCATGCTTGTAGACTTGTGGGTTTACGTTTGTGATTTTCTTTAAATGTGGAGACCCGCATTTATTGTTTTCATACATATATATATATATATATATCTATATATATATATATCTATATATATCTATATATATATTATCACGAATGGCTTTCAAACTTGTAAGACGGTTTTATTAAATGAACCCTGGAAATGCCATTTCAATTTGTGCTTAATAATTGCATGACACTTCAGAAAAAAGTCTGTTGAAACCGTGATCTTTTAAGTTTACAGATATATTTTGGGTATATTTTGAAAGTAAATTACACAACAGTTTAACATAACTGTCTACATATTTCGTTTTTTAAACTTTAAAATGATTTATGTGTACATTTTATTTTGAAAGCAATCAGTTGCTAAGAGTCTTCTATTTGTATTTGCATACAAAGTGTGTTCTGGGAGTATTATGAATAGGCACAAATTGTTACATTTTATTCGAACACGTGTAGTTTGTAAATTGACATCACTGACATTAATTTAAGCTGAAGTAACAATTCACTGCATGTGCTTAAAAGGGTTTCCCTAACTAATCTTTGCATTAGTTAATCAAATATATAATTTTGAACACTTTGGACACGTGGATGCACATCTTGCTTTGCAGCAAACAATCTTCTTTCTCACAGCCATACTGCGACATCTCAGCTGGTAACAAAAGAACCTGTACTGTAAGAGTTAAGTAGATTTGTAAAGTGAACAAAATAAATCTCAAGACTTGTTGGCCATCACCCCAAACAATACACCCTGGGCATTGTTATACAGGAATTGCCCCCTACCTTCGGACGAGGCTACATTCCATAGAATGTGTTAGAAATCCACACTTGTGCAAATAGCTCAGAATAATCACAGCCCGGAGGTTTAAAAAATAGGATCCTGTGTTAAAAGAAAGCCATCTCGCTTTTATCATTCATGACAACCTGAATTTGCTTTAACTGTATAATGCAGACTTTTACAAATTGTTTTGTTTCCACTAACAATTGAAAATAGTTGGTGTTTGCTTACTTGACGTAAATTTTACATTACTAAAACTTGTGTTTTTTCAAAGAATGTGAAAAATGTATGCCACTTGAATTATCACTGATTTAACATAGTATTCTGTGTAAATCAGATATTTATAATCCTAGTTGTTGCATGTTGCTTCCCATGTTATACCTTGTTTCTTTCTCTTTTGTTTAGTCCAGCTACCCCACATGGGAGGATTTCATCAGCAAGACGATAAAATTGCAATCACAGTTAAGGTAAGTCAGTAAAATACGATCATATTTTATTAAGGAAAAAATGTTTCCATGCGTTTTAAAAATTAAATGTAGTACTTAGTTTAAGATACCCCAGCCACTCATGCTGAAAAGTCGAAATGCATTTTTATAAATATGCATGTACGTACAAACAAAAAGTCACACACACTCTCACTCACTCCCACTCTCTCTCACTCCCACTCTCTCTCACTCCCACTCTCTCACACACACACTCTCACATTCAACTGAAATGTCCAACAGTGTGGAGTCCCATCTCAGGGGCCGGGGATTGTGCTGCTGATGCCCTAGTACTCGGCATATACATCCAAATGCCCTTCCCACACCTTCTCTGGGACAGGAAGCGCACAAGCCACCCCAGAACCAGTTTTGCAGCAATTAGTTTATATCATATGGCAAAAAAACAGGACTCGTTTCAACCCTAATGGATTTCAATCACTTGTGAATTATCTTGTGTGTTTCCTGTTCCAGAGAAGGATTGAGGGAAGTGCTTTTGGATGTCTGCCTGTCCGTCTGTCTGTCTATCTGTCTGTCTATCACATCTTTACTGAAAGAAAAGATTAAAGTGACATAGTTGGGTATAGTAATAAGATCTTAATTTAGAATAAAAACAATGGAAATTCACTGGAAGAAAGTTATGGTGACCTTATACTTAGGTGTGAAATAGCACAGAAATTAATATTTAGAAACCAAAAAACACTTACATTAACGATTTTCTGAGCTAACTATAACTTGCACCCCTGTCATGCAGTGCTTATTATCTCACATATTACATCACTCACATAATTTTAAATGACATTATTGATGACATCTCTGATAAACACTAAAGTGTTATATACAGCATAAAGTTGCTGTGTGAACTCCTGTGGGGGTATAGCATGGAAATAGCACAAGTCCTGGAGACCGGTGTGATTGTGCATGGTGAAAGTTATATGGTGCACAATTTACAGTCTGAGGTGCAAGTATTACTCTGTGTTAAACAAGGTGAAGGCAGAGGACACGGGATGAGGCTTTCAGAGGCATGTTTTGAGGTATGTTATTTTTAAAGCCAAAGCCTGTTCAAAAAAGGTTTGTTACAGGCCAAAGTTTCTGTTAACAAAAGATTATCCACCAGTGGAAATCGAGGCATGTGGCCATTTACAAACTTGCAATACAGTGCTATAGGCAATTCTCCTATGTAGCAATGACATTTATAAGGAGTGGATGTTTATTTACAGAACTATTTTGTGGCATTGCAGGATTGTTGAATAATATAGCGATGTCCCACTTAGAGGTGACTTACCTCACACTAGTGTTGTGCGTATGGCTGTAATGTTGTATTCTATTGTGCCCATCTCAGGAATGTTTGTAGTATATTTTACCAAACTTCATAGTGTTGTCCATAGGGCCTGGTGGCAGAATGTGCATTTTCAGCGGCAAACACATACTATCTGTCAACCTCTTGACTCAAAATTGCAGGTCATGTGAAATCTATGAAGGTAGAAACACACTTCCTATGGAAACTGTGACCTAACTAGAACTACACAGTGGTGATGGCCACTGTGTAATTAATATATCTATACTACGTTTCAGCATCAATGGCTAGGGTATTGTGAGTTGGCTGATAAGACCAAACGGGTTTGAACAGTAGTCCTAAACAACATATTGGCAGTGGAAGCACGCCGCTGTGTCCAATTACTGTTTTGTCACATGAAAGGATGCCTATTGTATAATCTGAAACTGAACAGCACTGGAAGCATGTGGTTATAATTTTCCTAATGGCAGGACAGTTAATTCTTTTCATTCCATCAGAGCAGGCTTAATATTTTTATTACACCAGAACAGCTATCACATGTTTAGTCACTTCATGGACTTTTTTCAAAGCAATAGTGAAGACTTTGGCTTCTTGAGTAAAGTGGTAAATAATTGTCCATTGAAGTGGTGTAGTAGGTAAGGTGATATGTTTTTTTCATTTATTGTAGAAAGCTAATTTTGTATGTCCTCTGTTTATATATTGGAGAATGGGGTTGTCATCCAGGTTTATGCTAGTGAGAACAAGTGGACAACCAGTAGTAGAAAGTGTCACTCAACGTAGATGGATTACTGTAAACTAAATGAAGACTCCTGGTCTATGATCTGTTTAGCCAGAGGTTGCTCCTTAATCAAAAGAAATGACAGTTTTTGTAGCAAGGTGTCTCAATGGTTAACTCTTCCCTTTATTCTTGAGACTTCATAGACTAAGTATTCTTACAAACATATACCACTTGTTGTGGATATGCAAATAACACGTTCTACACCATTACAAGTGCTCTAATAATCCTAAGTAAGACATATTGACTGTCTTATGCTTATTGCAAAAAGCTTTTGAGCTGAAGAATTGTTTTAAAGGAAGCCAAGGTGTAGGACCTTCCGGCCAGGGAAATGCAATTTGAGTGTCTCAGTCACAAACTTAAGGCTCTCAACAGTGAACGTTTCGACACATACCGAGGGATAGCATTCCCAAATATTTCTCTGTGGTAGCCGCTTCCCATTAAAGAAAGGCAGTGGAGTTTCCCAGGGGAGTGTACCACTGGAAGTAAACCACCTGATGGAGTACTGTACAGTTTCCATGTACTCATGTTGGTCTTAATTGCTAGGGTTATGCTCCGTGCAAATCAGTTGGGCTCCCTTCTGATACAGTTTGTATTATAATTCCGGCAGACACTAGGTAAAAGTGCAGAATTACAGCAACCTCTTGTCAGTCTTTTTTTTTTAATTTTATTTTTTAGGTGGAAGTCTGTCTGCCCTGGTTTGCAAAGCCTTCTGGGGGGACATTTGGAAAACTTCAATGGGAATGCATTCCTTTTTTTGCTTACGAGTGGCTTTGTGTTGAATAACTCACAGTTGTTTGCTTTCTATTTGCTGGCTTTGTTTTTTTAGGCTCTCCGGTATGTCTTTGTCCCTCCTGTGGAGCATAGCCTGTTTTTAGTATTCTTCTACTAGTGCTCGCTTTCTGTAAACGGGCCTCTAAATTTTTTTCTGATTTTGTCACATTTGCTGTGCATTCGATGACGGAAGACAAACGCTGGGCTCTGTTTTCCGAGTGAGCTTGGTGTTTACTTTTCTTTGTCGGACTTCTAAATTAGAGGGTTTATGTTACAATCATGCTGGGTACTGGGGGTGTGCTGGAGGAAAGCTGTATGATATATATAATTTTCTAGCACACAACAAAATTTAAATATCTGTAAATTAGCTGGGCAAGTATTTCAGTATATATCAGAATTAGGAAAGCACCAATGAAGCGCATTTTGTAATTCTGGAGTGTGGTGGGAACAAATATTTCAATACGATCAAAACATTACACTACTACACTGCACGATGCTCCACTCTGACATACTGCTCCATTACACTTTACGGCTCTCCACTCTGCACCGCTCTACTCCCCTCTGCGCCACTTCACTCTAGGCCACTCTACTCCACTCTACCTCACTCCATCCTACAACACTCCACTCTAGGCCACTCCACTCTGACACTATATGCCACTCTACGCCATGCCTCTCTGACATTTTACTCCTCTCTACGGCACTCCATTTCACTCTACCGCACTCCATTTCACTCTACCGCACTCCATTTTACTCTACGGCTCTCCATTTTACTCTACGGCACTCAATTTCACTCTACGGCACTCTGACACTTTTCTCCACTCAGACACTTTACTCCATTCTAGGCTGTGCCACTCCACTGTATGATACACTACACTCTATGCCATATATACCACGTCACTTCATGGCACATCACTCTATGACACTCTACTTCACTCTGCTCTGCCCCCCCACTCGACGCCCCCCCCACTCGACGCCCCCCCCACTTGACGCCCCCCCCAGCTCGACGCCCCCCCAGCTCGGCGCCCCCCCAGCTCGGCGCCCCCCACTCGACGCCCCTCCCCCCACTCGACGCCCCTCCCCCCACTCGACGCCCCTCCCCCCACTCGACGCCCCTCCCCCCACTCGACGCCCCTCCCCCCACTCGACGCCCCTCCCCCCACTCAACGCCCCTACCCCCACTCGACGCCCCTACCCCCACTCGATGACCCCCCAACTCGACGACCCCCCAACTCGACGACCCCCCAACTCAACCACGCCCTCACTCGACCACCCCCCCCCCCACTCGACCAGCCCCCCCCACTCAACCAGCCCCCCCACTCGACCCTGGTTTCAGACGCCGTTGCATCGAGGGCGATTCGGCCCCAGACTGAGCGACACCACACGTATCCGTGTGGTTCTGAAGGACCTTTTATCTTGCTACAAGAATTGGGAACACTATCACTTATTGCACAGAAATGCGGACTACTGGCAGCTTCGGCAACAATTTAATAATTTCGGCATTACATACACCGTTATCATCCCAATAAGAGGTTACCCTGCCGGGTTGGAATTATCACCGGACGTGGGCCTAAATACTAAGGATTCAGCATTGAGCCCTGAAGAGTTGTAGCATCTATGCATGTACAGACCTACAACGAAACACGTGTCGGCTGGCTGTAAATTGTCAATGATTTGATGACCAAATATAAAGGAGATATACATGAAACTCCAAGAATCGACGTTGGACAGATTTCTATTAAATTGCATATAGTTTCATACTGCTTTTCTCCTAATATCTTGCTTTTTTGGTTGCAACGTCAAAACTCAGAATCGTTCATTTTTTCTTTGCACATAGTGTAAGCTGGCTGAATTAGCTTGGGGAAGAATTGTGTATTTAACTGCGGTTTATGCAGGACTTGGAATATCAAATTCAGTGCAAACATACATTTGCATCAAGTTTGGTATTTACCTGCCGCCTCAGAATAAGTAGCTAACTGTTGTTTAAAAAAGTATGATGGCATATTACATATTCTCCCAATAATTAAATGAACGTGTCCAGATCCTTGTATAAGGATGCTTATCACCCATTTTACCACTTTTGGCTAACCCCTTAACATAACCAAAAGGGTGGACCTTGCCAGGCCAACATTGTTTGTTTTTATTTTTTTCACATATAAAACACGCATCAAAAGTGTAAATGCCGTAACAATTCTAAATTATGTTGTTTAACAGTGGTGTGCTCTGTTTGCAAAAAAAAGTTTAAAAAATGACTCCTCAAAAAAAATGCATACATTTGAATTATTTTTAGGCAGGCATGCAAAAGAAAATGCTGTCACACACAAGAAAGAGAGCCCGTGAATTAAGTGGGGTGGCCCATTGCACCATTCTGCATACTGTGGTAGACAGAAAGACAATTGAAACTAGCATTATTATTTGTATTATACATTTTATTAGAAAACATGATGCTTGCAGGGCAGCTAAAGCTTGTCTCTAGGCCAGACCTTAAAAGTGGAATGGTAATCCATGCAAAGTATGTTAGTGACTGTCTGATTGTTTTTGCGTCATGCTCTGAAATGTTTGCTCTTGGAATCTGCTCATGTGAATTCCCTACTATCACACCTTTAAGATGAGAAGCTTTGTGTGAGACGCAATAAACGTTTCCAACTTGTCGCCAATATGAAGTCCAAGTCCTTTGGACTTATGATGAAATCGGTGACACACAGATAATTTCGAGTGAAAGGTTTATAGCACCATCTGCTGCTGGAACCAACCAACATTTTACAGGGTACACCCTCAAGGTAGAACACTCTATGGCATGGGTACTCACAAACTTTCTCTCGGGTGCCAAATTTACAGTGTGGTTTGTGTCCGAGGGCCGCACCGGTGGGGGTGAGGTCAGTGGGGAAAGGGGCGGGGCTAGAGCAAAAAAAAAAAAACCTGTGACCATGAGCTTGATCACAGGTCCCTGCAGCGGACGCCTTCGTCCACTGAGCCACCAGATCTCTCTCTCTCTCTCTCTCTCTCTCCTCTCTCTCTCTCTCCCTCTCCCTCTCCCTCTCCCTCTCCCTCTCCCTCTCCCTCTCCCTCTCCCTCTCCCTCTCCCTCTCCCTCTCCCTCTCCCTCTCCCTCTCCCTCTCCCTCTCCCTCTCCCTCTCCCTCTCCCTCTCCCTCTCCCTCTCCTCTCTCTCTCTCTCTCTCTCTCTCTCTCTCTCTCTCCCTCTCTCTCTCTCCCACTCTCTCCCACTCTCTTCATCTCTGTATCCCTCTGTCTCACTCACTCTGACTGTCTCACTCTCTCTCCCTCTCTGTCTCCCTCGCTTTCTCTCTCCCTCACTCTATTCCCCTCTCTCTCCCCTTCCCTCTCCCTCCTTCCCTCTGTCTCTCTCTATCTCCTTCCCTCTCCCTCATTCCCTCTGTTTCCCTCTCTCTCTGTTTCCTTCTCCCTCACTCTATTCCCCTCTCTCTCCTTCCCTCTCCCTCCTTCCCTCTGTCTCCCTCGCTCTCCTTCCCTCTCCCTCCTCCCCTTTGTCTCCCTCCTCCCCTTTGTCTCCCTCTCTCTCCTTCCCTCTCCCTCATTCCCTCTGTCTCCCTCTCTCTGTTTCCCTCTCCCTCACTCTGTTTCCCTCTCCCTCACTCTGTTTCCCTCTCCCTCACTCTATTTCCCTCTCCCTCACTCTATTTCCCTCTCCCTCACTCTATTTCCCTCTCCCTCACTCTATTTCCCGCTCCCTCACTCTATTTCCCTCTCCCTTACTCTATTTCCCTCTCTCTATTTCCCTCTCCCTCACTCTATTCCCCTCTCCCTCCTTCCCTCTGCCTCCCTCTCTCTCCTTCCCTCTGCCTCCCTCTCTCTCCTTCCCTCTGCCTCCCTCACTCTGAGATCTCCCTCACGCTGAGGTCTCCCTCACGCTGAGGTCTCCCTCACGCTGAGGTCTCCCTCACGCTGAGGTCTCCCTCACGCTGAGGTCTCCCTCACGCTGAGGTCTCCCTCACGCTGAGGTCTCCCTCAGGCTGAGGTCTCCCTCAGGCTGAGGTCTCCCTCAGGCTGAGGTCTCCCTCAGGCTGAGGTCTCCCTCAGGCTGAGGTCTCCCTCAGGCTGAGGTCTCCCTCAGGCTGAGGTCTCCCTCAGGCTGAGGTCTCCCTCAGGCTGAGGTCTCCCTCAGGCTGAGGTCTCCCTCAGGCTGAGGTCTCCCTCAGGCTGAGGTCTCCCTCACTCTGAGGTCTCCCTCACTCTGAGGTCTCCCTCACTCTGAGGTCTCCCTCACTCTGAGGTCTCCCTCACTCTGAGGTCTCCCTCACTCTCCTTCCCTCCCCCTCACTCTGAGCTCTCCCTCCCTTGCTCTCCCTCCCTTGCTTGCTCCCTCACTTGCTCTCACTCCCTACCTTGCTCTCCCTCGCTCTCCCTCCCTCGCTCTCCCTCCCTCTCTCTCCCTCCCTCTCCCTCCCTCTCCCTCCCTCTCCCTCCCTCCCTCTCTCTCCCTCCCTCTCTCTCCCTCCCTCTCTCTCTCTCCCTCCCTCTCTCTCCCTCCCTCCCTCTCTCTCCCTCCCTCCCTCTCTCTCCCTCCCTCCCTCTCTCTCCCTCCCTCCCTCACTCTCCCTGCCTCACTCTCCCTCACTCTCCCTCCCTCACTCTCCTTCCCTCAATCTTCCTCGCTCTCCCTCCCTCGCTTGCTCTCCCTCCCTCCCTCTCTCTCCCTCCCTCCCTCTCCCCCTCTCCCTCCCTCCCCCTCCCTCTCCCTCCTCACCCTGCCTGTGTGTGCCTGGGCTGTGACAGCTTCCAGGCGCACACACACAGACGCACCCAAGCACTTGACAGGTCTTTAAAAGACCATTGGTTAATGTGGCTTTGTTCACCTCTCAGAGCCCCTGCAGCCCGACTCTGACTATGACTGGAATGCCCGGGCCGGCCCCCACAGAGCAGCAGAGTCTGAGTCGCGCTCAGGTTGCAGACACTTAAAAACAAGCATTTACAATGCAACGGTCTCGCCTTTGCAAAAGTTAGATCTATTGGCATTGTAAATGACAACATTTCTATTTACGTGTTGGTTTTGAAAACATATAATTAAATGGCATTGTCATTTACAATGCCAATAGCTTAATCTCTCGCAAATGCCACACACAAACACGCAGAGCCCCACACACACACAGAGCCACACACACACACAGCCACACACATAGCCACACACACACACAGACAGAGCCACACACACAGAGCCACACACACACCCACACACACACACACACAGCCACACACAGAGCACAACAACACGCAGAGCCCCACACACACCCACACAGAGCCACACACACACACACAGCTACACACATAGCCACATACACACACACAGCCACACACACAGAGCCACAAACGCACAGAGCCACACATGCACAGAGCCATACACACACACACAGAGCCACAGACACACACACCCAGAGCCACACATACACACAGACACACACACACACACACACACACACAGTCACACACACACAGATGCAGAATCCTTCTGTAGAACTTGTTGACACCAGGTTCCAAAATTACCACTGCGCATGTGCGCAGCCTACGCTAGCCGAGACCTAAAAACGAATGGGAAGACTGGAAGGGGTCTTGAAAGGCATTAGCTGAACGGTCACACGTGTATTTTCCTTGTAAAGCTCTTCGTCAGTATAATATTTTAGGCATTTATACCCCCTCCTTTTTTAGCCTCTCGGCAAACGATGCATGGTATGTAAATCAACATAATGAAGGGGTTTTGATAGCATCCGACATTGTGATAGCATCCGACATTCTGGCCCCGGGGACACCAGAGCAGGGGGAGACTCTTTTCTGGATGGATCAGGGAACGGGGGCAAATATGGGGCGGGGGGGGGCGGGTATTCCGGGCAGTTGTATGGACTGCTTTACGAAGCTCCGACCATATAAACGGAACTGGCAGCCAGTTCTCACTAGAGGAGGTGCGTTCCCTCTTTGATGGTAAAGGCCACTTGCAGCCTCTTCCCTTTACTGGGGTGAGAGGCAGGGAGCTCCTGTCTCTCCCGGAGAGTTGGGGTAGGTAGAAGCGTGTCACCCCTGGGGGTCTTGGGCAATTAGAACAGTTTTTCACCTCAACTTGTTGCACACACAGGTGAGGGGATTGGACCTGCTTCTTTTTTTGGAGCCGGCTGGACAGACCAGAGCGCCCCCTGCCCAATAGCCCCTTCCCTTCACGCGGCAACAGCTAATATAACCCATTTGTTTACTAATTGGGAGAATGAAAAGATGCTCTGAACAGGTTAAAATGGGTGCATCCAGTCAAGTAAACAGGAGAACTGACTAAACCATCTC